>NC_039503.1:3218986-3573110 GCF_003590095.1 Trichoplusia ni
TTTTAATAAAACTTTACCACAATATAGCTTATACATCAGAATAACACATAGGCTACAATTTTTGAGGTTTCTAATGTGAGGTCGTAAAAAAACACATTATTTGCGCTTACATTGCAAACGCTGACTGAATCCTACAAGATAGATAGAAGGCAGGTATAAATTATAACTTATATCTTCTAACCACGTGGACGAAGTCGCGGGCAATAGCTAGTGTTTAACAAAAGGAGTTGCCGTTTGAATCCCTACTTGTAGGTGTTTCTAACAAATGTTCTCTTTACAACACAAAGAATACGTTAAACAAATAACAGCTACATCGCTAGAAACTCTTATATTTTATTAAACCAATTCACATGCGTTGGAAAAACTCGGAAATGCAAATTGTATTTCGGAAGTCGTCGGTGGCTCCCCCTGGCGTCCCTTTGTGAAATTAGGGAGGGTCTTTGTGTATACAATGTCATTACATTGCAATCTAACCGAATGTATAGATGACTGTGAGCGAATGCTATGAAACTAAAAGTAGTAAAAAAATACTAGTCGAATTGATAACATACTCTTTTTGAAGTTGGTTAAAACATAACTTGAATAAAACAAGTCAGGCATAAGTGTAAGCACCTAAACAAATGGGCTAAAGATATACAAATTTAAAATTATTAGATTTTAAAAATCTAAAAACCCGTATTTTACATGTCACTCTATTCAAATTTTATGAAAATCGGTCCAGCCGTTTTTATAGTTGTAAATTGCATTGTCATCGGGATTGAAGCTACCCTGAACATTTCAGCCTGCTAGCTTACCGGGAAGTGCCTCAAAATTGAGTTGTAAAAATCCAACCGGAACGACAAACAAACAAGCAGTTCATCACCAGTTGATCACCCGTCGGTTTTCAGACTGTACCATGCTTAACCCCAATGTATATTTTTATTATTTTTTGTTAACAAATCCTAGCTATTACGGTTCATGATATAAAGACTGGTGGTGGATAATTAGACAGCGGAACCCGAGTAATAGGCATAGGTTTCCATTTTTTACCCTTGAGTAAGGTAAAATATCTTTTACGCTATTTGCAGTTAAAAACAATTTTACGTAAAAAACAGTAGTCTTTTTAAAAGGTGGTAAATACTGAGGGTTCAATACTCGGCAAAGGCAATGCCACTGGCGTAGTGTAGGGCGACCACGCGGTTGTGTGATATCGGATAGTCCTTTTTTTTTGGTTAAGCGGGGGAATCCTCACGGACACACACCCCCTGAGGGGAGGAAATGTAATGTGTTGTAGTGTCAGACTCTTACTGACAAAACCTGGACTACCGTGCTACGTCATCCGCGTTTTTGTGTCGGTGTATGGCAATGCGTTGCAATTGCTTTGATGACTGCACAAGTAGTTGAATGGCATAGGTCTCCAGGTAGCACAAATTGAGAATAACGTACGCGTGTTCGATCCCGGGTAAGATTTGTGTGAGTCTCGAAAGCTTTTTCAGAGTCTTAGTGTGTTTGTGAATAATAATAATATAATATTCCACAACTTTCACACAACGCTGTCTAAACTAAGCAACGCTTGTATTATGAGGACTAGACAATTGATAAATATACTTAAATATTTCTAAATACATACTCTTAGAAACCAGAAGTGAGGACAGGTTTTTAAAAAGAAAGCACGATTACGTCACAAACAATTTAACCAAATCATTACAAAGATAACTTAAAGTTAATACATCAAACTCTAATTACTGCAAGGGAATATGAATTATCGAAATAACAATATGGCTGCTATGCTGAATAAATACAACGAAGGTCACGGAGATGTTCCAGCGAAGCCAGCTGACACCGGAGAGAGAGCGTTGCTAAGAGCGCTCCATCTTTTATAGCGGACTGCTTGTCAAATCCCAGGTTCGAAAGAGGTTTTACTAAGGATCTTGAAGAAGGTTTTACTTTGAAAAGGAGGTTTCGTTAACAATACATATAATATAAAAATCACACCCAGACAGAGAACAAATAACCATTCTTGGGGACATGGAAAGAATAGTTATATTTTAGTTCTATCTCCTTCATACGTAATTATCATCAATATATAATGATAGAGAATAATTTTATCAATAATAAAATTATTCTCTACTAGCTACTAGCTCTCATATTAACTAAAAATCTTCTTACTTACATGCAAAAAGCGCAGACATTGATAAATCTTAGTATTTTTATCACAAACAAGTGCGCATCTTGAAGTAACATAATATCTCGCCATCGAGAGCATTTCAAATGACGCCAGTGGATGCCGGCGGCGGAGTAGGGTGCCCAGGAGTTGAGTGGTTGATGGACAGTCCTGGAAAATATGCGAATTATTTTGTTTATTTTTTAATACTTTTCATACAACCTATCTTTTTAGTTATTCAATGGTTGGTAGTTTAGTTAGTTAATAATTCATGTGTCGTGTGTTTCCAAAGATTTTAAGATCACATTTAAAGACTTTTAGAATAAGCATTTTTACATAGTAGAGAGGGAGGGAAATATGTGTACCAGTTCCCTCAACGGAATTGTTACAAAATTAAAAATTAAAGATTTCTAAAACTCTCCCTGCAATCCCAAAAAATACCCGTGCTTAAACCATTGCATGAGAAACAGTGGGAGAATAGAGGCTGTGCATGATGATGGATAATGACGATGAAACCATAGCACCATTTAAAAAGGAATCTTCTTCACGATATTTACCTTCAAAATGTCAAGACAGTCTCACAGACCACTCGCAGCATGGTCCCCCTACTCTCGCCCGCGGCTCCCCACTTTCATAAAACGTTTGTAAGCGAATCCTGAAAGTAATCTTCGTTTGAACCGATTCCTTTTGTTATAAACCTGAACTATGAGGTAATAAAGTCAGGGAGAAACATAATAATACTATTATTAAACAGGAATTGTATGTATTGGTTAAAATGTGGGAAATATAAATTAAAGCGATGTGTATAAAGGTTTCAGTTGGCGAAGAAATACATTTACAGTATGTGCATTTTGATGTAATTTTGTAGTGACGTAGCTAATAATAAAAACTCTTAAGTTTGAAAACGTCTAAGTACTTTGCCTGAGTTGGGATCGAACCGGCACCTCGTGCATAAAAGTGCATGCTTAGCGCTAGAAGCTCACCGCGACTTAAAGGTTAGATAGATACGATGTAGGTGAACTTTATTTTTTAGATTTATTTCTTAAAGTAGCAACACAAATACATAATCTGTAAAAAAAAACTGACTATCCGGCTACATGAGATACAGCCTGGAGACTGACGAATAAAAAAACAGAATCAAATCCTCCGTAACAGGGTTCCTTTTTAACCGAAAAAACACAACCCTCATTTACGAAATCTGGTTAAAACTACATCCTAAATAATACTTAGATATATTTAATTTCAAAATGTTTACGAACATTTCCCCAAAGGATATTAGCAATAAATATCAATTTAAATTCGCAATCGTTTCGCAAGTGCTATATCATTGCGATGTCGGCGAGGGGAGAAGCTATCAATTATGGCTAAGCTCTTTAATAGCTAATTGCGAAGATATAATGTGAATTTTGTAGACATTTTTGGTAAATAAGAGAAATGGAATGGAGTGGTTGATAAAACTGATTTGGGGAGGTTGGTGTTGGTTCAAGCCTGGGTAGTAGTCAATTGCACGTACAGCCGAGTGGTAGTGGTATTGGGCATGTTGTGTCGTGGGTCCGATCTCAGGGTAGGACAAGGCATTTGTGATCCACGAATGCTTGTCCTGAGTCTGGGTGTCTTTGTGCATGGACTTGAATCTTTGTAGAACCCTCCGCGATTCAAGGATTAAGCTAAGATCGGTGGGAGAAGTTAAAAAAATCGTTACTTAATCAATTCTAGAAGTCATTGATTGGTTTAGGGTTCGCTAACCTTATGTAGATTCTTCTATTATTTTTTTAAATATAAACTTATGTATACGTAGCAATCAATAAAAAAATGCTAATAATTTAATACTGACTGATATCTGCATGTTAAATCCCTGCTGCAATACGAAAGTCTGCCAAAAACACCAAAATGCCGACATTTTTTAATGAAAATTAAATATTTATTCTCAAAATCCAAAGTGCAAATACACGAACGGGTACTAAATCAAAAAGGATGGTATTCAATAAACTTGATCAATTGACTGCAACGCGGCACGCTGGCAGCCGGCCAGACCCGCAGCGCGCCACTATACGACAGAATAAACGCACTATCCACACGAGAAATGAATTTAAATGACGTTAAAGTACTGAAGTTTGTCAGAAAATTAAGTATGGAAAAGTCCCACGGTGGGCGCCAAATATTTTGTATCAGCCGATGCGCTTTTCTCATCAACAGAACATAGATTTACTCGTTTTTGGTCAAACTGCAGGCCTCTCCTGCAGAACGAGCATTGATGACTTCGCTTGTAAGCTGCCCCACGTTGGGCGCCATTACCGAAGCTGTTAATAACACCAGCCTATAACTGACCCACTGCAGGCCTCTCATACAGAGAACGAGCATTGATGACTTCGCTTGATTGCTGCCCCACGTTGGTCGCCATTACCGAAGCTGTTAATAACACCAACCTGTAACTGTCCAACTGCTAAGAGTCTGATACTACCCACTTCCTCCTTCCCCTGAGGATTCCCCCGCCTAACCAAAAAAAAAAAATGGCCTCTCATACAGAGAACGAGCATTGATCACCACGCTTGTGAGTCCCACGGTGGGCGCCATTACCTGACCTCGTTTAAACCTGTAATTTTCCCTGGTACTTCAAAACACTTCAACTGCAATATATATTATTATGGATAATTACATAAACTTCTTTGCAAAACTTGTATCGATAGTTCTTTTCATAGAACTAAGCAACTACTAGCTAAACAATCAAACATGTTTATCGTCAGTTCGTCAAATGTTAAAAATACGAGTATTCAAAGAAAAATCATACTTTACGCTACATGTCGTGGGTTTAATCCCCGCGTAGGACCAGCATTTATGAGATCCACGAATGCTTGTCCTGAGTCTGGGTGACTTTGTGCATGTGACTTGAATGTTTGGGAAAACCCCGTGAGACAACGGTTTACAGCTAGGGTCTACATAAACTTTTCGAAAGGAACAAGAACACCTCAATAAAATAAAATAAATTATTTAATTTGAATTGTCATCATTTTTTACAAAACTTTTTGCGACCGCTGGATACGACATTTCCCATCTGTCTACCTCGAAAAGAAATCTCAATAAATCGTCCAAGGGCCAGCTATTACCAAATATGCAAACACCACAACATGTCTGCATAGAGAAGAACTTCTTAAACATTAGGGTGTAGAACACAAATGGAATTAATTGGAAATAGTTGGGCGACAGTCATTACTAACTCGCTAAGACGAATAGTTTCAGTTCCCGTTTCAGTACAGTCGCGGGCAAAATTGTTAGGAATAGTGAGAAATCAGAGGAGAAAAGGAAAACTTGCTTATGTGGGATTTTGTTAAACAATTATGTGCTTTATGTTAATAGATTTAATGTTGGTTTTCGCTTGTCTTTTAGCGTTTTTAAATTAGTTGTGTGTTTTGGCAAAACATTTATTGTGAGAACACCAGGTTCCATACCCAAACGGTAAAAGCGGAAGCCTTTCACTAAGGCTGGAAAGTCGGTCAGTGAGTGTTCGTCTGTCACCAGACTGTATCTCGGAAATCGTAATAGGTAGTTCGTATTTAAAACGTATTTCGATTGCCAATATAACAAAAAATTGCGGAAAACATCACATACATTGTTCTGAACCCAAAGTAAGTTGCGAAAGCACTTGTGTTATGGAATTCAGTTACAACGAAGGTACCACAAACACCCAGACCCGAGACAATGTAGAAATGTGAATTTTTACATTGGCCCGACCGGGGTTCGAACCCGGGACCTCAGAGATAGCGACACCTTGAAACCGGTGCGTACGCCACTCGACCACGGAGGTCGTCGAGAAACTGTTGATACAGACAATCATTTTTTTGCCTATTTATTTCACTTAAACCTTTTTGTACGTAAACCTCGAATTAACACTTAACCTATTTTATTCCTATTCATTCTAGATTTTGCAAAACTAGTCCTAAATCATCCTTAAACGGTCAGACGTTCATTATTTAACCCACATTTTAACTAAGTTCAACGAATCGGTATAAGGTTACCACTTAACAACAGTTTGAATGCAGTTATAACTGTAATTTAAGATGAGTTAACTGAAACAAACTGTGCTACTGAACCGAATGAGAATGAATGAACTGATTAATTGTAGTTCTTTAGCTTCCTGGATCGGATTATTATATTGACTAGGTTTTACTCGAGGTTTCGCTTGTCTATCAAGAGGAAAGATGTGAATGGATTTAAAAATTAATATATTAAAAAAAAACTAAAATTCCTAGATTCTAAATAAACTTCGATCTAGGAATAAAGGCTATGTATAAATAGCCTTTATTGTTGTAACGAAAAACTTAATGCATTTGTGAAAATTTAATCTGTTTACCGATCATGGTTCATGAGATTCATCCTATCGATAGATAAACAGACAGTTTTAAAAGCAAAAATATAAAATATGATAAAAACTAAGTATAAGTGGTTTCTTAGGTTTACGCGAATGTTAGACATTGAAATGAAACTACTTTTACGGATTTTATCGCGGTTTAATTTTAGATTTTAGTTCCCGACGTTTCGAAAGCTTTGCGGGTATCATGGTCACGGGCAGACTGAGATGGAAGGTTTCGAAACGTCGGGAACTAAAATCTAAAATTAAACCGCGATAAAATCCGTAAAAGTAGTTTCATTTCAACTAAGTATAACTTCATCTATTGAATTAGGTGTTATGATAAATTTCATGTATATTTCAAATTAATAAAGAAATGAGAAAATTGGCAAAAAAAAATCTACTCGAAGTAAAGTTAAGCACTTTTCTCACCGACTGTACTCCACTAGACAGATATTGATCAATGCAAATACAGAGTTTAATTAAAACTCTGCGTTTTGACTCAAGATTTGTCGAGAGTTAATTGAAAATAAATATTCTAGAATAATTGCTGAGTCCGCACTGTGTAGAATACTTCTGAAATTTGTGCAAATACTTCTTGCTGACTCTAGAGAGTTGGTTGACCTTTGGCAGATGATATTAAACTTCCATCTTGTTCTTTCAAAACATAACTTTATTATGTGTGTATTTGTTAAATTTTCATGTTCGCATGGCTAAGCTATAACTGTATAAGTTGATCAATCATGTTAAACTACGCTTGACACGTCCGTCCATAGATGGGTGAACATCTTTGACAGCGAGTTCCTCCGTGTTTCGGAAGGCACGTTAAATTGTGGGTCCCGGCTGTTATTCCTACATCTTTGACAGTCGTTACAGGTAGTCATAAGCTTGAAAGTCTGACAACCAGTCTAAATAAGGGGTATCGTGTTCCTCAGGTAACTGAGGTTGAGGAGGTCAGATAGGCAGTCGCTCCTTGTAAAACAATGGTACTTAGCCGCATCCAGTAAAAATAGAAGCCGACCCGTATTGTGTAATCAATGAATGCTTGTCCCGAGTCTGGGTGTCGTTGTGCGGACCGAGACAGAAATAACCTGCCTACCAAGTTTCAACTGTTACAACAATTTCATAAAGAGGTGACTTGGTACACGGACAAACAGACAGAATTGGTAACTCCTTCCTTAAGCCGGTAAAGCGTCCTCATATGAGGTAAAACTCTTGGTCGAGTGGTTAGTGGCCCTTACTGCTATACCGGAGGTCGTGGGTTCGATTCCCACTCAAGACAAATGATAGGGTGATGAGGACGACCATTGTTTCTGTGCCTGAGTGTAGTTTATCTATAATATATTATGTTTGTATTTAGAAATATATAAGCATGTTTATCAGTTGTCTAGTACTCATAGTACAAGCTTTGCTTAGTTTGACACCAGATGGCGTTGTATGAAAGTTGTGGAATATTATATCATATTTTAAATGAGCACTTACCCGTATTATATCACGCACTTTAATACCAAACCCATATGATAGTATTATACCATAAACGTATTCAAAAACACGCGTCAATATCACTCTATAATCTATGGCATATAAACCTAATCCTCTTTTGAAAATACACAGATGTCTATTTAATATAAACGTTGTCTATGGCACTTAAGACTTTATTTATGGTACCGGATGAATAAACAAATGGATTTGTGTTGGATTTAAAGAATTATAATAATTTAGGACTGCATTATTTTAACTTAAGCCAAAGCAAAAATACGTATCTGATATTTTTTGGAATATTCTCTAATTTTTTAGTCAAATATCTAGTAATATTTGACTAAAATCTAATAATTTAATCTGTTTTCAAAAGAAAATTAAGTAGATACGTATTTTACATTTCATCTCATCATTAAAAGGTAAGCAAGATTAAAAGCACTTAAGATGATGAAATGTAAGGCAGTGAGGGCTAGTAACATCACTTGCTAGTAAAAAGCGTACTGGTAAGTGACGTCACACGAGATATGAAATCACTATATCCCTTTCATTTTGTATTTACAAGACAAAAGAAAAAAATACGTAACCAATATTTTTTTTAAATCTATTTTTTTTAATCAAATTCCTAATTATTATAAAGATTCGTAATATATATTACTAGCTGTTGCCCGCGACTTCGTCCCCGTGGGTAGAAGATATAAGTTATGATTTATACCTGCCCTGTTTTTTGCACATTTTCCATTGTGTCTTCGCTCCTATTAGTCGCAGCGTGGTGGTTAAAAATATTTTTTCAATTTGGACCAGTAGTTCCTGAGATTAGCGCGTTCAAACAAACAAACTCTTCAGCTTTATATATTAGTATAGATATAGATATAGAAGTATAGATAACCTCAAAGTTAACCAATATTTGCTCACTGAAAGTCTAAACTTTTAAACAGTTTGAACTGCGTCAAAATAAATTATATTGCGTAAGCAATTACTACTGAATGCGATGTGTCTGATAACACAGGCATGGAGGCAGAAGGTCCACTTGCAACTGTTGTCTAAATCTAGATAAACATACAGACAATTTTGATACAAGAATAAGACAAAGAATAAGTATTCTTATTTTATTTATTTATTGGGTATACCAACCGAAGCTCGTGGCTAAGCTATAACCGCATAAGTGAATCCATCACAGGTTAAACTAAGCTTGACGCGGTTCGTCCGTACATGGGTTTTTGTCATAACGAGTTCCTCCGTGTTTCGGAAGGCACGTTAAATTGTGGGTCTCGGCTGTTATTCCTACATCTTTGACAGTCGTTACAAGTAGTCAAAAGCTAGAAAATCTGAGCCAGTCTAACTAAGGGGTATCGTGTTGCCCAGGGAACTGGGTTGAGGAGGTCAGATAGGCAGTCGCTCCTTGTAAAACACTGGTACTTAGCTGAATCCGGTTAGACTGGAAGCCGACCCCAACATAGTTGGGAAAAGGCTAGGATGTTAGAAGTATTTGAGTGAGAGAGTGAGTTTTGGTATACACTTGTACTTCTGATGAAACTGTTATATGATACCAATAACAAAGATGAATGTCGGTCATAAAGCATGCATTTAAATATGAATTATGTTCATAAATGCTGAAATGTTTGGCTACAGACACGACTCTTGGATGCAATACCCATGCATATTGTATTGTTACAAATCATTTTTTCAAACGACCCCCGTACCAAGGAATTTAATGGTTTATGAACACACAAACATTCAAGTCGCAAGCATAGATATAATGCCCAAAGCATCACGCCAAAGCTATTAATTACATGTAATTGGAATTTTCAAAACATTTCTATAAATCATCGGGGTGACATTTTCTACACAGAAAAAAAACGTAAATTAAAAAAGTCTAAAAAAACGCATAGATATAGACGCCTGACAGAACAGTCATACTTGTCCTGTGGGAATTGAGCCCACACACAATGAGTTTGGTGTGGTGATAACTTGGCTATCCATGTACAAAATAAGTCTACAAGTTGATAAGTCAAATTTGATAATAATGATTAATTAAACTTCATCGAACCATACCTTCCTTAGCAAATTCAAGGGGCAATTGGTTCAGTTAAGTGTATTTTTGATGACCTCCGTGGTCGAGTGGCGTACGCACCGGTTTCAAGATGTCGCTAGCTCTGAGGCTCCGGGTTCGATCCCCGGTCGGGTCAATGTAAAAATTTACATTTCTACATTGTCTCGGGTCTGGGTGTTTGTGGTACCTTCGTTGTATCTGAATTCCATAACACAAGTGCTTTAGCAACTTACTTTGGGTTCAGAACAATGTATGTGATGTTGTCCGCATTTATTATTATTTATTTATTATTTTACACGAGATTTCTTATGGTCTTAATTTATACAGCCATACCATTTTATGTATTGATGTCTGTCCCTCTTTCACGCAAAAACCACTGAACGGATTTCGACAAAATTGTTACAGAGATAGTTTATAACCTAGATCAACACATAGGATAGTTTTCATCCCGATTTTATGTTCCCGTGGGGTCATTTTTCAATTTATAGCGGGCAGAGCTACAATCACACTATGATAAATAGGAGCAGAGCAATATTGAAATATCTTAAAAATAAGGGCAGAAGTTGCGTTAAAATCCTAACTTATATCTTCTAACCACGCGGACGAAGTCGCGGGCAACAGTTAGTAGATTATTTTTCATTCCTACATCTATTTATGTTCTCCCACACTTTGAAGTTAATGTTTACCAGTACGTTTGTGTTAATAATTCATAAACTAATAAATTATGTGATACTAGCTGTTGCCCGCGACTTCGTCCGCGTGGTTAGAAGATATAAGTTATGATTTATACCAGCCCTGTTTTTTCCATATTTTCCATTGTATCTACGCTTTTATTAGTCGCAGCGTGATGGTTTATAGCCTAAAACCTTCCTCGATGAATGGTCGATTCAATACAAAAATCATCGGCCTAGCCTTTTCCTAACTATGTTGGGGTCGGTTTCCAGTCTAACCGGTTTCAGCTAAGTACCAGTGTTTCACAAGGAGCGACTGCCTATCTGACCTCCTCAACCCAGTTACCTGGGCAACACGATACCCCTTGGTTAGACTTGCTGTCAGACTTTTTCAATCTTCTGACTACCTGTAACGACTGTCAAAGATGTAGGAATAACATCCGGGACCCACAATTTAACGTGCCTTCCGAAACACGGAGGAACTCGCTATGACAAGAATGGTCACCCATCTACGGACCAACCGAGTCAAGCATAGCTTAACCTGTGATCGAATCACTTATGCGGTTATAGCTTAGCCACGAGCTCAATACAAACATAATATTTCAATTTGAACCAGTAGTTCCTGAGAGTAGCGCGTACATACAAACAAACAAACTCTTCAGCTTTATATATTAGTATAGATAACATTGTACTGTCTGCAAGCATGCTATTCATGTTGTTTGAATAATTTAATATACAACTATGGTAATTCATATAATTTGAGGTTATAATACTACTGACCCAATTTAAGTCTTTTTCTTAAAGGAATTATAGCAAGACTTCATATTTAATTAGTGATTTCAATTCAAATGGTCACCCATCCGTGGAACAACCGCTTTAAGTGAAACTTAACCTTTTGATTAGGTAAACGATACTTGACCTAAGCACAAATTTCTAAAATTATTTATATCATTCTATATCTGTACCTGCGATTTCACAATTATTACAACAGCTACCTGCCAATAAAAGTCCGCTCAAAATCGGTACCACTATTTCAGAGATTGGACGGAACAAACAGACAGATTTTTTTCTTTTTTTTAATAATACGGATAGACATTACAATTGTATATAAGTGTATGTATAGATTTACATATTATCAATTATAAAAATGTTTCCAAATAAAACATGATCCAAACACATCATTCCAAATTCTCTAATTCTTAAAACAACCATAAATAACTAAAACCAATAAAAAACACCTAATAGTGTTGTACCACCCAAACGAAATCGATCGATTTCCCAGCTAATAAAAATTAACCTAACGTAATGATTATTTCTAAATCGAATCACCGAGTTTCTCACGTCGAATCGATTCGTTCAACCGTAATGATTATTGAGTTTATCGAGAATGTAATTGGAACGTTTTATGGGATTAACAAACACGTAATAGTGATGTGCTTCTATCGATGGTTTATTATCGATAATTACAAATTAGATGAGTGATGTGTTGATTTGAGTGATGTTTATACAAGTTATGTTAATTTGTATAAATATTTAAAAATGTGAATATAAAGCACTGTATTTTTAATGTTATGCTTGTTTTATAATTCGTACTAATAATATGAAAGCGGTTGTATGCATGTATGTCTGTTATTTCATCTAGGTTAAACTCCTAGACCAATTTTGATATAATTTAGTATTAAAACCAGTGCACATCATGTTGTAGTTGTTTAACTAATAAACTTTTGCAACACGAGTGCGAAAAAAGAATATCATAAATTGGTAAAGATTGTGAGTTTGAGATGTTGTTGTAGGGTTTAATCTCAAAATCTACTGAACCGAATTTGAAAAACTTTTTTCTATCTTATTTGTGAAGTGTCATAAGCAAGAACTAAGCATTCTCATTTTGGATCCATTTCCAAATTCTCTTTCCTTTTGCTAGGTTTAACCATAATTTTATTATAATATCAGCCCACTGTCGGGCACAGGCCTGTACCCTTATAGGATGAAATAGAATAGGTCTATGTTGGTATATATTCCATGTGACATATATTTTTGACACATTTCCTACCTACATAAACTGGTGTAGTGTGCGGTCACCCTTTAATGGCACTCAAATGGTACTAAGTGGCACTAAATGTGCCAACGCTAATGTCTTAAGTGCTCCGTAACTTGCCCTTTGAAGGTGGAGGAAGTACCTTTAGGTGTATAGTGATACTATACCACAATGTTAACTTAGGGGTATTTTCAGACTATTTTCATTTAAAACAGTGGCATTTTGCAAGGAATATTTAAAACCTAATTTTTGAGATACATAATAATGTTATCAAAGTGACATTACTTAATTGCAAAAGACACAGGCTTTCGTTTTTAAGTGACTCCCGCATTAGTGTATTTAAGCCTTGCGTCGCGGGATGTTTCACAAACATTCAAGTCACATGCACAAAAACACCCAGACTCAGGACAAGCATTCGTGGATCACACACACAGAGAATGAGTGGATACAAATCTTGAGAAAACAGTTTTGAAGTCACTACAAACAAGACAAATCCATTGAATGAGACGTGTAGCAGGTTCGATCCCACGTAGTGACAAACGTTTGTGTCCTTTGACCCACGAATGCTTGTTCTGAGTCTGGGTGTCTTTGTGCATGTGACTTGAATGTTCGTGAATGCCCGCGACACAAGGATTAAATTACTTAACGCTGGTTTTTTTTAAACTTACTGCTTGTTTATAAGTTTCTTGTAAATAACTGTGTTCTCTTACAACTTTATGTTGTTATATTGTATGTAAACCAACCCCATAGTCTACTACCACTGCAATAAGGGGTAGTGTCCTATTCTGCCCCCTTCAGTAAAGTGTCAGCTTATTATAGCCCGTCGTGATGTCATAAACTTTATGTTATTGCGCCGAGGAATAAACTGGAGACCGTTGACTTAGAAAAATATAGAGTAGATGATGCAAAAAACAAAATATTATATATGAGAACTTGACTTAGGACAAGAATTGTCTGTTTCTTTTTGAAATGTAACTCATTACTGTTAAAAATTATTGTCAAATAAATAAATAG
The DNA here is from genome assembly GCF_003590095.1 of Trichoplusia ni. Classification (NCBI taxonomy): domain Eukaryota; kingdom Metazoa; phylum Arthropoda; class Insecta; order Lepidoptera; family Noctuidae; genus Trichoplusia; species Trichoplusia ni. The sequence continues at coordinate 3,232,724 of NC_039503.1, forward strand.
TTCAAAACGAAAAAGAATTGGACTTATAAGTGCAATTCTTAGTATTAAAATAAAATGCCCTGTCTTTTAATTTATTAGTCTATGGTATAAACTTTTATTGGTGTAATGCTATTGAGTCTACGATTCACATTGATCATTAGTAAATTATTTTTAGTGTTTGTCGGGCTCTCCCATTAAATAAAGGTGTATATTGTTGTTGCCACTAATTAATGAAGTTGCTTTGATTAGTTCAGTGGCCAAAAAGTAATATTCAATGAATAATATAGTAAAATATTAATCTAAAATTGCCACGTTGAATGGCAATGCTAATCCTCTGAGCGAGGTAAAAGCCAGCCTTTGGGTCACGAGAAGTGTCAACGAGACGCTTTGCAACATCTTTTTTTGATATGTAATACATATTATCATTTTGCCACGTTGTTATACACTCACTTTTCTTGTTTGTTTGTTTGTCGTTCCGGTTGGATTTTTGTAACTCAATTTTGAGGCACTTCTCAATAAGCAATCAGGCTGAAATTTTCAGGGTAGCTTCAAACCCGATGACAATGCAATTTACAACTATAAAAACGACTGGACCGATTTTGATAAAATTTTAATGGAGTGACAGTTAACGTTTTTAGTTTTTTTAATCTTATTAATTAATATTAATTTATTTTATATTCGTTTGTTTCAGAGACTTACAAGGCAACAACATCACGATAGTCTTTCAGAGCGACTTCCAAAGCTTGAAGGATTTGAAAACATTGTAAGTATACAATTTTATACCTAAAAATCAATAAAAAAAATTGAAAAACAATTTACATATACAATAAAAAGAAACAATGAGGCAAACCGACCCCAACATAGTTGGGGTAAGGCTAGGCCGATGGTAAGACACAATGAGGCAGTAATGAACAGAAAACAGTTGTTCAATTCTTCTTCTTGTCCGTCGTTTCACTCTTGGCAGAGTGGTCGTGGCCACGTTGAGGCCTCCACATTATTGGTAGAGGCGAAAACAGCTCTCCGTACGATCTAGCGCCACCTCCCCCTGTTGGCGGGCATTCCAGCGCAATCAGACACGCGACTACCTAATGCGGATTTAACTTGGTCAGTCCAGCGCATAGGTGACCTGCCGCGTGATCTAGTGGCTTCCACTTTTCCTTGCACAACCAGACGTTTAATGGAGTGGTTGTCTCGTTTGGAGACGTGGCCAAAATTTTTCGTTATTCAATTAGATATTAGATAAATAGTTAATTTTTTAGTCTTATCAAGCACTGCTAGTCTAGTGGAATGACTGTCAAACTGCCATTTTATAGATCGTATGTTCACATCCCGGCACGCACTGTGTCTTTTGAAATTCATGTCCATATTACAAAGTTTAGTAAAATTATCACTTGCTGAAAACGGTGAAGGAAAACATGGTGAGGCGCGACACACCTGAGAATGTTTCAAGTGTGTGTCGCGTCACGTCAGAGGACTACGGGCGGGGTACACTCTGACACCAGGGGGTCAGTCAACTGTACGATAACAAGAAGCTTTCTGAAACTAAGCGATCATCTAATAGCTCAGATAATTTATATTTTATTAATTTTTATACATTAAAAAAAAATTACAATGTCGGACTTAATGCCTGAGGCACTCTCAACCAGTCAACCACAGGGTAATGCAGAGATCTAATACACTACATTGTTCTAATCATACATACATACTATTACATACTGTGATTTATCATCGGCCTAGCCTTTTCCCAACTATGTTGGGGTCGGCTACCAGTCCAACCGGTTTCAGCTAAGTACCAGTGTTTTACAAGGAGCGACTGCCTATCTGACCTCCTCAACCCAGTTACCTGGGCAACACGACACCCCTTGGTTAGATTGGCTGTCAAACTTTTTCAAGCTTCTGACTACCTGTAACGACAGTCAAAGATGTAGGTATAACAGCCGGGACCCACAATTTAACGTGCCTTCCGAAACACGGAGGAACTCGCTATGACAAAGATGGTCACCCATCTACGGACCGACCGCGTCAAACATAGCTTAACCTGTGATCGATTCACTTATGCAGTTATAGCACAGCCATACTGTGATTTATATAAAACCTATTTACCTACTAAGGAAATTAATAATAATACATAAGATATCTATTTATATTTTCAAATAGGGTCTCATGAAAAGGCAATTTTGAACAAAATAAACAAAAACGTTAAGGCTGTAATGAGATTATTAGCAACGGAATAAATCGACGCTCAAACTCCGTAGGCGCTTACCAAATATTTATCTTTACTCTGACTTAAAGCTCTTCTCATCTCAAAATCTAGCTTAACAGTACAAGAAAGCAGTAATTATGCTTGATATTTGATATTTTTCTAACTCTATTTGGCATGATATTTTTCTAACTCTCAAAAACGAGGGTGTGAAATATGTTTGTCTGTGCCATCGCAACTCTCGTACGGATGAATCGATTTAGATTTTTTTTGTTTCAAAGTTGAATTAGTCCGAACTGTTATTTGCTATGTTTAATGTCAATTGCTTCAAAATTGACGCTGTCACAAAATGGCGGATTTTGAATTGTGTCACAGGCCATTCATATCGATGCTAATTTAAAGGGCTTGTGTCTGAACCTCTAAAAACATTGTGACAAATTTCAAATCTAAGTGTATACTTGGTGTTTTTTTAGCTTTTAGTTCTACTGTTCCGATAGCTATTGTTTTTTTTGTAAACCTACTAAATAGCTACCTTCAATAACCCTTTTACAGTCAGCCTTACGAAGAGACCTCTTTTTTAGTAAACATATTTGCCTATGGTAGAAGGCCCTGCTCTTCAAACAATGAGGAAACATTGTAAAGCATTTTGGCTTTTAATATGTAATATTATTTTTCATTTCAGACAACTATCAGAAAATCTAATACACACCATTGAAAGAGACGCCTTCCTGGAGCTAAATGCTTTGGAACGATTGTAAGTATAATTATTTAATTAGCACATAAAGAAAAACAATATTTACAGCAAGTTAAAAAATTGGTCTACCACTTAAGGTTGAAAATCAAACGCCTGCCAATGAACAATAAGGTCGATTTTCCTTTGTTAAAGTATATGAATAGATACGAAAGTCAACCTTATTGCTAGTTTGTTTTACATATTTTTTTTTGTCACGTGGTAAGATTAGTTTCTTGGCTCGCAGTACTTTTGTGTACGAAAGACTTTAAAGTTCGGTTTCTGAAAGGCTTTCCAATTGATATTATTGACAAGAAATGTGCTTGAAGAAAACCAGTCACAGCTAGATTTTATAGAAAATTAATAATATAACATAACTATGATTGCTTTCAGAAACCGAGTTTAAAAATGAATCAATATTAAAAATATAATTTTAAAATAAATGAACCACACAATGTTATGTCGTGCAGAAGAATGGAACGTTTCAAATTTGAAATGACGAATCAGATTAGCTGATTACGTGGTTTCGTGTGATATGACTTTGTGAAGTCGTTTTGAATGTTACAGCGTTTCTTTACCTTTACATCCAATAAATTATGTATTTTTTGAAGATCACCAAATAAATCTTTTTTGCATTTTATTAATTAATCTATTATAAAAAGAACATTTTGTTAAAATGTGTATACCTTTTACTTAACTTGCAAAATAAATAAATAAACTATTGGCTAAAAAAACAAAGTTATATAAACTATTGACTAAAAATGGCTAAAACCCCAACAAAAGGTCAAGTTTCGCTGTCATATTGTAATGTTTTTCAGGAAACTCAACAATAACCGTCTCGGTCATTTGCCAGAGGGCCTATTTCTGAGGTTGAGGCACCTACAGCGATTGTGAGTAGGCCTATTTGAGGCCAATGGTGTGGTCCCGTTGGTCCCTTGGTCCCCTTCGGTACTTGGTGTTTACTTATCCAGGACGGTGCTGTGGGTCCTTCTAGAGGTCAACAAAATGTAGGGACAATGTTAGTAAGAAATAGAATGTAGTATTTATGAAGGAGAGAGTGAATGTTTTTCTTTAAAGAAATGATTATGTGTTTTGATGTTAATTTATTGAAAAGTTAAGATAGTCAAAGTGTTTTCAATAAGAATTAAGCCTTGGCTGGAAATCGTGAAAGCTACTGACGTTTGGAAGAAGAATGAAAGTCATTTTCCCAGCTGTGGGATGTTATTATCAAAGAAAACAAATAATCACTTTATGAATGAAAACTGCATGAGAAGTAGGTAAATGAAATTGATTGTTGATTTTTAATGAATTACTAGCTGCTACATGAGAATATCAGAAAATTGTGAACTTAACGATATACAAATGAAAGATTTTCAATGAATTAAAGAATGAAAACAATTGCATGCACTTGGCTATAGAATACTTGAACTGTCAAATTATATAGAAGATTGAATGGTAAATGAATGATAGATACATAGAATATTCTTTATTGCCCACCACATAAATATAGGATTGGGGGATTGGGGATATAGAGAAGAGGTATCGTGTTGCCCAGGTAACTGGGTTGAGGAGGTCAGATAGGCAGTCGCTCCTTGTAAAACACTGGTACTTAACTGCATCCTGTTAGACTGGAAGCCGACCCCAACATAGTTGGGAAAAGGCTAGGACGATGATATAAGCATAGGATTGGATACAAATAGGTACATGGATGTCAATAAAAGAATGATGAATGACTGAATGATTGAATGACCTCAATAGATCGATCCCAGCACTCGTCCCCCCGCGCCCCGCATCGCTTGTACCTAAAACCGGGTCTACCATTTGTTGTATAATTCCATTAATTTTCACCCAAAGCCGCTAGCTTATAACTAAATTGAATAATATAATATTTTTTGTTATATTTTTATGACGGTTTTCTTGTGGAGATGTCACATATGTCGTAATTTTTTGAAGATCTGAATTGATTAATTAGTATGTTTTGTGTTATAAATAAAATTAAGCACAGTACTAACAAAAACTATATGTGTTAAAACTGTGTCATGTTTATTAATAATTTAAAAAATGAAAATAAAGAAAAACCTTGTCTACACCTACCATTTAAAAAATGCTTACCATCCTGAGAATAGTAAAAGACAGATGCAGGTATAGGCAATGTAGTAACTGCTTTATCTCGCATAATTTCAAGAGTTTCTGATGTAAAGTCAGGGCATAAGTTCCACAACTTATAAATAAAGACCTCCTAGACGTCTGTAAAGACTCTGGATTTTAGACTTACCATTAAAATAACAATAATAGTAGAAATTTTTCACCGAACTTTGACCGTATACAGAGCCTGCCTTAATATTTTTTTTCTTAAACTTAATAAACTATGAACTTTAATTTAACACTTAATTTGAACTGTTAAAGTATTTCCCACAATTTTTTTGGAAAATCGTCATAAAAATCCCCCTTGATCTAACGCTTCTCCCATTAGCTTCGCTACATGGTGTTTTCCGAGCCGCAGGGCTAACCCCACCCAATAACCAGGCTTTTATTGTATATAGGGTGTTATTAAACCCACCCACCAATAATTTTATGTTATTAAACATCATTGATAACAACAAAAATATATTTGAAAACGTTTAGTTTTCATGAACAACCTTTCCGACAATTATTTTTGAAGAAAGACAGCTGTGTAAGCGGGATGCCGATATAATGACGACCTCCGTGGTCGAGTGGCGTACGCACCGGTTTCAAGGTGTCGCTAGCTCTGAGGTCCCGGGTTCGATCCCCGGTCGGGTCAATGTAAAAATTCACATTTGTACATTGTCTCGGGTCTGGGTGTTTGTGGTACCTTCGTTGTATCTGAATTCCATAACACAAGTGCTTTAGCAACTTACTTTGGGTTCAGAACAATGTATGTGATGTTGTCCGCATTTATTTATTTATTTATTTATAATGGTGTCTTGGACCCCTATTCTGCTATTTCACAATGGCTGATGAATGAATTGGATTAAATTTGAAATTATGCCTATTCTCTTAAGCATTTTGCCAATACAATCGTTGGAGGTTAATTGCATTGGCCTTGAGTGTACCGTCTTGCACTGAATTTCCAATTATTGTGTAAAAAAATGCCTAAGATAATACGAAAATTGTAATTTTAAGCCAAATTTCATTCCTTCATAGCAGAATTGGGACCCTGCTTACACAACTGAGCTTACTTGCTTACTTGAATAGGTAATATTATGCCGCGACATCTTTATGGCAAACCTCAAACCTTGAAATAAATATTTCTAAGTACTTGTCATCAAAATCCCATTTCAAACTTTAAAAGAATATTTCAATAAAGTTTTATTTGGGATTTTAGAACACCCTGTATATATGACTATACAATTGCCACATGTTAAAGTGCATAAAAACACATCTAAGTAATATTGTAATTATCGCCGTATCTTAAAGTAGTTTCCAACAATTTGCAAATAGGTAAATATACGAGATATTTAAAATTGACCCCATTATTATTATTGGGTCAGTTTTTACTACCCTCATCGTTTCATAAGAATTCAACCTAACTTTTAAACTTAGTTCATAATAAAAATACTTCTAGACATCCTAGGTAAATGTCTACAAGCACCCACCCTGTTTACATAGCTGAAATGTATGGAAAATACAGGTCAAAACAAAATGTAATTTCCACACATCGAATGATTTCTATAAAATTTGATATTTTTACACATTGTAATAATTATATTTCATTATTAGGTAATTTATAAAATTAACCCTTTTGTCACGTGGGTTTACGAAACATTTAAGTTTCAAAGACACTTAGTAAAAGAATTCGGGGAAAACACAAATAATTGTCTTACGCGGGGATCGAACCCGCGACACGTCGCGCACACTGAATCTTATGATGACCTTATATCACTTAGGTACTATCCCAGTAGTGTTTTTCACCATTTGGGGTCTGTCACTAATAGTGCCGGTAAAGATAAACAATAAGAGCTTATTACATAAATATATAACCTAATGAAAAACGAGGATATACAATTAATTAATGCTAGAACACGCACAAACGTCGTGTGGAATTAATTTCGTTTTCTTACCGGAAGATGTGATGCGGACGCCATTTTGTGACCGGATGTGCGATTTAAATGGATTATGTTGGCTATACGTATTGAATTATCAAGATTGTGATGTTGAAGATGTTGAATTAATTTTATTCCTGGCTCTGTCTTCAATTATGCAACGAATAAATGGTCACCCGTCCAATACATGACTGAACAAAATGCTGCTTTACTTTGATGATTATTTTGTAGCAGCAAGAAAAATACACAACTGTGAAAACTTCAATTGACCAGCTATTACGGTTCGTGAGGTACAGTCTGGTGACAGACGGACAGACAGTTCAGCAGTGCCATAATTATAGGTTTCCATTTTGACCCTTTTGATACGGTACCCTAGAAACAAAAACTACATATATTTCCTCTGGGATGCCATTAAAACTAAATTTAATCCAATTTTCTCGTGAAAGAGTTCTGCCTACACCATACAAGCAAGCGTAAAGATACCCATATCTTTTATACATTTGAAAAGAGCAACTTTGAAAGAGCTTTCAGCGGTAGTCAAGCGTGCGAAGGATAAAAGATGCAATGTACACTACTGGCCGAAAAAACGTGTAGTTTTTAATTTTATTTTTTCGGTTTTTTTGACGGAATTTTTTTTGAGTGAAGATTTTGTTTCGTTTAGTTGGTATAGGTTGAAATTGAAAAATATGTTTGAAAGTATGTTGTAAGAATTTGGTAGTTGAGGATTCGAATGCATTTGTTTCGTTTTTGTATGTGTGTTTTGATTTAATTTTCGACGTGAGTGGAATCAAAAGTTTCTAGAATAGTACAACTTAATTCAAATGATTTAACTACATTCATATGTATAGCTGAAAAGCAATCAGATAGGTATTATATTGTTAAAGTTTTCCCATTTAATTAGGATTTTTCCTTCAAGATTGAAATTAAAAACCTAAGGCATCAGTCAAAAATACACAAATCAAAATAATTATCAACAATCATACCAAATTAACCAATTATCTTACAAAAATATAAAAAATATTATTTACAAAGCGCCCAATAATTTTGTCCCGCATTGAACTTACACAAAGACGTCTTCGGCTCAGCCATGCGTATATTATAAGGTTTCGTTCACACTACACCCCCCTACCCCCCCCCCCCCTCTTACACTCCTTCCCCCTGACGCGAAAACGGCTTCTTACAAAATATCATTATACCTAATACTACGTCGTATTATAGAAGAAACAGTCATTATAGCAATTTGTGAAGGTTAAGTTGGGTGACACGCGGTTGGGTTTTAGATGGGTGATCAGTGTCTGTAATCAAGTGATTTTTTGTAATTTTATAAAGGGTAAAATCGGAACCCTATTACTTAGGCAACGCTGGCTGCCAATCTACCTGTCTGTCCGTCCGTCACCAGTCTGTATCTCATGAACCGTGGTGTCTTTTCAGTTGATATTTTCACAGATAAATTATGGTAGTCCCTAGTACAAGAAATACTAAAAATAGAACGTGGTAAAGCAACCACTATAACTCAAACAAATACAGATATTTTAAAGAAGAAATTTGTTGTGACGTCACTTGTCAGTACATCCTTTAACCGACGTTAAATAAACATTAAATCAATTAATCGTTTTTTATTTAATTAATTAACTAGAAAATACGCATCCAGTATAATTATAAATTCTACATTGACACTAATTAGATTATTTACTGAAATTATTCTTTTTACCGCGTTTTTACCAAATAATTTCAAAATTAGCATTGATGGAATTTAATAAATACTTTCTATTGTCTAGACAGTGCTTACATAGAAATTGTTGTATTATGAGTCAACGATTAACCCCCGCGGGAGTTCATGATATTACATGCAAACTATATGACTAATGCCGAAAACCCGAGGCTAACTTAACCTTAGTTAGACTAGGTATGGTTAAAACAAAATGTATTTGAAATTAAGTGATACAGTTTATTTGTCTTGCCTGTAAAAATGGTCAATACAAACGTTCTTGAATTAGATGATTGAATAAGTAGACAGTTTTTTTGTTTGTCACTGTTCTTGCTGGGTGTCCATGAGCAAAACAAGACTTGAAGAAGACTCCAGGAGTGGGAATTGGGTAGTGTCAGACTCTTACTGGCTAAACCTGAACTACCGTGCAACATCTCCCACATGCCTCATAGTCAGTGCGTGGCTTAGCAAAAGGGGTCGACTTCGCATCGGAGCTAGACCCTACAATGTATAATGACTTAAATAAAAATAAGACTTCTAAAGTCGAGGTTATCACCATCATCGTAGCCTTTTTCCCAACTATGTTGGGGTCGGCTTACAGTTTAAATTGATGCCGTTGTCAGACTTTCTAGCTTCTAATTACATGTAACGACTGTCAAAGATGTATAAATAACAGCTGGGACCCACAATTTAACGTGCCTTCCGAAACACGGAGGAACTCGTTATGACAAAGATGACCTTTGGACAAACCGTACCATGTGTAGCTTAACCTGTGATTGAATAACTTGTGCAGTTTTTGACCACGGGCTAAACTTAACTGATGATCTCCGTGGTCGAGTGGCGTACGCACCGGTTTCAAGGTGTCGCTAGCTCTGAGGTCCCGGGTTCGATCAATGTAAAAATTCACATTTCTACATTGTCTGGGTGTTTGTGGTACCTTCGTTGTATCTGAATTCCATAACACAAGTGCTTTAGCAACTTACTTTGGGTTCAGAACAATGTATGTGATGTTGTCAGCATTTATCATCATTTATTATTATTACTAGCTTTTCGTTCGCGTCGAGGTCGGTTATATCGCGTTTCCAAGAGAACTCTTCAAAACTCCGAGATACAAACTATCCTATGTTCTTTCTCAAGGTCAACACTATCTCTGTACCAAATTTCATTAAAATCCGTTCAGTGGTTTAGACGTGAAAGCGTAACAGACAGACAGAGTTACTTTCGCATTTATAATATTAGTAGGGATTAAAATGAAAATTTTCTGTCTCAATATATTCTTATTGATAAAGATGGGAACATCTTATTATATGTATTAGATCTGTCACCAAATCTTTACAACCATACCGGATGCGTTCCTTACATCACTCGGTATTAACAAACCAACAATGAGAGTTGAACGTGCGGCAACCTCTAGTGATGGGATTAACTCGATACTCTTATATCGATAAAGAATGAACGAGTAGTTCTATGTTCGGTCACGTTCGTTGCTTATTGAATGAGTAAGCTTAATTTATAGTTGTATGTTACGGATTTGTGAGCGTTTGTTTTTCTGTTTGTGTTTAGTCAAAATATTACAAAAGTGAATGGAATTTTTTATTGTGCTGTAGGGTGGAGTGTGTATTGAATGGGCTGGTTTATTTTTGACGAGCTACTGGAAAATAAAAATAAATGTATCTCTTTATCACACGTTTTTGTTTCTCTTCATTCATGTTTTCGACGACCTCCGTGGTCGAGTGGCGTACGCACCGGTTTCAAGGTGTCGCTAGCTGCACTAGTGTCTGTAATTGTTAAGACCTTTGTTACGGATCATTTGAATGAATTTATTGCATTTGAAAAGGAAACAAGGGTTTCAAAAACTTATATCAAGACGTAATGTTTGTGTGTAGTTAGATAAAACATTGGAAGATGATAAAAATCACTTCATTTTGAATGTGACAAAATAGGTTTAATTTTAAAAAAGTACCTCAAGACTACAATTTATCTAATTTAAATTAATTTTATGAACAAATGTACTTTATTGACAAAATCTTCTAAGAAACTGTAACACAGTTGATAGTTTAGCAATCTATAAATATATTTATATATAAAAAAGCATATACCTGTAACTATATACTTAAGAAATAAAGATATTTTTAATAATAAGAATCCTTAAGAATCACCAAATCCGTTCACCCTTCAGTGACTCCTAATTTCATAACTAAGTTAGGGTTTCAGTCATATTACTGAACACTCGCTTTTCCTTCGGCTTCTCTCGTTAATTTTTAACATTCAGCTAATGCTTACTAACTGTAAAGCAAACATAGTTTTTCAGGAAACGAAATGGTTCTTAATATGAGTATAGGCCTATAAACAATGAAAGAAATTATTTATTCTGCAAATAGGATATTTTATCACTTTTACATGTCTTTTTTGAGAACGATGGAGTCGACATTTCCTAGCTGACTACTCTAAGAAGAAAAGTCGAAACAAACTCAGGGGTCGCAGTCTCTTTTCAAATTCAAGTGTATAAACTAATGCAGAGTATTTCAATAAATTGATAATATACCTGCATAAAGTTTATAATATATAAGGTTAATAATAGCATGTTCGACTGTATAAATGCTGAGATAAAAAAAAACACTTCATATTCATTTACAAAACAGTTTTTTTCACAGCCTAATGAATTTAATCCTTATGTCGCAGGGGTTCCAAATCATTCAAGTTACATGCACAAAGATACACAGATTCAGGATAAGCATTCGTCATCACACAAACTGTCGTCCTACATTGGAATTGAACCCACGATGAACAAAGTGAGTTTGGCGTGGCAGCCAATCCACTCGGCTATCCGTGCAATCAATTCAATAAAATGTAAATCAGACTTATAGAAAATATACAATGTATCTATTCTATTTTATCGAAATCAATAAACCAATCACTACTTTATCGATAGTATAGTTTATCGATATCTAACGAGCACATCCCTAGTGTTGCGCCGGCGCACGTTTCTTACCGCTCTGACAGCGCATGATTTATACGTATGTGACTATTTCAACGGATATTATTATCGAATTTTTTCATTACACATTGGCCCAGTTGTGGCCGTTTCCTCCTAGGGCCATGGGCCATAAAATGTATTTAACAAGTAGCAATAGGTGTTAAAAGATGTTTTTATATACTTATATTAAAACCTTATACTTCAAAAGTACCCCATATCACTAAAGTGTGTGTGTTTGTTTGTGGGTATGTTTGTTACATCGTCACGCTTAAATTGCTGGAGCGATTTTGATGAAATTTGCTTTGGTTGTAGCTGACTCTTTGGATTAAGATATTGGCTACTTTAATCCGACTTTCTTAAAGGAAAGTTATTTTTTGGAGCTATAACTGACTTTAAAAGCCAGTATAATCTAAGAATTGTTCAAATCGAACCGGTAATTCCTAGGATTAGTGCGTTAAAAGAAACAAACTCTTCAGATTATAATGTTAATATAGATTAAAAATTTTATTTAAAGTACACCATGTTTCACGCATTTTTACACCTTACAATGATTACTCTAGGTGCACGTTTCCAAACTATCTTTCAAACTTCATATCTATTCCAATCTTTATAAATGCGAAGATTGATCATCACTTAATAATTGTGACATGCATCCAAATGCCTCTTCCTTCCTCTTTTCAACGGACTTAAAAAAAACTTCAAACTGGATAAACCGATTAGATTGTTCTTTTTCATTAATTAACGTTCAATAACTGCCATTTGGTCGCAAAAAAAAACACAAATTTTGAATCACAATTTTTTTTCGGTTCCAGTCTTTTGTATCTATATTTTTGTTGTTAAAACAATGTTATGTCTTCCATGGTTACAAATGTCATTCGAAAAGAAAATAGCTATACCTACAGAATGTTGCAAATGCCATGATATTTTGCTTCCCCCTGGTAATTTGTTTTTATTATAATAATAATAATAATAATAATAATAATAAATCTTTATTGCATTAATTGTGGTTACATTAAAAGGTCTTAATATAAGTTTACAGCTCTGCACAATTTACCTACATAGGCATGCAATAGGGTACTTAGCTTACATAAAATGTTAGCTTATGAATTATAGATATAAAACAACATTAAAATAATAGGCAGTACCAAAAAAAGATGTTCTTACATTAATATTTCAGCATCCCAGTTTTCATAAGTTAGCTTCAAAGTATTCTTTTAAATCATAGAAACAATGTTCAATTAGAAATCTTTTAAGTACATTCTTAAAACTCTTTAGCTTAAGTGATCTTATTTTACAGGGCAAGTGGTTGTAAATTTTTATACTAGTAAAATACATGTTTCTTTTATACATTTCATTATTAGGTTGTGGTATTATTAATTTATCTCTGTTCCGCAATCGCCTATTATATTCTTGAGAGTTTTTGTCAGGAAAGTAATTACTGTTACATTTAATGAATGTAGCTGCTTGGAGAATGTATATTCCTGTCAATGTTAAATATCCATATTTTTTAAACGTCGGTCTGCAAGAGGTTTCATTATCAAGGTTATGAATTATTCTTATACACCTTTTTTGAAGTAAAAAAGTAGTTTTAGAATCCACGGAGTTACCCCAATATATTACTCCATAATTTAAAATTGAATAAATTTTAGCGTAGTATGCTGATTGTGCTGTTTTAATATTAGTTGTATTTTTTATTATCTGTAGTGTATAGCAATATGTTCTAATTTTTTTATTTAAATTTTCTATATGAAATTTCCAATTTAGGTGTTTATCTATATTTAGACCCAGAAACTTTGATGCATCTACTTCTTCTAATTTATTATTGTTATAACTTATATTTAGATTTTTCTGTGCAGCTTTATATGATTGAAACTGTATATACTTTGTTTTATTTATATTAATTTTAAGATGCTTTGGTTGTAGCTGACTCTTTGGATTAAGATATTGGCTACTTTAATCCGACTTTCTTAAAGGAAAGTTATTTTTTGGAGCTATAACTGACTTTAAAAGCCAGTATAATCTAAGAATTGTTCAAATCGAACCGGTAATTCCTAGGATTAGTGCGTTAAAAGAAACAAACTCTTCAGATTATAATGTTAATATAGATTAAAAATTTTATTTAAAGTACACCATGTTTCACGCATTTTTACACCTTACAATGATTACTCTAGGTGCACGTTTCCAAACTATCTTTCAAACTTCATATCTATTCCAATCTTTATAAATGCGAAGATTGATCATCACTTAATAATTGTGACATGCATCCAAATGCCTCTTCCTTCCTCTTTTCAACGGACTTAAAAAAAACTTCAAACTGGATAAACCGATTAGATTGTTCTTTATTAAAGAAAACTCATTTTGAACACAATTAATTTTTTTCGGTTCCAGTCTTTTGTATCTATATTTTTGTTGTTAAAACAATGTTATGTCTTCCATGGTTACAAATGTCATTCGAAAGAAATAGCTATACCTACAGAATGTTGCAAATGCCATGATATTTTGCTTCCCCCTGGTAATTTGTTTTTATTATAATAATAATAATAATAATAATAATAATAAATCTTTATTGCATTAATTGTGGTTACATTAAAAGGTCTTAATATAAGTTTACAGCTCTGCACAATTTACCTACATAGGCATGCAATAGGGTACTTAGCTTACATAAAATGTTAGCTTATGAATTATAGATATAAAACAACATTAAAATAATAGGCAGTACCAAAAAAAGATGTTCTTACATTAATATTTCAGCATCCCAGTTTTCATAAGTTAGCTTCAAAGTATTCTTTTAAATCATAGAAACAATGTTCAATTAGAAATCTTTTAAGTACATTCTTAAAACTCTTTAGCTTAAGTGATCTTATTTTACAGGGCAAGTGGTTGTAAATTTTTATACTAGTAAAATACATGTTTCTTTTATACATTTCATTATTAGGTTGTGGTATTATTAATTTATCTCTGTTCCGCAATCGCCTATTATATTCTTGAGAGTTTTTGTCAGGAAAGTAATTACTGTTACATTTAATGAATGTAGCTGCTTGGAGAATGTATATTCCTGTCAATGTTAAATATCCATATTTTTTAAACGTCGGTCTGCAAGAGGTTTCATTATCAAGGTTATGAATTATTCTTATACACCTTTTTTGAAGTAAAAAAGTAGTTTTAGAATCCACGGAGTTACCCCAATATATTACTCCATAATTTAAAATTGAATAAATTTTAGCGTAGTATGCTGATTGTGCTGTTTTAATATTAGTTGTATTTTTTATTATCTGTAGTGTATAGCAATATGTTCTAATTTTTTTATTTAAATTTTCTATATGAAATTTCCAATTTAGGTGTTTATCTATATTTAGACCCAGAAACTTTGATGCATCTACTTCTTCTAATTTATTATTGTTATAACTTATATTTAGATTTTTCTGTGCAGCTTTATATGATTGAAACTGTATATACTTTGTTTTATTTATATTAATTTTAAGATTTAAAGTTTTTAACCAATCAATTATTTTAGCTAGAGAATTATTTATTTTTAGTTCGTATTCTATTTTATTCATACTTTTACTAGTAAAAAATATTGATGCATCATCAGCAAATAAGACAGATTGATCCTCTATTATTTGCGGAAACTCATTAATATAAACCAAGAACAGTAAGGGTCCCAGGATACTTCCCTGTGGAACTCCGACTTTTATATGTGTGTAAGGTGACCGAGTGCGAGACAAAGTTTTGGTTTTAGCATCTCCGTACGTAGATATTGGATAGATAACGTATTCTCCAAGATACAACGCAAACCTTTTAACTCTGGCTGTATGGACACTTGTAAAGCTTTCGTCTCTCTTAAAAAAGTAATGAAAGTCGCGTTTGACGTTTATAGGAATGACATTTTGAGGTTACGTGTTAAGAGTGTGGATTCTACTGTTTTTTTTTTAAGCTGTTGTTGGTGATATAGAAATAAGAAGGTTTTAAAACAAACGAAGCCATTTTTTGGTCGGTGGCAAAATCCTTACGGACCGCCCCGTCGAGGGGGAGGACGTGGGTAGTGTCAGACTCTTACTGACTAAACCTGAACTGCCGTGTAACGTCTCTCGCAATTTGGCCGGTGCGTGGCAGTGTAATATAATTAGAGTTCCATACTTTTATACTTTAACAAAGCCGTAAAACTTACGTTTTACTATTAAACTTAAATATATCATCATCATGGTAGCCGGTAGCCCCTTCTCAACTATTTTGGGGTCGGCTTCCAGTCTAACCGAATGCAGCTAAGAACCAGTGTTTTACAAGGAGCGACTGCCTATCTGACCTTCTCAACCCAGTTACCTGGGCAACACGATACCCCTTAGTTAGATTGTCGATTGGTTGTCAGACTTTCTAACTTCTGACTACCTGTTACGGCTGTCAAAGATGTAGGAATAACAGCCGGGACCCACAATTTAACGTACCTTTCGAAACTCGTAACAAATCGTTATGAGTTATCCACGCACCGACCGCGTCAAGCGTAGCTTAACCTGTGATCGATCAACTAGTGTAACTGTAGCTGAGCCTCAAACCTCTCTAAATACCTTCTATGTAAGGTATAAAGTTATGTTTTTAAATTCAATTACTATACCGATAGGCCGTTATAACTGACATGTTACATTGCCGCCATTTTGGAAACCCATCCATCATCACCCAACTATACAAAGTTTTACATTTTTCACGAAAAATATTGCTCGCAAACTGAGTATAGTCAGGGACAGAAATCGTTTAACACAATATTCTACAACTTTCAAATAACGCCATCTAGTGTCGAACTAAGCAAAGCTTGAACAAATGATCGTGCTTATCACACAAACATTTGTCTTGGGTAGTAACCGAATTGACGACCTCCGGTATATATGTCAGTCAGGGCCACTAAACACTAGACCAATAGGCCAGTAAATTGAAGCATCGAGTGGTATGAGCCAATGGCCAAAAATTACCACTGAATGGTCCATGACACAAAACCGACGTCAGCGAGGCAAACCCAGACGGAGATGACGGGATTACCTGGATTCTTTCTTACCGAACTGGTCACTCGCGGCTCTTGAGAGAGGCAAGTGGAAGAAGAGTGGGGAGGCCTTTGCCCAACAGTGGGACATTCGAAGCTACTTATAATATACTCTACTATCCTACTAAGGCGTGTCTGCGGGCAACAGATAGTAAAAAAATAAAAATAACATTTGCCTGCTTTGGGTTAAAACCTGCACCTCATGCATCCCAATCCCTATGTAGAACTGCAAGGCCACCACGACATAGTTAAAACTCATTATACAACAATTCCTATATATTCAAAATACTGTCTGTAAAACAATTTGTGTCAATCCACTTTTGCTACCATCTGTACTTGAATAAAAAAGAAAATAACACCAAAAACTGTTTGGCGGATATCCTTTTAAGTAAATTAACGTTGCCTAGCCTAGATAGAGAGAGATGGGTATATGTTAGACAGAGATAGACATACTGAATGTTCGACAATCCAATTTGCATATATTTTGATCGAAAATTGATTCACTTTTACGTGAATTTCAAGTGTGGTGTAAGGGTATGTGTTTCACTGACTTTGGAAGAGATTTTTAGAGTTCCGTGCTCTGAGAGTGAAATGAAACAATATTAGTAAGACTCTGTCTGTCACCAGGCTGTATCACATGAACCGTTATAGCAAAACTGTTAGTAAACAGATGATGTGTTTCGGTTGCCGCTAAAACACATAGGAAACATAAATATTGAGGATAAGCAACGTTTGCTAAAGTCATCAATTTGATGGGTGACCAATATTTTTTAAATTCTCTTACCGCTTTGCTTCTAACTCTTACTTAACTATTTTGAAAAACTCATCTTTCTTAACAGAAAGCATGAAATAAGTCAAACAAAAACACACTATACACCGACCCAAGGTAAATTCTTAAAGAAAACGAAATTACCCCATAAAATACAGCTAAGAAAATGTCAGACTTACCCCATGAGACTAGTAGGGGGAACAGAAATTTGAAACTGACACTTTCGTGTTACCCCACTTTATTCTGCATAATTGGGTAATATTAAATGAGAAGGTGATAACTGCGCGACAAATATTTTAAACTAGCTGTTGCCCGCGACTTCGTCCGCGTGGTTAGCATTTTCCCCGTTTTGTTCCACATTTTCCATTGTATCTTCGCTCCTATTAGTCGCAGCGTGATGTTATATAGCCGTCAACAGCCGCAAAGCTTCCGTGATAAATGGTCTATTCAACACAAAAATATTTTTTCAAATCGAACCAGTAGTTCCTGAGATTAGCGCGTGCAAACAAACAAACAATCAAACGAACAAACTCTTCAGCTTTATATATTAAGTATAGACTAGTATAGAAGTATAGATTTATATTTTGTTTCAACACTTAACTACTGCTTTGTGGTTGAGGTCACCACGCCAAATCCATTGCGCGACGTGTCGGAGATCGATCCCCGCATAGGATAAGTATTTGTGTGATCCACGAATGCTTGTCCTGAGTCTGGGTGTCTTTGTACATGTGACTTGAATGTGAATCCCGCGACACAGGGACTAAACTACTTGGTTCAAAAAATCCATCAAATAGATTTAGTTTAACTGATTTCATTTTAAAACTAGGCTTTTCTATGGATAC
Source organism: Trichoplusia ni (assembly GCF_003590095.1). Lineage (NCBI taxonomy): Eukaryota > Metazoa > Arthropoda > Insecta > Lepidoptera > Noctuidae > Trichoplusia > Trichoplusia ni. Next base: position 3,251,022 of record NC_039503.1, read on the forward strand.
ATCTGCTTAAGGTTTCAATGGTACGTGTGTCATAATATCGATAAATACCTAATAAACCTTACATAACTAATTCAAGCCAAAAATATTAGAAAATGTGGTAACTCTTTTTCAGAAATCTGTTAAAAATAACCTTTTTCTATAATGATCAAAACCTCAGCAACATTCATAAAATTTATCACAAAAAATACTTATTCAAATTGAAAAATGTCTGTTAAAATTCCATTTTAAAACATCTGCATCGTTGAACAAAGGGAACAGTCTTAAAAACTTATTTTACAAACGTCAGTTGAGAACGAACTTTGCAAATGGCGCCGTTCTTTTGTCAGAAGTACCTAGATGCATTGCACTTGAAATAGTCGCGTTTGAATGCAAAAGAAAAGAAAGCTTTTAAATAGTATGAGCTACGGCAGCTTTTCTTGAGACCGTTTTGGAGATTTTTAGGGATTTAAATATTTTTTCCAGTCTGGCTATTGGTGCCGATTCTTTAGCTCACCCAGCTGAGAAATCTGTCTTAACAATTTGTCTAATATAATTTGATAAATTAGCTAAAACACTTACAAAAATTATGTTGCAACACCACGAAAATGAAATAATATAAATTTTATTTCTTAAAAAGTAACTCATTTAGTTTTTTTGCCAGTTTTGCTTACAAGAACAACGTTTTAAATCAACGCTTAAGTCATTAACATTTCAAATGTACCAGGAAAAACACAACTTGAAATATAATCTTTTTGAATTTGTATTATGAAACAACTCTCCAATATTTTTTTTGTAGAGTCTATAATTTCATTTTGTTGCCTGAATTTCGCTACGGGGATGAAATTTTCAGTAGTATTTATTAGCTTTCCCTATAGCTAACTATAGTATAGTTTTCAGATTAGAGTAGACAGATAGTCGAGTGATACAGGTCGTGGCTTATTCCGGAAGGTGTTGCGGATTCGATCCCTGTTTAGAACAAGTATTTGTGTAGTACATGAATGCTTGTCCTGAGTCTAGGTGTCTTTGTGCAGGTGATTGATTCCTTAATGCGTACTTCTTGTTTGTTTCTCTCGTTTTGTGTTAACATAAATAAATACTTTTTACACCCAGTCTTCATCGCTATTTCCTCAATGCTCTCTAAGATTACTTTTAATTCCTTAATATCCTCATAGGTGAAATTCTACATTCTCTCTGCAAAACACAAAATCGATTTTCCTTCACCATTGAGTGACATACACATCTTACATTCTGACCTACATATCACCCTTTCACCTTCAAACCACATGTAAATTGAGTTTAAGAGGTTCTCAAAATAATTAACCACTCTTACCTTCTCGAGGGTCTCTTAAAATAGGTCCTGGTTGTATTACGTATTGCTAAAGCAGACGAAGAGCAAATAGCGATACTTATGTAATCATCGCAGCGGGTGACATTTTGATATTTGATTAAAAAATACTTTTACGTCAGATGTATTTCCATTTTTGATCGCACGAGTAGTCGACTGCTAAAAGTCGCGAAACCAGCTCTGCGTTACATGTTGTAGATTCGATCCTTGTCTAAGTCAAAAACATCTTATCTAGAACAAGACTGTTGTTGAGAGTCTGGGTGTCTTTGTGCACATGACTTAAACGCTTGTGTTTAACTTACTAAGTGAGGGAGTCGTAATTAAAAATACTATTGAGTAATCATTATCCCTATTTTGTCACGCCATTGCATTTCCTATTTACATTGTGCCTCTGACAGGGTGCTAATTACATCCAATTATTTTAAAACCTCTAACTTAACGGATGATAGGAGTATGTTAGAAGATTACCGTCGATCAGGGAGCGACAATACGCTGTTACTGAGAATTATAAATGCGAGATACATTATCGCTATCTGTCTGTCTGTCCGTCTGTAAGCAGGATATTTCTCATGAGCCGTAATAGCTGGAAAGTTGAAATTTTTATTCATAATATAATTGTATTAACGCTGTACCGCAAAATAGATGGTAAGAAACGATTGGCACGGACTTAAATTAATTTGTGTCAATTTTTTTTTGCAAAATTTATCTATATCGATCTATTAGTTACTCTTAATTGACCTGTTCACTTTAATACGTTATATAAATTAACAATATCATAAAATAAAATTAAAATTTACCCCAAAAGACCAACCCTACAAATAATTTTAAATGAAAGAGCGATTCAATAAAACCCCAATAAAGTCACAAAGCCGGCACGTCCGCACCGGAAGACGTTCAGACAACGACTGAGCTGCACCGGAAATAAGGCAGCCATCTTACTCCCAACCGGAAGTCAGAAATGCTTAATGAGTTGTTGAGACTTTTCGGTCCTTTGAAGACATTTGTTTTTAACTTGGGTTAAGACTAAAGACTTTAAAAGCCGTATTAAAGAAGTATAATGAGTTAAAAGTCCTTCTGATTTTGTGATGGTCAAGTGTATATACCTAGATACATCTAAGCCTATAATTGTCCCACTGCTGGGCAAAGGCGTCTTCCCGTATAAGGAAGGTTTGAGCATTGATCACCACGCTAGCTCACTGCAGGCGATTTCATTTTCCAGTATTTGGAATCCATTTTTTTACACTATTTGTCAGTTGTCTCTTAGACTAATTAAGAAAGTACCTTTGATTTCGTTTTAACATTGCCTTAAATAAATATAAATAAATGCGGACAACATCACATACATTGTTCTGAACCCAAAGTAAGTTGTTAAAGCACTTGTGTTATGGAATTCAGATACAACGAAGGTACCACAAACACCCAGACCCGAGACAATGTAGAAATGTGAATTTTTACATTGACCCGACCGGGGATCGAACCCGGGACCTCAGAGCTAGCGACACCTTGAAACCGGTGCGTACGCCACTCGACCACGGAGGTCGTCAAATTGCCGTCAGTCGCCTTGGAATTGAACCTGAACCGCACGCATACAAATCTATACATATAACCTCAAATCCACCACGACAAAGACCTAAGTATAAGTATAAATGATAAACATCCAACTGTTGAGAAAACGGTAAAATAAAAAACGACTTTTTTGTCTTTCAAAAAGTCACACTCCAAACTCACTGAATAATAAACTACTTTTTTATTAAAGTCGGTCAAATGTTCCCTTATAATTTATAGCTGAGTTTCATCAAAAGTTTTACTGGTTATATACAGGGTGTCCCAAAACTCAACGATAATCTGAGACCGGATGAAACGCCAAGTGATAACAGATCAGGGAAAAAAAACCATATCACTCAGTTCAGCTATAAGAGACATTTAAAAAGTTGAAATTCGACATCCCTCGTCGCATTTTCAAGTCCTGTGATCTCTAATGTAACAATTTCGCTGTGATTTTTTTAATTTCGGGATCTTCATTTACGACGCTATTAATCGCAACTATAAATTAAAGAAATGAAAAAAAAAATGTCTCTTATCGCTGAACTGAGTGATATGGATTTCTTTCCCTGATTTGTTATCACTTGGCCTTTCATCCGGTCTCAGATTATCGTTGAGTTTTGGGACACCCTGTATATATACTAGATGTATAACAAAGCGAGGCAATTTGAGAGAAGTATTAATTATTCAACTCAAACAGATAGAGAACAATTTGGTTCAGCCCTGAGTTCGAACGTAAGAATAGTGTGGATGTGATTTTATTAAGATGGTGTTTTAAAAAAGAGTTTTGTTTTTATTTTTTAAGAGTCCTAGATTTAAAAATAAACGACTCCCGCTTTAAGGAATTTCATTGTGTGGCGCTTTCACAAACATTCAAGCCACAGGCACAAAGACACCCAGACTCAGGACAAGCATTCGTGGATCACACAAACACTTGTCTGAAGCGGGAATCAAACCCACGAGACATTAAGCTCAGTGGGTTTGGCGTAGTATACGATAGTTACAACTTGTTATACGGGCATTCAAAGTTTTATAAAATCAGTTAAAACTGATTTTAATCTTCCTCACTTTTTAATGGTGTGATAAAATGAAAAATAGGTTTTGATTTTTTTTTTCATATCTGTCTGATGTAGTAAACAGATTTATATTATGAGTTTTAGTCAAACATTACTTTTTACAATAATCACGTTACTTTACAACAACAAACACACTTTTTTTCAACCTTCTAAGCATACTAAAAATCCCAGAAACATCTTATCCACACAATTCCAACATCACTAGGGCTGCAATTAAACTTTAATATTTAAACTCGTGGATACCGTGCAGACACAGTTTATATCTCAATAACTGCCGTTTACACCCCTAGCCGAAGCACAAACAGCTCTTGTAAATAAGTCGTTTTTAAATTGTGCAAGAAGGTTTACACCAAATAGGTAGAAAAGATTTTTTGACCCGGGCCCCAATTCTGCTCTTTGCAATGGCCGATGAATGAATGAAAATTGATTTGAATTTAAATTTAAAATTAATTGGAAATTCAGTACGGGGCGGTACACTCAAAGTTAATATAATTAACTTCCAATTATTGTGTTGACAAAATGCTTAAGATAATCGGAATAATTTCAAATTTAATCATTCATCATTGGCCTAGCCTTTTCCCAACTATGTTGGGGTCGGCTACCAGTTCAACCGGTTTCAGCTAAGTACCAGTGTTTTACGAGGAACTACTGCCTATCTGACCTCCTTAACCCAGTTACCTGGGCAACACGATACCCCTTGGTTAGACTGGCTGTCAGACTTTTTCAAGCTTCTGACTGCCTGTAACGACTGTCAAAGATGTAGGAATGACAGCCGGGACCCACAATTTAACGTGCCTTCCGAAACACGGAAATTTAATCCAATTTTCTATTTTTCATCGGCCTTTGTAAATAGCAGAGTCGGGGCCCTGGAATCTTGCCATCATAGTTGTGTAAGTGTGGCATCTCTCTTACACACTTTTACCACTCTTTAAAAAGGTGTCAATAAGATTCAAGGAGTCTGGTCATTTTAGCAGATTAAGCAAATGTCGCAAAAAGGATAGAAAATTTTCTTATACATGCATCTATAATATTAGGTGTTGTCAACGGTTACGCCCGCTAAAAATCGAAAAAAAAACCCACGCCAACATATAATCGGAATAAAAACTATTCTATGTTCTAATTCAGGTTATGAAATATACGTGTGCCAAGTAACGTCTGAATCCGTTCAGGAATTTTTGAGTGAAAAGTAACAAATATCCATCCATACAATATTAGTGGGATTTCTATTGAATTCTTGGTGTACGACAAACATTTAAGTTTTTATTTCGTTTTTATATTTTTGTGAAATCATTATCGTTTTGTAGCGGGAGTGATACTGGCCAGGGCTAGTAGTTTATATGGCAAAACATTTGTAGAGTCAGCTAGTAACTATAGTAACCTATAATAACTTATGCAATTAAATATCTTGAATAGTACACATATATTTTAATGATTGCTAGTAATATCACTGTATAATTCACTTGTAGTCGACGCTAAGCTAAGCAAAGGTAATAAGAACTGTTTTTCTTTAAATAGAAACAGTTACAACCCTATGTCGCGAATCTAACTTACAATGATCGTTTTTTCAAACAAATTAACTGAATTGATAACAATTAAGTATATTTTAATAAACAGAAGGGGAAGGAACTATAAAGATGTATAGCTCTATCTCTTTCTCTTTCCAAACTATAATAATTAGCAAATGCTTAAAAGAAATAACTAAATTACTAGTCGCTTATAAACCTACTTCGTTAATAATAGGCATGATGACTGGGTATAAAAATAAAAAATCTCATTAGTCCCTCAGTTAGATAATTGAAAAGTATGAGACACGTATTTTTTCCTTTTTCAGAAAAACTAGAATTGACAAAGATTAACTGCTTTAAAGTTTAGGAGAGGGGGCTTGTGACGTAACGATAGAGTAAAATTTATACTCAATCGTGACGTCACGCGTAAGTTTCATTACTGTAATTTGGACAATTTATGTTTGCGGGACAAATTAAAAAATACGTATCCATTATTATACAAAAAAACTACAAGAAGGACACTGAAAAAAAAATGTCATCATCCCTATTCTTAATAAACATTGAATATACTTCATAACCTCTAACCAATAAAAAGAAACATAACCTCAAAAGAATCCAAAGATAATCCAAACCCAGGATATTCCTTCAAAATTTTCTCTAACATTAAGCTTAATACTAATTCTTATCCAATTTCTAGGGATCTAAGTCGCAATGAGTTGACGGCTATCAGTCGCCGCACCTTCAGGGGTCTTACGGCGTTAAAAAGCCTACATTTGGATGGGAACCATTTAAAATGTATTGATGAAAAAGCTTTGGAGAACCTGAAAAGTCTTGAAGTCTTGTAAGTATACAACTATTTCACATTTCATTATCATGTCTTCGTAGCATAATCCGTACTATAAGAGTGTATTTATGAAAGGTCGTGGGATCAAATCTTTCATGATACTTGGACTTTTTTAATGTTCATATGTATGTATTTGCATTGACAGTAACTTTATTCGGTTAGCTTTGTAGATTATTGGGAAAAAAACTTGAATTTATCAATGTTGAAACGGCTCGACTGATTCTTATGAAATTTTGTGCACATACTCATTAGTTCTGAAAATAAGACAACCTCTTTGTTTTTTTACCCTTAAGAGCATGACAGAAGATTTATATTTTAATTATGTGATTGTCCACTTGTTAAATACCTTCCAATTAAGATCAAAAGTCATTTATTCAAACTAGGCTACGAAGTAGCACTTTTTGAATAACAGATCACATTGGACAGCACCCAATTTGCCCACACTTCACCGCTTCCTAAGCTCTCTTTAAAATTGAAAATATAACGTTTTTACCAAACTCGTATCATCAACTTGCAGCCCCGTTTTAATTGAGTGTCATATACTTGGCTGTTAGCATATCCATTATTATTCTTTGTTAAAACATTTACGTTGCTACCAAATTAATTCGTCACTCTGCCTGTAATTGGGTCGAATTTTCGTTTCAATAATTCCCTGAGGTCAGATCAATAAGTTTGGGGTCAGTTTGGGTCAGATCGGGGCAATTAATGACCTGTCATGAGAGTATCCTTGGGTTTAAATAAGTTATGATTTAATTTTCGTGAGTGAGGTTTAAAGTAAATGATTTGAAGGTTGTAGAAATGATTAGAGTTTTGGACTTAATCCCAAAATGGGGTATTTGACTAAAACAATTTAAATAGTCCGTTATACAGGTTTCCCAAAAATATTAGGTACGTATTTTTCATGTCATCACCTCAGTTAGAAGATTAAGAGCTCCCTAGATGATTAAATGAATGGTAGAGGGAGCTAGTAACATCAGCAACGTCACTTGCTAGTATAAAGCGTACTGGTAAGTGACGTCATACGAAATTTAGTTCACTGTATCCCCTTGATTCTTTGTTTACAAGATAAAAGAAAGAATACGTATCCTATATTTTTTAGAAATCTATCTGATGCACTAAAGAGATCTTTGTTTCAAATACTTTATTAGTTTATTTATTTTAGAACGTTAAATAACAACAACCTCACGTACCTGTCACTCGAGCCGGCCGCCATTACGCGACTGAACACGCTGCGACTGACCGACAATCCTGTCGTGTGCGACTGTCGTGTCGCAAGGCTGTCGACCGCCGTCAGAGCTGCGGGGATACTCGGGGTTGGAGCTAGGTATGACTGTCTTTCGTTAACTTATATTTAGATATTTTTAGAGGGTTAGTTCACATATATACCTGATCGATAAAATTTAACTGGTGTGTTGGTCTAGTGGTTAGTGAATCTGACTGCTAAATCGGAGGTCGTGTATTTGATTCCCATCCAGAACAAATGTATGTGTGATAAGCATGATCATTTATTCTGTGTCAGGGTGTAAAGTATAAGATAATTTGCGAAACAGATTGCGTTACAAATTTACAATGCAAAATCATGTCGTAACATAGAGCTAATCAAATGCCGAAGTTCCTCTAAAAACACCATCGAGTTTATATATTCGTTTGAATTACTTATCGAGTACTTTGAGACCAAAGCAAAACGGAATCAATCCGTTTTTTTAATTATCTTTTTATAAATTCATCACGATGGATTTGATGAACAAATCATATTCAACGAAATCATCATCTTCTTGATCATTTCAGCACATTCTGTTTCCTTCTAGATGTCAAGCACCAGCGGCGTTGCGTGGAGCTCTGCTAACAGAACTGGAAGCTCACGAATTAACATGCAGCGGTAAGTAAAATTTAGGAAGAAGAAGACGAACTCTATCTTTCTATGTGATACTGTGTCACAGTAACTGTGGAGGTCAGATAGACAGTCGCGCTGTGATACTGGTTGCTGATCCCTCTCTTAAATGATTTTTGTATGATCAGCTATTAAAAAAACCTGTCAAAAAATGGTCTAAGTTATTACTTATTTCTTAAATTGTATTCAGTTGAGCCTTTAGAAGTTGATCTTTGAAGTAAAACAGTTGACACTTATCAAATTAAATTACCAATTTCTGAAATATTTGCCCGTCCACTTTTCAGCAGCCTGTCTCTCATGAATCATGATAAGTAGAGACTTGAAATTTTTACTTATTATGTTCTCCTGCTATCGCTATTATAACAAAAAAGTAACGATCAAAGTTAAACATTTCTATCCAATCACGAATTTGATGGGTGACTAATATATTTTCACAAATCTGGGGCACGGCAGTGCTCCAGCCAAGTCTCGAGCAATTTGTTTTGCTTCGTGCCTGACTTATAATTAACAGATTTTTGTATACTACTTATATAATATACACCTATAGTCATTACTATAACGTTTAAATTCAAAACTGGCCTATTTGAAATAAAACCTCTTTTTCTATCCGAAGGCCCCAGTAAGACGGTGACCGTGGAGTGCTCAGCGGAGCCGCGCTGCCCGCCACCTTGCCGCTGCACCCCTGAGGGTACCGTGGACTGCCGGGAGAAACTACTCTCCGAGCTGCCGGCTACTATACCTCATCGGGCGACGGAAATGTATGTTATAATAGATTTTACCCACAGGCCTGCTACAAATCGAAAATGGTCCCACGGGAGCGTACAATCGGGATAAAAACTGTACTATGTTAGGTTATAAACCAGCTGTGAACCAAGTTTCGTCTAAATCCGTTCAGTGGTTTTTGCGTGAAAGAGGGACAAACATCCATACATAGAAACTTTCGCGTTCATATTTGTAGGATCAGTAGAGACATTGTATTTATAAACAGTCCTTAAGCACAGACTCAGGTTAAGCATTCGTGTATCACACAAATGCTTGTCCTACGCGGAGCTCAAATCTGTGACACGACGCACTCAGCAGGTTTGGCGTGCTGACCTCAACCACTCGTCTATCCGTGCAGTCAGTCTCCGGAGACAAGGACAAGCATTTGTGTGATCCACGAATGCTTAACCTGAGTCTGGGTGTCTTTGTGCATGTGACTTGAATGTTTGTGAAACCCCCGCGACACAAGGATAAAATTCCTTACTTCGGAAGTCGTTTGGGAATCAATAAGGTTGGTTTTCCTTTACAGTCGTCTCGAACAGAACGAGATAACTGAAGTAGGTACATCCGCCTTCTCATCGGTGAAGCGCGTCGCGAGGATCGACCTCTCCAACAACAAGATCACGAAGCTAGCAGCTGATGCCTTCAGCGGACTTGTGCATCTTACTTCTTTGTGAGTGTTATTTATTACTACTAAGCTAAGCCAAATTGTGTTACTTGGGAATAGGAAGGAGCTTAGGTGTTTCCGTCGTGAAAGAAGCAAGCTGACCGTAGCAATGGCGATAGATTTGACGAAGACAGCGTTAGTTTAAACTAGCTTGTTACTGCTCAAGACGACAAAATAATGAATGACTGACTTTGGAAACGTTATAATGATGTTTTCTAAAGCCAAGTTCGATAGTTTTATTTAAAAGTACCAATGTAATACACGGTGATTTTTTAGTCGTCTTATAAAAGCTGCCCAGTTCATGTATCCGACGTAAAATACATTTAGGCACGGTTATTATTTTTTTATCATCAACTAAGATAATAAGTACGAAGAAAAATGAAACAAGAGAAATCTGAAATATACTCTTAAAAATGATAAAACCACCATTCCAACCACCACTCACCATTGTTACAAGGCTCGGACTGCGCTCGCAACAGAGCTGTGTTTCTAAAAAACTACGAATTGCATCGTAATATTGAATAAAAATTGCATTTTAAATTTATTCAGTTCTCATAAATACCTATTTTTTTATCATTAACGTATTCTAGTCATTGGATACCCGAACTGGGCTGCTTTTGTAAGACGACTAAAAAATCACGGTGTATAGAGAAAAAAGTAAGGGGTAGGTGAAATGCAAGTGAAAATTGATTCTATAGCGATAAAATGAATAAAATCTGTTATTTAAACAAAATTAATATTTTTATGTTTTCAATTCGTAATTAACACGCTAACTAATTCTTCTATTGTGTATTTTCAGGGTGCTCTACGGCAACAAAATCAAAGACTTACCTTCAGGCATATTCCACGGGTTGTCTTCTCTACAATTATTGTAAGTAATTATTTAATTATTTTTTTAATCCCTATTTATGAAAATGTATGGAATCAAAAGTGCACACTACTAAGTTAAATTTAAAACTTAAAACTAACGATATAGCTACTTAAATTTCCTAACAACACAATATTTAATTAAGTGTGTCATGTTGTATTAAAATTGTTTAGTAATTATAATTTTTGGTTTATTTCAGATTATTGAACTCTAACGAGATAACCTGTGTGAGGAAAGATACATTCCGTGATCTACAGAATCTCAAGTTATTGTAAGTCCCTAATTTCCCTATCAAATCATAAACGTCGAGTCTTCGTTATGTTATGTTAATTCATTATGTTGTGGCCTATAGCAATGCCATTTTTATTGAACATGGCTTGACACTCTGCGCATCTAGGCTCCAGAAGCGGAACAATCTTTAAACTGCCTTAAAAAGCATTTTAAACCAATATTTTTACACCAAATTCTCAATGTATTGTCTGTTCTTATAAAAAAAACTTCATCATCATCATCATGATGATGAAGGTTTGATGATGAAGTTTTTGTATGTGATATTATTTGTGTCCAACACTTTTTCATTAAAATTTTATAATGTTTTCAGGTCCCTGTACGACAATAACATCAGATCTTTACCAAATGGAACCTTTGATGCTTTGACAGGAATACAGACTTTGTAAGTATTCATAAAATTATTTACTGCCATTTAAAAACTAACTTTATCTTTTAGTCAGCTAGGTAGAAATCTACCTGCAACAGATTCTCTACAAATTATTTTAAAAATAGTAAAACAGTTCAATCTGTCCCAGTCTGAAGTGAACCTTATGTTTTACACATCTGAGTCGAAATTAGAAACCCTACTTTTCTTATTTTTAATCTGTAGTACTAACAACTAAATGTAAAACTTATGTTCTAGGTATTAAAGTATAAATCTAATCGAAGTAATATATTCCAGCAATCATTTTTCGTAATCCTAACCACTAATGACAATGAAATTTGAACCTTAAACTCGAAACATTTAAATAAAAAATCGTTCGACACCACTTTCCACTTACAATTTACCACCAATTAAAAAGCAATCTTATCTTTCAGACATTTAGGCAGAAACCCGTTTGCCTGCGACTGCTCTCTGCGCTGGCTGGCAGCCTACCTCCACAAGAACCCCATAGAGACTTCTGGAGCCAAATGCGACTCTCCAAAGCGAATGAGTCGAAAGAGGATTGATGCCTTGAGAGAGGAGAACTTTAAGTGTAAACGTGAGTTATTGTTATTTAGAACTTATGGACTTGAATTCTTAAACAATTTAGTTTTTTGCCGGTTTTTAGCTAAAGGAATGTTTTTTTTACCGCTAAAAATCAATCGATCAAAAAACTCAAAACGTTTTTAAAGTTTATCTTCCAATACCTTGTTCGTTAACCTGTAGCAATCCACGTAACCCAGTATAATGTTTAGGTAATTGTGAAAACTCTTATCCATTTAGCAATTATGTACATTGTGTTTCCAGAATTTTGACTAATCCCTATTTGACTGCAGATCATTTTATACTGAGTTTCACACGTCTGTCTCACTCCATCACTGCCATGTCATGCCACTAATTCCCCATTTCTTGTAGTTACAAAAAAATACCGTATACAACTCACTCTTTCATTAACCAGCGGGTGAAGAGTCAGCGAATGCGTGTGGCTCAGCGGCGGCGTGCCCGGCGGCGTGCGCGTGCGAGTACGGTGCGCGAGCTGTCAGCGTCGTGTGCTCCAGGGCGGCTCTGACTGAAGTACCGCGAGACTTGCCAGTCAATACTGACGCTTTGTAAGTGTAATAATAATTAACAATATAAGTTTAGTATTTTTTTGAGGATGGTTAGTAATTATTTAATGACTTGCTTAAGCCCGTGGTTGTCGGTAGGCTTCAGTTTACAACGCACGTTGGTTCGTTCCACATTCCGTGGGATACGTCGAATGTCGCGTTTTCCTTAGTTGTGAATTTTAAAAATAAACGTCACTCAAGTCAACTGTAATACTTTAGCAATGTGTATTGAATAAAAATAACATAAGTAGTACCGCCGAAAAGATTTTTAAACTTGGCTGGGAGAACTGCCATGCCCCCAAAACAAAACGTTTCTTAACATTAACGAAGATAAGAACGGTGGTCCTGTATGTAAAATACTTTGTTACAAATCAAATAAATGAACAAAATTTCACTTTCAATATTATATCTATCAAACAAACCTAGTTCGGGTGTCCCTATATTATCTTTAGACCATCCTTCTCGTATATTATTATGTTTTGGTGTAGATTAACCTATGATTATAACTATTAAGATATTTTTACTGGTTTTACATCTGAGTCATTTGTATTCGTACATGTATTAAGTAATGTGAACTATGTTTTTAATAAATATATATATATATATTATCTCTCATTACTACATTTTTATTTCGTTTCAGGTTGATGTCAGACAACAGTTTAGGTCAGATCAAGTCAGACGGGCTGTTCGGACGACTACCAGACCTCACGAAACTGGACCTACGCAATAATGGTATTTTGGAAAAGTTCAATTATTTGTTGAAAGGATTTGAGGAAACCTTTGCCCAGCAGAGAGACACAGCGGCCAAGATACAAAATAAAACATGACTAAATAATTGAATTAGTATCAATTGTATAGCTCTTAAAATTTTGGAAGTTGGACCCTGTTAACTACTTTTCTCATTGCTAGTATTCCAGAATCCGTTCCTTTCAATCCTTGATTACGCAATTTTAACTGTTCAAAAGTTACACTATCATGTGGCTGCAGGGGATTCAGTCCTGCAGTATCGTGTGTTCAAATCCGTTTATAGAACTGTAACAATCACCAGGGCGACCAATTCTTCTTTCCAAGACAATTGAATTTGGATTCAAACGGTCAATATTTTAACATGACTGCCCTACACACATTGAGATACCCTACGCGTAGACAGTCCAAGTTTCCCCGAACAAATCATCTTTGATTTTTGCTTCTTTCTCAGTAGAACATGTTCTTCTGTCCAGGCATAACCGTGATCGAAGATAACGCTTTCGACGGCGCTGCGAACATTCAGGAGTTGTTACTGGATGGTAACCTGCTGCAGACGATCCCGGATAAGATGTTCTTCGGGCTACATAGCTTGAGCGTGCTGTGAGTTCATTCTTCTGTGATAAAGAAGTCTTTTTTTGTGAATTTATGAAAGAAGCAATAGACTGGGCAGAGTGAAAAACGTTAAGGGGGTCATTTGCCTTGTAGAGGGACGGTAATGGCTAATGAAAAATACTTTCGGGAGGATGAGTCATGATTAAATAATGCAATAGTTTACTCACGCCTATTCATCGGGATTGCCCAACCAGTTTCGGGCCCAACCGGTACAACTCCGGTGCATCAATTATTATTAATAAGTTGCCTGGAAACGACAATTTTCAAAGTAAAGTTATTTACAGACATCCAATCGAATTGGTCAATCGTTTGCGCAAAAAAGATCAAGTCGTTATCACTCAAATCATTATAATTGTCGAAGGCCAGTCTTTTAATAACTAGCCTTTCTTTGAAAACTGCATTTGATGAAATATATCAGTTTCTAAATGTACTGATCTTTGAAATGTTCATTTAATATTTTTTTGTTTCATATTTCCAGATCACTGACGGATAACAAGATCAAATGCATCACACCGGGAGCCTTCGATCACCTCACCATGCTATCTACATTGTAAGTAATAGTCTTTGGAAAAAACAAAGGTGTACAAGATTCTTATGACGAGCTTTGATACTGGCGCCCACCGTGGGGCAGCTCACAAAAGCGTGCTGATCAATGCTCGTTCTCTGTATGAGAGGTCTACAATAGGACAGTTACAGGCAGGTATAACTTATCTCTTTTTCAGGAACCTAGAGTCGAATCCTCTGGACTGCACGTGCCACATCTCCTGGCTTCCGAACTGGCTTCGAAGCCGCCGGCTGTCACCATCAGCTACCTGCAGGACGCCGGCGGCTTTGAGAGACGCTAACCTTCATCATTTGGAAGTGTCCGACTTTAAGTGCACACGTAAGTTTAATACTCATTTATAAAAAGTTTGTTAATTTCTGTTTTATTTGAAGAGTGACGTCAAAGAATCTTAAACTATAATAAAACTTCACAACTTTTACATAACGCCATCTAGTTTCAAACTAAGCAAAGCTAATATGAGTTCTAGACAATTGATAAACATACTTAAATCTCTAAATACAGACATAATATATATAAATTACACGAAAAAATATCGTGCTCATCACACAAACATTTATCCTGGATGGGAATCGAACCCACGACCACCAGTATAGCAGTCTGGATCACTAACCACTAGACCAAATACTTATTTTACGTTTATTTTTCTAGCGGAGGACAAGGGTTGTCTGTCAGTAGACTACTGCCCAACGCAGTGCGCGTGCGCAGGTACGGTGGTCCGCTGCTCGCGCGCGCAGCTCACACAAGTGCCCAGCAACATACCCAAACAGACGACCGAACTGTGAGTATATGTGGATTTGTGTTAGTACTTATTTTAATTTGTATTTTGCGGATACTGAAAAAGTCCTGAAAGTGAAAAAATGTCTCTCTTCTGTTTGAGAATGAACATTGTTTTTGTTTTGCGAATGATCTATGATGGGGTTCCAAAAATAATTTAGTTTTCAGCTCAGAAAATTTGAGATTCAGGCCTAAAGTTTTCGAAATAGAATTACTTTTTTTCGAGACATCAGGTCACACAATCAGGTCTTAAAAGAATAATAAAATTAAAAATTAAAATTTTCACCCCCACGACCCTTAATCCGCCTTGACGGATTTCTATCAAAAATATCTAAGAACAGTTACACAAAATTCACCTTTAACACAAAAAGCACTAAATTAAAATCGCTCAATCCATTCAAAAGCTATGATGTCACAAGCAGACACATCGAACTTAACACCTCTCTTCTTCCATCAGAAGTTACAACACCACAATTTGACATTTCTACCTCCACCATAGCAACTAACACCTCTCTTTAATCGCCAGGTACTTAGAATCGAACGACATCACCGCCATCTTGCCGGATCAGATCCGCCACTTGACGCAACTGACGCGACTCGATGTCTCCAACAACCAGATCAGCGTCATCACCAACAATACCTTCGAGGGTCTCACCAAGCTGTCCACCCTCATCGTCAGCTACAACAAACTGAGATGTGTGCAGGTATGGAGAATTGTTCATAGTCAAATGACGCAATAGTTTATAACCAGTCTTTATATGAGTCACAGCTGGGCAAAAGCCTCTTCACGTATCGGGAAGGTTTGAGCATTGATCAATACGGGTTGGTTTGCTCTAATGCAATGGTTTATTCAAGTGTATTTATCTGGATTGTCTGACTAGTTTCGGACCTAACGAATCATGAGATAAAGCTGTGGTGAGTGAGTCGAACGACGAGGTGGCTAAAATGAGGTCCGAAACCAATCGGGCAATCTCGTTGAATACTTGAGAGTAAACCCTTGCTATTTAAATACTATAAGCAGACATAGAAAAATTTCAATTTATTAGACATGGCTTTGAAGATATAACCTACAATTTTTTGAAAGTTTTTCAGAGTGCAGGTAACTTCGCCCCTTATTCGTAACATGTTTCATTACTGTTCTGTTCCAATTAATCATAGCACATTTCTTTCTCAATAAATGGGCTATCTAACACTGAAAGAATTTTTCAGATTTGACCAGTATCGTCTGACAAAAAAACTCTTCATCTTTCCAATATTGACCATAGATTCTCCTAACATATACCGGGCTTAACTTTCATGAAATATTTTGTTTCACAGCGGGATGCCCTCAAAGGCTTGACTCAGTTGAGGGTGCTGTCACTGCATGGAAACAACATATCTATACTAGCTGATGGGGTCTTCAGGGATCTGGAGTCTATATCGCACGTGTAAGTATAATTAAACGATTATCGTTCTCGTATTCTCGTAATAATAATAAAAAATTCTTAGCGTTTTAAGTAAATGTTATTTTAAGTCACATGCACAAAGACACCCAGACTCAGGACAAGCGTTCGTGGATCACACATATGCTTGTCCTACGCAGGGATCGAACCCGCGACAGGACGTGCTCAGTGGGTTTGGCGTGGTGACATCAACCACTCGGCTATCCGTGGCTTATTATGCCATGTCCATCATATCACGATGCAATGAAGAAACCGAATTCTTGATCAGTGAACTTCGTAGCCTAGTTGGTAAAGCGACTGGCGCGTACAGCCAAGACTCGCAGGTTCGAGTCTTGTCCGAGATTTTAATGTAAACAGAACAAATAAAAACATCAGTCCATTCAGTAAGATATAACCTATAATTATTTTTAAATTTAATTGACTTTGTTAACCTACTTTTTCTTAATTCCAGTGCTCTTGGCTCCAACCCCCTGTACTGCGACTGCAGCACCCGCTGGCTCTCGGAGTGGGTGAAGAGTGCTGGCGAGTACGTGGAGCCCGGCATCGCGCGCTGCTCCGAGCCGGCCGCCATGAGGGACAAGCTCATACTGAGCACGCAATCTACTGCGTTCGTGTGTAAAGGTACGTATCCGTATGATACTTTGTAGTAGGGAATTTTAATGGAGAAGTGTTTGTAAATGTTTCCGATTAGGTTTTGGTTGTGGCTTGAAAATGATCGATGATGAAATCGATATGGATCCCACGGGGACATGAAATCAAAATAAGAAGTACCCTGTGCGGTAATCCAGGTTATAATGATTTTTAAAGCTAAAACTGGGACACAGGTCTAAGAAGAAGCCTTTTTACACTTTACTTGCTGACTAACTTTAAACTTATGTAAAGAAATAAATCTCGAAACTGGATATCATTCAGCCCTGCTATTTAGAAGCACATTAATGTGATGATTAAAGTGATTATTCATTATGATATTACTTTTTATTAACGACTTCCTCTCTAAGGAATTTAATCCTTGTACCGCGGGGGCTTTCACAAACATTCAAGTCAACAAAGACACCCTTGTCCCACACGGGGTCGAAACCGCTATACATCGTGCTCAGTGGACTTACTTCAATCACTCGGCTATCGAAGCAATCTTCTCTGAGTGAAGAAACGAACTTTCCTTAAAATAAATGTTATCTTCTTTGTTTCCCAGGCAAACCACCAGCAGAAGTGATCTCGAAATGCGACAGTTGCTATAGCAACCCGTGTCGCAACGGCGGCTCGTGTCGGTCGCGCGGCGCCGGCGGGCACGAGTGCGCGTGCGCGAGGGGTTACCATGGCGACGCGTGCCAGTACCAGATCGATGCGTGCTATGGGTCCCCATGCGCGCATGGACTGTGTCATGTGCTGGAGGAGGGGAGGTTTCAGTGAGTATTTTAAAGGCTATGGGGAAATTTGTTTTCTTGACTGAACACGGATCATGCTTGCGCTGGCAGCGATGATCAATATGAAAGTATAACGTCACTTGTCGGTTAAGTGTACAGATAAGTGATGTCACAAAAGGGTTTCGATTATAATATAGTTTTCATTTTACGTTAACGCGAAAATGAAAAGATACATAGGCTTTATCTTTCAAAAGTCTGACAAACCAAATATTTATTTTGTTAAATCCGTAATGCCTTCCTCCCTCCATGAAATGTGGGAGAAGATAAAAAAATATCTATCTCGCATATTTTTGGCAGCATCGTCTAAATATCAGAATCAAATAAAAACAGTGCATTCTAATGCTTCAAAACATTCGAACTCCATCCAATCTTTAAACCTTAACACCAAACCCCTGATCTCCAGCTGCTCGTGTCAGCCGGGCTACACCGGCGCCCGCTGCGAGGTGAACATCGACGACTGCGTGGCGCACAAGTGTCAGAACAACGCCACGTGTGTCGACCATCTCGAGGGGTACTCCTGCAAGTGCGCGCCAGGATTCATGGGTAAGGGACTTTGCCAAAGGGTGAAAACCTGAAAAAATCCAAAAGTGTCCTGAAAAAACAAAAACTGTAAGTCGACATTTCTGCGAACCGGAACAGTTTAAAATGCTCAGTACAGATTTTGCTCAACGTCAAAACATGTTAAAAAATAAACTCCCTGTCTTCCACAAAAAATAAAGAGTAATTTCTTTTACAGCTGTAGTTATTTGAATTTAAAGTTTGTCAAATACTGGGATAATTTTTAGTCACCTTCTTACTCGTAGATAAGCTCAAAGCAATCGTTTGTAATGTGCTTGAATAAATGGTGAGACACCAGTGCTTTACATAAAGCCACTTCAAGTACCTATTAATTAACTAAAATCTGTCGTTGCATTTTGAGCCAACCCCAAAATACTCACGTTAAAAGCGCTAATAATACTACTGCAACAATAATTTCAACCAGTCGAAATACATACACAATCCTAAATCAAAGATGTCTCCACCAGGTGAGTTCTGCGAGAAGAAGATTCCCTACTGCACGAAGGAGTTTAACCCTTGTGAGAACGGTGCGGTGTGCAGCGACCACGGCAGCCACTACACCTGCGCCTGCCCCAAGGGTTACTCCGGACAGAACTGCACAGTCAACGCGGATGACTGCATCAACCATATGTGCCAGGTATGGGGTTTATACAAAACTAGGCTTTGAAGGTATAGAAAGAAAGTCTATTATCGAGTAATATAATATAAATTCCACTGCTGGGTATATTCTTCTTGCCGTATAATGATAGTTTTGAGTTGTTTTTTTACCTTGAACAATTCTATTGCGACTGATGGCTTTTGCTTTAGAAAAAATATCTAATATTGTAATTAGTTGTATTTTGGATTTGGTAGTCTTCTAAATTGTTTGATAAAAATGCCATGACACTCGACTTTACTTGTTTTATATCCAATGCAAGTATAATAACAATATAAAATGCTTTTTAAAGAACAATATATCAGATAATCTTTAAAACACGATTGAAATTAGAATCTAAACTTAAAGAAGGGTTGTATTTCATGTTCCAAAAGTTCTCTAATACAGTCTCGTGTTTTGGAGTATTTATTACTCGGACCCGGGCCTAATAGCTTTCATAAGCAATCAAGTCACATTCACAAGGACTGCCATACTCAGGACAAGCACTGCGTTCTTCAACAGAGGATTTTTCGTTTACCTAAGTCTATATATCTTAACAAATTCATACTTCTTTACTCCAGAATCTTCAAATAATACAAATTTTCACATTACACAGAACGGTGCAACCTGCGTGGACGGTCTGGACGAGTACCGCTGCGCGTGCGCGGCGGGCTACGCGGGGCGCTACTGCGAGGCCGCGCCGCACGCCGCGCTCGGGACCTCGCCCTGCGCGCACCACGACTGCGTGCACGGCGTCTGCTACCTGCCGCAGCCGCGCCCGCTGCAGGTGAGCCCGGGGGCTGGCTGGCTGAGGATGGATGATGTCTTAAATGATGCGAGGGCAATAGGTGGCAGGATGACAGGTTTTTTGTCACAAATTCAAGTTAATGTTTATATTTCCAGGATGATATAATAATGGAGCGACCACTTCTCAGCACTTCTAATGATTACCTCTGCAAATGTGCGCCCGGATACTCAGGTATAAACAATTTAACATAGGTATTTGATCAAACATAAGTACATGAGGTATGATAAGATTTTAGACCACAAATAAAAATGTCATCGGGATTCCCCGACTAGTTATGGACCTAACGAACGTCTAAGAAACTAGTACCTAAACTAAACTAAAACGTTTATAATAAATCGTAGTAATGGCATAATGTATATAACTTGCGTAATCTGAATTCAAATAGTTTTCGTGCATGCGGAGGTCGAATTGTCAAAATAATAATTAAAAATCATGACATTTGCCACAGCCTTTTCTCTAAAAGTTGATCAGAATGTATCTGTCAGCCTATGCTTCATAAGCTGAGTAAGCAAGTATCCAAATATATGATAAAAAATTAACATAACTTTCCCTCATTCGCAGGTCGCCTCTGTGAATACCTGACGTCTCTTACCTTCAGCCACAACGACTCGCTGGTTGAGCTGGAGCCACTGAGAACGGCACCACAAGCTAACGTTACTCTGGGTAAGTAACAAGTTCCTTACAAGAGTTTATTATGGAATACTGTTACCAACAGCTCCAACCGCTACAAATTGAAAATGATCCCACACAGTGCCGGCGTTAGGGGGGGGATCGTGATGGGGCGATGGCCCAGGGCGACAAATTCAGGGGGGCGCCAAGGTCTGAAGTTGGAGTTCTCTTGCCTCTCCTGGCGCAAACCCTCAGAACTGTGCTCTACGTTAGAGGTGGAATACTTCCACCGCCAAACGTAACGCTAAAGGAAAGATGAAATTCTTAATATAATTTTACTTGGGATCAGCAAAAAACTGACACTTGATATTGCTTCCTTCAAGTGGGCGCCACAATATTTTCGCCCGGGGTGTCAGTGGCCCTTACGCCGGCACTGATCCCACAGGAACATAACATTGGGGTTAAAAATCCGTATTTCAAAATCCAGGTTATAAACTATCTGTGTACTAAATTTCGTGCAAATCCTTGTTTTTTGCGTAAAAATGTAACAAACATCCATACATTATACAATACTGTTGCATTTTATGGCACGTGGCCGTCGGCCCCATTTCGCCAAGGGTCTCCCAAAGGCGGTGCAAAATGCATTGCTATAAAGACGTTGCTCGACGGTTGAGGTTTAGTCAGTAAGAGTCTGACACTACCCACTTTCTGCCCTAAGGCGCTGGGTGTCCATGAAGAATCCCCGCAAAACCAAATAAAGGTGTTGTTACGCGACAATGACTTTGGTTTACAACTGCAACAGTCTCGCTTTCATAGTTTTTCTACTCTATTACTATTAACCGCCAACTACCAACTCTACACTTAGCATAACTGGAACCTCTTTATGCATAATTTCAGTATTCAGTACGACTCAGCTACACGGCGTGCTTATGTACTTCGGTGAGAACGAGCATCTCGCTGTGGAACTCTTCAACGGAAGGATTCGCATCAGCTATGATATAGGGAACCATCCCACTTCTACTATGTACAGGTAAGGTTTCGCAAAGTAACCAGTCTAACTAAGGGGTACCGTGTTGCCCAGGTAACTGGGTTGAGGTGGTCAGATAGGCAGTCGCTCCTCGTAAAACACTGGTACTTACGGGCATTCTGTTTGACAGGAAGCCGACCCTAACACAGTTGGGAAAAAGCTGGACTTATGATGTGGCAAGCATGATTGTGTTGAAAAATGAAAAGCATAGTGGTGACCTACCCATACTTTGTTTCCTGATGTGTTTGAAATTACAGAGTACCGGCTATTCACACGAATGTTTGCCTTTTTAACAGTTTCAAGAATTTTCTTCCTTCAAAAATTCACGCCAAAAAATATGAGAATTTTTATAGTGAAACATGAGCGCATCGTTCCATAATTCAATATTCTAAAAACCATCTTGATCTCCAATCCAGTTTAATACTATTTTGATAATCTTACCAAAACTCTATTCCCCTCAGTTTCGAGATGGTGTCAGATGGGAACTACCACAAGGCGGAGTTAATAGCCATCAAGAAGAACTTCACGCTGAAGGTGGATGACGGACCCGCCAGGTCCATCATCAATGAAGGTAGGACTACTTAGTCTTGTTCTATAATTGCGGATTCTTATAATCATTTACTTCTTTTTGTATTTCTTATATCACACAAACCTTGTATTAACAATAACGTTTACTTAAAACCGAGAGTCTTCCAATTTGGTGGTTATGTACATGCATACATTTCGAAGATTCCTCTTGATTTGTTTAAATTGATAGCACTAACACTGGCCGTGTCCGCATGCAGACTCATCGCAATCATGCGATCAATAAAGTCAAATGCATTTTCGGGTCAATATCATATTTTCGTGTTTCTTGCGGATACTAATTTAGTAAAGTATCTCAATTAAAAGTTTTAAGTCATAGCTTCACTTCTACCTTATTCATTTCAGGTCCAAAGGAGTACCTCCGTCTCGAGCGCCCGATGTATCTCGGTGGGGTCCCGGAAGACATCGCCAAGGAAGCCTTCAGCAAGTGGCATCTCAGAAACATAACCAGTTTTAAAGGTAAGCATATTACTGATGATGTGACAGGTAGGCAACTAGGTGCTGTCCTATTTAATTTCATTCAAAATTCAAAAATTATTTATTCTTTAACAATCATCTTTTACATTTAGTCTTATGTAAAGACCTCCTTTTAAGTAAGGATATACCTGTGTTAAGAGGCCCCGCTCTACAAACAATAAGGAACCTTGGTAAAAGTTGTGTACAAAGATCTAAGAAAGAAAGAAAGCATTTATTCTCGTATATGACGCATAAATTACACAAAAAAATAAGCAAATATATATACAAAAGAAAAGAACAAAGTATGAGAAAAATATGCGACACAGGCACGCGAAATGGCCCTCTCTCAGCATATGCTGCGACCCTGTGCGAGGCATTTGTTATTAAAAAAGTGCTGCTTAGTAGCCTGATTCGTTTTTTTTTCGATCTTGTTTTTGTTAGGTTTTCTTCCTGGAAGTTATTCTTCAACCCTTTAAAAATCTCTATCAAGACAGCTAGTCACGGACAAGGCCAAAAGGCATGCCATTATTGATCACTAACAGGACAACAATCACTTTGACACCTAACAGTTTTTTTAATGATAAGACAGGCCAAAGAGATTTGCTAAACCTTGCAGATCAAACATTATATATACTGGAGTAATTGGGAACCGACGCACTCCTGGTTACTACACTCATATCGAGTTGCAATCTACCCTAACCTGATCTTCCTCTCCTCAGGTTGTCTAAAAGAAGCCTGGATCAACCACAAGCGGGTGGACTACGTCAACGCTGTCAGGGTGCAGAGGACCTCAGCCGGTTGTGGTGAGGACGAGCCCACCAGCGCTGTAGCTGCAACTGTCTTCGTGCAAGAAGATGCTGGGAGACATAACCAGGTACTTATCTAACCGACCTTGAAGTTTAGGATATAATTATCAATTTCCCAAACAAAGTGGTTTCTTCATAGAAAATTATCAGTTGTTACATTTTATATATTCTAGAGATAAAGACGATTTCACAAAAATATCTTTTCCATGAACATTTATCAATATTTGTACTTTAATATCTTCTGGGATAGCATAATAAATTCTTAACAAAAAATTTCAAATATATTTTGTAAAACAAATAATTTTATTAAATCACTGCGGTACCTATTGTAGAACGCAAAACAATCCTTCAATGTTATGCAACTACTCGAAACTAGTCGACCTATAGCGCAACTATTCGCAGGACCCATGCGTTCCTAACCCGTGTGCTCGCGGTGGACGCTGCGTGCGCGAGGAGGGCTCGCCCTCGGACTACACGTGCCGCTGCCGCGCCGGGACCGCCGGCCCGCAGTGTGAGCTTCGGGCTTCTATCAGTAAGTAAAATAGGCTAATAGTCGCTTTTTAATTTCGGATAACTACAATGGTTATCCGCGAATAGAGTTGGTTGCAGTGTTTCTTTTACACATAATTTTGTAATCTATGACGAATAGGTGAATCAGACATGGCTAGTTTAATCATGACTTTGTGAAATGAAAATAAGTCATAACGATTGGAAAAGAAAAAAATATGTTGATAGTTTAAAACTTTAATTTTAGTGTTAGTAGTATTCATAATGCCGTATCAACGATACAATATTTAAACTTTTTTTGCTCTTCTACTTACTTCGACAGTATGACTAACATTAAGTTGACCACCAGGTGGCGCACCCGTCATCACTCAAGGAACAAAGGTCTTACAACGGAAGCAGGCAATCAACAACGTGCAAGCTTCACCAGGTAACAAATAAACACTAAGACATTCATAAAAAATCTATCTATTGTACTATTTATTTAAATTTACAAATACAGCACTGCATTTTGAAGAATGGATATTTAACGAAAAGAAAGCTACTAATTATATGCTTGTTCTAATTTCAGCTGCACCGTCTCACAAACAACAGATGCCGTCTGAACACGCACCCTCACAGCCGACACCTGCCATCGGCGTCTGCAGAAAGGTATGAAAGGCTTAAATAATTGTGAAAAAAATATATAATTATATACATTAGAAATGAAGATCGACTAGTTTCGAAACGGGGCCAAGCCTATTGCAAATATACAGCTTGCCTATTGACAGTCGAGTCTATTGCGAAACTATAGGTTGTCCAATAAAAGCTACAATAAAAAAAGCAGTTCAGCCTGTCTTTCAGTGGACCCTAATAGAGAGTTGATCGAAATAGCGTATATTGTATTTTAACCTTTGCATATACTTCGTAACTATTTAATAAAATTACCATTCTATTCTGTATAGGAGGCAACTCGAGAGATAATAACGGAAGGTTCATGTCGTTCGCGGCGCGCCGTGCGGGGGGCGCGCTGCGTGTCGCGTGGGGAGGCGGGGGGCGCGGCCGGGGGCGCGGGGGGCGCGCCCGCCAGGCAGCTCGGCTGCGCCAGGGGACACTGCTGCGCGCCCAGGAAGACCAAGAAGAGAAAGGTATGTGACAACTGCTAAATTAATGTTTCTTAACAGTGATTAAAGCTTTTAATTCACAAATGATTATGAATGTATTGAATACAGAAGCAAAATGCCAAAGAATTTAAAGGAATCTGAAGAATGTGACTAGTATTCCATCACATTGTGTGCAGTGTAAAATACTTAACTCTTCAAATCACAACATAATATCGGTAGATGTGCGACTATAAAAAAAAACAAAAAAAACATTACAACCGTAGATTCCTTAACCTGGTTACTTCAAACAGCATCACCTAATCTTCTTCCTCTTTCCATCATTCCAGATAAGACTGGTCTGCGCCGACGGTACACGATACACCAAAGATATAGAAATAGTCAGAAAGTGCGCATGTGGCAAGAAATGCGCGCGAAACTCCCCTTTCCACTGAACCAAGACTGATGACACGACCCCATTTACACCCTCCACTCATACAAGCTAATGCCCCTATTATACCCTATACATAAGTGAAAATTACCCCATATAAACCGTAGACGTAAGAAGTAACGACCCCATTTGTATCCAATTTATAAGTGGAAGTGACCCCATTTTACGCTACTCATAAGCGGATGTTACCCCAGTTTATACCTTACTCACAAGTGGAAATTACCCCATTTATACCGTATATGTTGAAGCCAGTTAGATAATTTGCCCCAATCACAAGCAAAGGTATTGCTACCCCAAAATCTTTATATCCTAAAGTGTAATGACATCACTACAAAATGCTCGACAAAATTGTAATTCTTATTCTACCCCCACTTTCATCTTCTGTATATTGTAGAAAAATAGATGATAATATAAGATACAGGTATAAAGTGTTGTCATGTTAAGAAAGAAGGTTTTTTAGAACATTACATTTAACATTTCAAATTCACTAAATAAATTCCATACCGATTAATTTATATTTTTTCTAATTTGATTTAAAGGTACGTTTTTATTTTTATAACATGACAACACTCACATTTTAACGAGCTGGCAACCCAGGCAATAGACAATAATACATGCTTTTTGATGCATCCTTACAATATTGTAATATTTAGCTATTGTGTAAGATTTATAATATAATCGTAGCAAACATACCTCAGACAAAAAACATATTTACAAACACGTTAACAGTGACAGAAATTGCAAAAATGTATGAAATTTACATTACCTGTCACTGTCATATACTAGAGCGATTTGTTGAGTATTGCGTTTGTAAAAATGTAATTCGTCTTGGGGTAAAATCATTTTTCTTAAAGCAGATTAACAAAGCGAATTTATACCCCATTTGAATATAAGATTGAAATGAGTAGTAACGGCCTAACTGAGTAGTTTAGATAACTCACAAACACAACTTAAATTTAAGACGTGTTTTAATCTCCATCTGTCTTACACAAATATGTTGGATTTTTATTTAAATGACGAATCTAGCTTAAAGAAATTGATTCCTTGTTCTCGCTATTGGGCTTAGGAGCTCGTGGCTAAGCTACAACCGCGTAAGTGAGTCGATCACAGGTTACGCTACACTTGACGCGGTTGGTCAGTAGATGGTAACCATCTTCGTCATAACGAGTTCCTCCGTGTTTCTGAAGGCACTTTAAATTGTGGGTCCCAGCTGTTATTCCTACATCTATGACAGTCGTTACAGGTAGTCAGAAGCTTAAAAAGTCTAACAACCAGTCTAACCAAGGGGTATCGTGTTGCCTAGTTAACTGGGTTGAGGAAGTCAGATAGGCAGTCGCTCCTCATAAAACACTGGTACTCAGCTGAAACCGGTTAGACTGGAAGCCGACCCCAAAATTGATGGGAAAAGGCTAGGCCGATGATGATTTATCGCTATCGGGTTTCAAAACATTCAAGTCACATGCACAAAGACTCAGACAAGCATTCGTGGATCACACAAATGCGTGCCATACGCGGGGATCGAACCCACATCGTTTACCGTAGCTGCCTTTACCAGTCGGCTATCCGTGCAGTCAAATGCATAACCTTTTACTTAACTCATATATTGTAGCCGAAAAAAATACACTTCGTTCTGGAAATTTACCCCATATTGGTTCAATACCCCAGTCGCTTTAGCTTCGGTACCGGGGTCAAGAACCGGGAGTACAAATCTTTCCATTACAGCTCGTATTACAGCGACATCTATCGGTCAGTTTCTTTAAACTTAATGTTAATGACAGTATGAAGTTAAGGACGTGTTAAATGTGAGTTGTGTTTGTGTATTTCGACTTAAATCAGTAAAGTTAAGCTTTGGACTGTCAAATTGTTGATTAATTACCTCATTGTGCAATATATTTTTCATTATATTCCATATTCTTGTATGTGGCCATGTTTTTATGACATTAATCACGGAAAAAAATATCCTTTTACATTCTTGGGATCTTAACTCACTGATATATAAGTTTTATCAAAACTGGCTTAGTAGTTTAGCCGCAAAGGTGTAACAAACAGCGAATACACGTTCACATTGATCATTTAAGGAAGAAAATATCAACAACTTTGACGGTTCATCGTTTTAACATAACCTTTCATTACAAAATCATTTTTGTATTTATATACCTGTAGACATAATATACCCATATTAATATAAATTACTATAATACTTAATTAATAATTATATTATAGTAATGATAATGCAAAACGTTTAAAACCCAACTCATTCGCACGTTTCATGAAAGTTTTATACAGTGAACAATTAACGTCTTAAAGTATATTATTGGTGAGGAAGAGAAATGACACAATATTGAATATTGAGATGACCTTGGACCCTCAGTATACAAGGCCTAATACCTATACTTTTAGGTATCAATAACCCCGAATATCTTCATGCCATTATTATTCCTTTTAATAATAATACTTGATGAGAACGTCATGCACGCCTACTATGGGGCGACAGGGGGAGGAACTAACCTCACCGCGTACCGTGCAAGAATGCTCTCTCTGTTTCAGAACCTTGAAATACTTAATGACACACGATCTTTTCGTATGGTTGATGTACAACCTGGTGTCAGAGTGTAAACCGTAGGCCTTATAAAACGTAATGATTGCTCTTTTGAAACAGAACGTCAAATCGACTCAGGCGCAGATCCAGGCTTCAAAAAAGGTTATAGGCACAGCCACTCGGACTAAAAAAAGACATGAAATTGATTCCCTATTTCCTTTTTTATAGTAAATATCATGAGAACGATACTTTATTAAATGATACAACGGCTTACTCGCGCGTATTTATTGGGATCGCCCGACTAGTTTCGGACCAAACCGGAGTCCTTAATCTCATGATTACCTGTCTAACTTGTAGTAAACCGTTACATTATATTCTTTTTCTGAACATCAAGACTTTGGCCTTAGGAATGGGAATGCATATCGTTTAACTATCAATCGATTTTGTCGAATGTAAAAGTGTGACGTCACAAATAAATTAGGCGCCTGTTTCGACTAAACTTTTGATACCCAAAAAAACAAAACGGAGACAAATCAAGTAACACTGACAACAGATTTTTCTAACGTAGACAAACCTCTTTTGTTTTCAGAGACTTCTTACTCAAAATCCAGTATTATTATTTTGGGAGTAAACATTTTTAAACATAGGGTATAATTCATATCATTTGCGGTTTTAACCTGAATACGCTTAAAGATTATAAGTACTCGTTTTTCTCTTAACTAAAGATTGTTTAATTAATAATATTATGAGGCTTCGATTATTGATAAATATTTTATGTGTGTGCAGATAATTGCTTCGAAAATAGGTGTCCGAGAGTAGGACATTTATTGCAATAGACAAAACAAAAAAGTATAAAAAACCACGTGGAACAGACAAAATATTACGCGTAAAACTACTATAATAATAACGATTGCTACCTGGCAACACTGGCTTGAAATGTCAATGTTAAAATCCGAGTATTTCAATAAGCATGCGAAAGTGGGCTCTAGTGTTTTGAGTAAATATAAATAAAGCCCATTTTGTCATCTTATATGCTCTCATAAATGAATAAACCAATCACATAATTTTATTTCTTCTAAGTTTCAAGCCCGCATTCACAATACATGTCCATGACAAAGCAAAGAAACATTAAAAAGTTTCAATAAATAATAAAAATATAATGTGTTCATTCTTGTAATTAATCTATTTATTAATTAATATTAGTTTATATGTTGTTTATTTTTATAATTAATTAGATTAAGTATTATATTCTTTAATGTATTGACGTTTAGTATTATTTTAAAATTAAATAAGTTATGGGTTAGGTTAGTTTCAGAAAAGTTATGCAATTTTAGATGTTTTGTATATTTTTTTACAAGCTAAAGAGTCTAAGGCGAAGATACCCAGTTTACTTAATAAATATGGTTGACACATTTAATTATCAATCATTAATACCTTTCACATGGCTATAAATCAAATATAAAATAAAACAATGCAGTTTCAGTGTTAAAAACTATGCAATAATAAATTTAGAATCTACTAATTTAGTAGAACTAACGATCATTTTATCAGCAACACTAACTTAAATGTCATTTTACTTGACACTCACTGGCATATTCAACCAATCTTACTTACTATTTTGATTTTAAATATTTTCATCGTGTTGCTAATCACTCAACTACAATAGATACGCTTGCTCTATAGCAGAAGCTATTTGAACGTGTGACGAAGCTACAAATTGTTCTTTCTATCTCACTTCCACAATGACAGACTACTATAAAAGCTCACATTTCAGTTACAGCCTGTTTCTTTCGTATTATCTTCTTAAATACAACTACTTGCCATCTACCGAGCGACGTTCTGTAGCCAGTCCTCATCTTGCCACGATTTGTCATAATTATAAGTTAGAATTAAGCATACAATCTTTAGGATAGGAACGAATGATTCACCTTCACACAATCAATGAAGAAGTTAACTAGAACTTCTCTTATAACTGTCTTAAGAGTAACTCAAATAAATAGATTAAGAATTATTACTAGTTAAGGTTTGTTGTATGACTTACTTAAAGATTTTTCTTTTCATACTTATTTGAGTCGATTGTCTAGTTATTAAATGATGTAACGGTTTACTCATGCGTATTTATCGGGGTTGCCCGACTAGTTTCGGACCCAACCGGAGTCCTTAATCATGAGCAGACGTGGCGAGATCGCGACGCCGGTGTCGCGGGTGGTGGTCCGCCGTCGTCATCGTCATCATCCGTGCTCCCGTACTGGCTGAGTCGGTGCATACCGTGCCGACCAGCCAGTCCGAAACTAGTCGGGCTACCCCGATAAATACGCGTGAGTAAACCGTTACATCATTTAATAATGAGTCATTCTCAAGACAGTTACTATCAAAATGATTGTCCAGTTACCCTTATTCCACCTATCGAGAATGAAATTAGTAATTTTTAGGTCTGTTATATATTTTAGGTATGGCACTACAAGACTCCGATACATCATCATCATCATCATCCACAGCCTTAGTCCTCCCACTGCTGGGCGTGCTGGCATTCTAATGCCAATTTCTCCGGTCCTGTGTCCGCCTCATCCAGACTCGACCCGAGACCTTTACTATATCGTCGACTAATCTTGCTCGCAGACGATTCTTGAAACCACCACGCGATTATCGCTCTACAAGCATATGTTCATAGAGACTTTATTTGTTCGCGTCGGAGATAAAAGTTGACACGTATGGGAGTCTTGCGTTGCCGCGTGTGTGAAGATCGTTAATTTGTAAAGATCATTCGTTTCTATAACTAAAGATGATGGCCTCATATTGTTTTTTATTTTAGATCTTTTGTAAAAATATATATATTTAAATTTATATTTATGTTGCTGTTGCAATGTGTAAAGTAATTATAAATAAAGCGTTATGATTTTGTGTTTATTTCTTTATATTTTACAAAAATATTAAACAGTTTTATCTTCTGCTTAGTAAGATGTGGTAGAATTTTAATATTTAATTTGTAGAACTATCTTTTTAAAGAAATAAACACAATATCATAATTTAAATGGTAGCTATAAGAAAATGTAATTTAAAGCATTCCCTATTTATTTACTATCAAAACGGTAGAAATTTTATAAAATGGTAACACTTATCAACGCATTTACGACCTAATTCTTATCATCAGTATTAAAATAACAAAATATTGTTAAGATTGAGATCTACCATTAGGCTAACTAATCACTGCCATCCGAACACCGCCATATTAGCTGTCAAATGTCAAAGTTGCCATATGGAAAGACAAAATATTTACTACGCAGCTTTTTGGTAGATTTCTTATAGGCTAAGATTAATGTACCTATTAAAATGTGTTGCTTAACAAGACGCTAGGTGGCGTTGCATGCGCTTCTTATTAAATTAAGAAACATGAATAAAAACTTTATAAGTTATTTGTCGTAATAAAAGATGTTAGATATATGTTTTGCAGTATTATTTTAAAGTAACACAAATACTCCTTCTCTCCTTTCCCCAAAAAGAACACATAGCTGACGTCAAACACCGCCGCTCAACGAAGTCTGCAGTCGCCGAACATGCTGAAGGTTCCAGCCATTATATTAGATTTGACCAACCACAGATCCTCGCTAAAGAATCCAAATTCCTACCTAGGATGTTTCGCGAGGCTATTGAGATTAAAAAACACCCTAATTTCAATAGAGAAGATGGCTGGAAGATATCACCTACTTGGGATCCAATAATAAATAAACTCAAGGCCGAACCCAAGAGCAGCGCTGCAAGACATCAAGACACAGTGAGCTCATACTGCGTAGGTCGGACCACAAATAATTAATTAAATATAAAGGTAGAACGAGCAACATCTTCTGTCAAGACGAACGCCATCTCAGTCTGCCCGTGACCATGATACCTGCAAAGGTTTCGAAACGTCGGGAACTAAAATCTAAAATTAAAACCGCGATAAAATCCGTAAAAGTAGTTTCATTTCAAATATAAGAATAAGTTAAACATTAGCACTTGTAATCTAATTCTAAACATGTCAGTCTTCATAGTTAGTTTTCAAAGTCACTGTCCGTTTGCCAAATTTTTCTCGTAGCAATTTCCCAGCTGTAGTAGGTCGAAAATTCGTAGCAGATGGAAAACTTCGTAGCATTATAAAAATTCGTAGTCAATTTCAATTGCGGTATAGGGCCCCAATTCTGCTATTTGCAATGGTCGATGAATGAATGAAAATTTGCTCAAAATGACACTTTTCGTAACCTCGTAGACAATAATTCAATATTCAGTACGGGACGATACTCAAAATCAATACAATGAATCTCCAATTATTGTGTTCGCAAAATGCTTAAGCGAATAGAAATAATTTCAAATTTAATCCAATTGCCATTCATTCATCGGCCATTTGTAAATAGCTGAATCGGAGCCCCGATCGTAAAATTCTAAGAAATCGTGATTACCGTAGAAGTTCGTATCCGATTATCAATTAGCGGCTTGAACATTAGTAGAAAATTAGCAAATGGTAGCCGAGTGGAAATTCAAAGCGAATAAAATTTGTTGCACTCCACAATGGAAGTTCAAAGCGAATAAGACATTAGAAGCAAATTAGGAAAAAAACAATTGCTAACAAAGAAAATAAAACAAATCCCTTATAAATACAACTTTATTTGTAAATAAAATTTATCTATAATACTTTGTAAATTCAACAGATGTCGCCACTGAACAGTGCAATATGCAGACAAAAAATACATTATCAATATAAATCATTTCATTTATGGACGAAAGTTACTTTTAAATTATTATAGTGCCTTAAAATTGAGTTGCAAAAAACCAACCGGAACGACAAACAAACAAGAAAAGTGAGTGTATAAAGTGTGTAAAAAGAATCTACGAAAGAATGTGACTGCTTGTCATAAACTGCAGTCATAATTTTATGGTTAATATTGTGCTATAACATAGAGTCAACAGGACTTAATTCCTAAACGTCCACTGTGTTTCAGCTGTCAATGGGTGGTATCTCACGAACTGTCATAGGTAGTCAAAATGAAAAAAAAACAACCGGAATGACAAGCAGACAAACAAGGAAGTGAATGTATAAAAACGTGTCCGTGCGTCGATCAGCGTCTATTTCTCAAAAACAATTATGGCAGTTGAAGTTTGCATTTCTATTGCAGCTATGTATCAACAAATAATAAAAAAAAATACGATGGATCTTTTTACACGGTTCTGAAGTAAACTTGGCCGGTGACATTAGAGTCTATATATTAAAATTTAATGAATACCTTTAAAACAATTTGAACTATAATTCATTTTCTAAACTCTCTTACTCCGTTTGTAAGGTATCGCAGATCTCCCAAACACAAAACTTTAGTCCCTAATGAGTTCCATAGAAATCTAATTGACTTCTGATCGTATAGTTGATGTACCCCCTGGTGTCAGAGTGTGTCGCGCCTCACCATGTTTTCCTTCACCGTTTTCAGCAAGGGATAATTTCTTTGTAATACGGACATGAATTTCAAAAGACATTGAGGAGATTTTTGAACTTGGTTTCTAGAGTTAATCTGAACGTAGCGTTTGATTACTTAACTGGACAATTGGACATATTGGCGAGACTTTACAAGCGTTTTGGCAAACATTAGTGAGTGCCTAGATTCGAATCTACGATCATTCACTTGGCAACCCAATCATACCACTAGGCTATCATTGACGAGAAGACCACAGTCCAAAGGAATGGGAGACTTACGATACCTTTACAAATAACTTATTATAAATATATAGCAGAGATAGTTACAACTAATCATTGCGCGGGGCGATATGTGTGCGTGAGATTTAAAGTCATTGTTCCTTCATCATCATCATCCTAGCCTTATCCCAACTATGTTGAGGTCGGCTTCCATTCTAACTGGATGCAGCTAAGTACCAGTGTTTTACAAGGAGCGACTGCCTATCTGACCTCCTCAACACAGTTACCTGGGCAACACGATACCCCTTAGTAAGACGGGTTGTGGGACTCTAGCTTCTAACTACACGTAGCGACTGTCAAAGATGTATAAATAACAGCCGGGACCCACAATTCAACGTGCCCTCCGAAACACACAGGAACTAGTTATGACACAGATGGTCAACCATCCATGGACCGACCGTATCAAGTGTAGCTTAGCCTGTAATCGATCCACAGCTCAGCCACGACTATGCCCAGCAGTGGGAAGAATTGTTGATGATGATGATGACCCACACATGGCTTCACTCAAAGATGAGTTGAATTGTCTGCTATATGATCTTAGTTTATTTGAGGCGGACATTTCTCTGGGAATAAGGCGGACAGAATGTCGTGGTGGGTGACCCAGGGACACACTTTTGCTTTGATGAGGGGCTCAGCTGATGACTTGTCCTTCTCTATAAGGCTGTTTAAGGGGTACCCGTAGCGGGGTAAGACTATACCCTGGAAATGAAAAGAAAAGGCAGTCAGTGATCGTAAATATACTATTTAGAAGATTTTCAACCAAGTTTAGGAAGGTGGAGGTTCTCAATTCGTCTGTATTCACTTTTTTTTGTATGTTAGTTTAGAACTTCAGACTGGATAAACCGATTTTGTTGATTGTCTTTTTATTAAATGTGAAATAGCTGTCATTTGGTCGCATAAAATCTCGTAAATTTTGAGTCAACAGTTTTTCATTACAAGTCTATTGTATATTTTTGATGTTAGATCAATATTATTTGAAACCAAAATCTATGATTTTTTTTTTATATGACTAGCGGCGTAAGTAATTTAATCCTTGTGTCGCGGGGGATTTCACAAACACACAAATCACATGCCAAGAAACGAAGACTCAGAACAAGCATTCGTGGATGACACAAAAGCTTCTTTCCACGCGGGGATCAAACCCGCGACATGACATTACGTGGTGACCTCAGCCACTCGTATTGCAGTCCATGCAGATAAACATGAACGGCCATGAATGAGTGTCAAAAAAGGGGAGTTGTTTCCATTTCTTCTCTTGCAAGCACTTATGAAGCTGTAAAGAGCGAATGATGAGCACTGGTCATTGTATTTTGACCTTCAGAAAGTGCTTTTTAGTAACCTACCTTCATAAATAATTATTAAAAGATTAACTTACATTAGCAGGTATCGCAGTTGACGGACAAAAGTCGTTCCTACCGTCACCACAATACGCAAAGCTGGCGTAAGTGTGGCAGCTCAACCACTTAGTAAGAGCCTTCTTCTTGCAGAGGTTGGACGGGCAGCGGGGGCAAGTGGTCTGGTTCATGC
Organism: Trichoplusia ni; assembly: GCF_003590095.1. Taxonomy (NCBI): domain Eukaryota; kingdom Metazoa; phylum Arthropoda; class Insecta; order Lepidoptera; family Noctuidae; genus Trichoplusia; species Trichoplusia ni. The sequence continues at coordinate 3,286,164 of NC_039503.1, forward strand.
ACGGCTTGATGAAAAGGCGGCCTGATTGCCAGAAGGCGCCGTTCGTGAAGATGGCTGTGATGCAATCCTGAAAGAAGGATAATAATGTGGAGTTTTGAAACCGGTTAAGTGCGGTCCCCTCGAAATAGGCTAGAGAAAAATATTACAAGCTGAATTAAATTTTATCTGTCCTAATCGTTGCTTAACCTATATTTTATCATTTGCTATACGTTTTTGAAACGGTGTCGTATACAAAAGTGAAATAATTAATTAATAAAGTATAAAACAGAGCTCTTCCTCTCTCCTACCATAATGCTGTGCCCTACGGGGTCCATAATTGTTCATTATACCTAAAATTATCACCTGTAACTACATCATGGAAGCAGTAAAGTATTGAGTATTGGTATTAGAAATATCATCCCTACTAATATAATAAATGCGAAAGTAACTCTGTCTGTCTGTCTATGCTTTCACGTCTAAACCACTGAATTGATTTTAATGAAATTTGGTACAGAGATAGAGTTGACCTTGAGAAAGAACATAGGATAGTTTTTATCCCGGACTTTTGAAGATTTCTCTTGGAAACGCGCTGTAACCGACCTCGACGCGGGCGAAGCCGCGGGCGAAAAGCTAGTACTACAATAAAGACCACAAAATTGTCCATTCATCATTATTTTTCAAGATTATCAATGTATATTTCAACTGGATGGGTATCAACGTTCATGAGCGTGGTTAATCTTGGGTCCAAGGTGATGCAGCAGTTAACACCCATAAATGGTCACCCATCCACGCACCGACTGCATCAAGAGTAACCTATGATCGATCTAATTGTGCAGTTGTAGGATAGCCACGAACTCCTCAACCCTTATGGCTACTCGTCTTGGAATGTCAACAAAACTATTATCTCGTGACAGAAATAAAAACTTATTTATTAATTGATCGCACATCCAGTCTCGTGTTTCAAACTTGATAATTATAATTAGGATCTTATTGCCTTGAACAATGGCGAAAATAAAATGTTCACGACTGTATTGCATTATTAAATGTGTGTTATATGCGGAAATACGTCACGTCATGACGCATGACGTAGCGTTTTATATGTATTAGTTCTAAAAGTGTGGTTCCGGGTTTGGTGCCCACCGTGGGACTCACAAATGTGGTGATTATTTCGCATTCTCTGTATGAGAGGCCTGCAACGAGATAGGTTCAAGCATTTTTATGGAATAAGCTTGCCATATATAAATTTTTATTTCTTTATATTCAGCGAAAAACAATTAGCTGTTCAGCTCGGTGTGTTTCAAAGAAATTAGTAATTGTCTTAGAACCCGCTAATAAATTAATTAGAAATGCTTGATAGGATGACTAGGAAAAAAGTATTTTCTAATTCCCTCCATTTTAAGCGGTCAGCTCAAGATGGTCTGATTAACATTTTCGCTAATGTCGCCCCACCGTGGGGCAGCTCACAAATGTCTTGATCAATGCTCGTTCTCCGTATGAGAGGCCTGGGACAGTTACAGGCTGGTCTTACTCACCATCAAACCGTGGGTCTTAAGCCAGTGGTTAATAAAGACTGTGTTGGCGTCAGATATGATGATGATGTCCCATCCCTCGGCCGCTAGTGTTGTGATCAGCTTTTCAGCACCATTGATAGGTTTCATACTCTCAATACTTGACAGTATTTCTTCAGAGTTCATCCCAGCTGAATATGCATGCTCGAATACCTAAAAAAATAAATAGAAATTAAAAAGAAGTCATAGATAGTCGATTGGTTGAGGGCATCACGCCAAATCCACTCTACGCAACGTGCCGCGGAGGAAAACCCTTTGTGTGATCCACGAATGCTTGTCCTGAGTCTGGGTGTCTTTGTACTTGAATGTTTGTGAAACTCCCGCGACACCATGATTAAATTCCTTAGTGCGGGAGACGTTTTTTTTTAAAGTTGACAATGACATTGTAACGACATCTTTCTATTTGTATCGATCTACACTTTTCTATAGAAAAAAATAATAATAAAAAAATACTGTCGGGGTAAGCAAATACTTAAATCACTTTTTGCAAGTCTTTCATCGTGCATGTTTTATTATTCAACCAAAACATATTTACAGTACAAAAAAATCCTATTTTGTTTCTAGATACTTTTACTGACGCATAAATTTTATTACTAAAGATTGTTTTTCTACGTATTGTGATAAAAAAGTGTTTATTTATAAACGCTGTTTCGATCCAAAAACGAACGGTATTTTCTTATAATTTTCAGACAAAAAGGAATGGTTCTTTCTTTGGTCTACACCAGTGGCGTAGCTAGGGGGGGGCGGAGGGGCGGACCACCCCGGGCGCTACTATCAGAAGGGCGGCAAAATTGAGAAAAGTGGCAAATTATCATGTAAAATTAAAACAACCGAAATATAAACAAACACTAATACATAAAGTATTAGACGAGTTTTTAGATACCTAGTTTGCCAAGGCGGGAATCCGCTCCGGGCGACGGTGACCCAAGCTACGCCACTGGTCTACACATGCAAATAAAAGAAGCTACTAATAAAATATAAGTTATTGTGATTTCGTTTTCCCATTCATTAATTCACGGTTCATTTATTTTTGACTCGGAGCCAACAATCAGACGCAGCTAAACTCTGACACCGGATCCTCTACCTAAGTAACTACAATCTACATTATTATTTTTAAATTACACTAATCTTTTCCCGTTTCTTAACATGTCCCATTACTGCTCCGATCCTATTGATACATGATTATTTCCTATAGCCATTCTCAAAAATTAAAATTTTTCAAATCCTTCTCCGGTCTTCGAACCCGAAATTACCTGGTTCAGACAAACAAACAAAACTCTTCAATTTCTATAATATTAGCATGAACTTCAATAGAAAACGCTCAGATATAACGGAAATGCCATTTCGTCACGTTTAGTTCACGAAACTTTGACTTCCATCTCCAGATACTCTAGAGTTTTCTAATGACAAAATATATTTTGGGTTGAGGGTCTAGCAAAAGAAGCATCGGTCGTCCGGGAGCCAGAGTGAGAGATGACATAATAAAGGTCTCGGGTCGAGTCTGGATGAGGCTGGCACAGGACCGTAGAAATTGGCACGAGAAAAGGGAGGCCTATGCCCAGCAGTGGGAGGATAAAGGCTGTGGATGATGATGATGATGATGATTTTATACCAGCCTTGTGATAAGAAGCGATTATATTTGTACACGTGTACGATATGACGTCATACATTTTATTATGTATTAATCCATGCATTTCTGGATATAACGGTTCGATAGCAAAATTAACCATTGTTCTTTTGACAATTATTCCCGCAACCGATAAAGAAATGACGTAGACAGATAAGAAAACAGAAATAGATCTTGATAATACAAATGATTTAAATAATTAGGTTTAAATAATCGATTTAAGAAATCCTAAGCCCCACGATTTATCACTCTATTAAAATTTTATCAAAATCTGACTCTGATCAAAAGCCGACAATCTGACACCTATAAAAAAGGTGTAAACTGCATTATCAGCTGGTTTTAAGCTACCTTGAAAGCTGGCTAATCAGAAAGTTTCTCAAAATTGAGTTACGAAACTCCAACCAGAACAACAAACAAACAAGAAAAGTGAGTGTATAAAAACGTGGGAAAATAAAAACATTTTCACATTTTTTTTTCTATTTCCGAGAAAATTAATAATTTCTTATTTACCTGATAAACGAGGTCATACAATCACGAGACAAAAGGCAAAATGAGTAATAAATAGAATTACGTAATTATTTTCAAACTCATCCAATAAATATAGAAAATCAAGGCTGAATGTTTGTCATTCCGTTTATATTTCACATATTACGTCCAAATTTTATTCTGCGATAGTTTTTGGCGAGGAATCAATACAGCGACCTTGCACCTGGCTTGGCACTGAGAGGATCCAAGTCAGGTGAGCGAGCGGTTCTCTTAAAAACAGACAAAATGAGGTTCCATTACAGAAGTAACTATGGAAAATATGAGTGTTAAGTATTTTTAGAATAGGGATGATGACTGGGTATAAAAAGGAAAAATCTCATTTGTCCCTCAGTTAGATAATTGAACAGTATGAGACACGTATTTTTTTCTTTTTCAGAAAAACTAGAATTGACAAAGATTAACTGCTTTAAAGTTTAGTAGAGGGGGCTTGTGACGTAACGATAGAGTAAAATTTATACTCAATCGTGACGTCACACGAAGTTGCATTCACTGTCATTTAGTCAATTTATGTTTGCGGGACAAATAAAAAAATACGTATCCATTATTATACAAAAAAACTACAAGACGAACGCTGCAAAAAAATTGTCATCATCCCTATTGCCGAGAAAGCGGAAATATCTGGAAGAGTTACCGTGGCCCCGGTAAACGGAGGGCAAAGGAAGGAACATGGATGGGTTTTACTCGGTAGAAGTCTGACAGTCCCTTGAGCCTAATCATTTACTCGTAAGACAAAAAAAAATACTTTCGAGGCAAAACAATTACTCGATGGATCGACTAGTTCTAGACATCAAGAGACGAGTTTGTGCGGAACCTAATATCTCTTTACAGAGACTTAATTACAGACACAAAAAACCGCCGAATGAGACAACCTGAAACTCTAGAGGACTTGTCGGCTTTTGAGGAGGATGTACGCTAGCTTCTTTAACATCCCTAGGGTGATATGAACATCAGCTAAAACGAAGACTCAAGAATAATAAAATAGTAAACTTGGGTGAACATTTAAAACGCTCAATCCTTTTAACAAAGTACCAAATGGGCCAAATGTAGATGTGGAAAAGTTGTAATATTTTAGTCGTCTTACAAAAGCAGCCCAGTTCATGTATCCGACGTAAAATACCCCCAGGCGCGATTATTTTCTTTTTATCATCAGCTAAGATAATAGGTACGAAGAAAAATGAAACAAGAGAAATCGGAAACATACTCTTAAAAATGATAAAAACGCCGCCGCCCGCGACCCTCACCATTGTTACAAGGCTCGGACCGCGCTCCTCTCTAAAACTACAAATTGCATCATAATATTGATTTCAAATTGCATTTAAAATTCATTCAAATCTCATAATTACCTATTTTTTTATCATGAACGTATTGTAGTCATTGGATACATGAACTGGGCTGCTTTTGTAAGACGACAAAAAAATTACGGTGTATATGTAGATTTTCTCAAGTTTGCTAAAAAGCTTACGACACTCCTTGCTTTAGGCTACATAGTTACGTCACACACACCTTGAACTTCAAAAAAGTTCTTTTCTTTTAATTTCTCGCTGCTAAAGAGTCTTTTAGGCGCACTGGAAATTAAAATTATGGAATTTCATGGCAGTTCTCCGCCATAGGAATGTAATTTTGGAACCCGTGCAACTAGAGTCATTATTGTAATGTTTTAGAAGTACCTAAACAACAACCTGCTCAAATTGATCGATCACGGGTTAAGTTACGCTTGATAAGGTCTGTCTTAATCTCGGTAGATTTTACTATAAGAAGGTATTTTGAATTTTTAGAAGCCAATTGCTAAGGAGTTTTGGACGCCCTGCGGCACGGTGGACCGATGATTTGAAGAAGGTGGCTGGCAGCGGATGGATGCGGACAGCCCAGGACCGGGATGGTTGGCGCTCTTTGGGGGAGGCCTACGTTCAGCAGTGGACGGCAATAGGCTGAGATATTGATGATGATGATGATGATCAATTGCTAAGTATAACACTTAGCAATTTACTAAAAAAATACCTTCCATGACACACTATGACGTAAATGGTGCAGTTTTTAAGTTGCGTAATTTATTACTGTGTTTATACATAGAGAATATTGTAACCAAAGTAAGAACTTCCTTATTTCTCGAACACAGACAAACATGCAACACAATTGAAAGCCGAAAATATCAATGTTTAGTTGTAAGCAGATTAAAGTTTATTATACAATGAGTCGAATGGCGCGGGTTCGATTCCCCGTTTGACAATGGAAAGTTTGCAGTGATTATAAAACATACGCAAATGAAAATTGAAAATATTTTTAACGACAGCTTTGTTATATTATTGAATCAACTGCAAACATGTCGGAGGTAGTTTTCTATACTGACATTTAATTAAATGGGTACATCACGATGTCTCTTTGTTAAGGGTATTTTAAAGGCTAAACAACAATACCGATTTTGATGAAACTTTGCTTTAAAAACAAAACAGGTTTTATTCAAAATACCTAGCATCAAAACTTCAATAAAATTACTGAACATGGATGTAAGCTTCCAGCCCGTAAATTTCTTCCAGAGGCGTAGCGCAAAGTTATGCAAGATGGAATGGAAGAAAAAAGGCGCGGTAGACTTCAGGTCCACCATGACTCAAAATCATATTATTGTGAGAACGTGACAGTGCTAAAAATGGCATAGACCACTTCTACACCGCAAAAATGTTCGTTTAAGACAGATCTTTCAACGTCATTCACGGTCGGTGTATGAAGGATTGCAACGCATTGCCATACACCGACACAACAACGCGGATGACGTAGCACGGCGGTTCAGGTTTAGTCAGTAAGAGTCTGACCCTACCCATTTCCTCCCCCGAGGGAGCGGTTGTCCATGAGGAATCCCCGCCTTACCAAAAAAAAAATCTTCCAAGTCCACTCCCAATTTTACATATGTACGTCGGATTATGTGCGGTATAATGTAATATTGAATCAGTGAAGAGAAATCTATACTCTATACTAATACATAAAGCTGAAGAGTTTGTTTGTTTGAACGCGCTAATCTCAAGAAATACTGGTTCCAATTGAAAAATTATTTTTGTGTTGAATAGACCATTCATCGAGGAAGGTTTTAGGCTATAAACCATCACGCTATGACTAATAGGAGCGAAGAAAAAGACATAACTTATATCTTCTAACCACGCAGACGAAGTCGCGGGCAACAGCTAGTGGAATAATATGTACCCTGCTAGCCCCCAAGGGATAAGCTTTAAAGATACTTATAACAGACAAAGCTGTGGAAATTCATACTCTATATTCAATCACTTGTTTGTATGCCTATTCATTCCCATGAGTAAAGATAACGCATTTTTAATATCTAGGAAACTATTCTTCGTCTATATTATAAAATAGCTGTTGCCCGCGACTTCGTTCGCGTGGTTAGAAGATATAAGTTAGGAATTTTTGAACGAAAGCCCTCGAAGATTAATATTTTTCCCGTTTTTGCCACATTTTCTATTGTATCTTCGCTCCTATTAGTCGCAGCGTGATGTTATATAGCCTAAAACCTTCCTCGATGCATGGTCTACTGAACACAAAGATTTTTTCAATTTGGTCCAGTAGTTCCTGAGATTAGCGCGTTCAAACAAACAACCAAACTCTTCAGCTTTATATATTAGTATAGAGTATAGATTATGCGACGTTTACCCAATTATGAGCGTCTTTTCGCTTCGGTTAGTAAATGTCTTATTTTATAATATTTCGTGAGGCGGGTTAGAATGCTTGTGATCTCTGAATCTGAATCATTGTGAAGCAAACAGGAGCAAGCAGACGTCACTGAGGTCGGTCCATGGAGGAGTGTGGTGAAACACACACAGACACGAGAACGAGGCCTCCAGTCTCACCGGATTCAGCTCAATACCAGTGTTTTACAAGGAGCGACTGCCTATCTGAACTCCTAAACACAGTTACCTGGGCAACACGATACCCCTTAGTTAGACAGGTGCCAGACTGTCAAGCTTCTAACTTCCTGTAACGACTATCAGAAAAGTATAAATAACAGCCGGGGCCCACAATTTAACATACTTTCCGAATCCCGGAGGAACTCGTTATGACAAAGATGGTCACCCATCTAGGGACCAACCGCGTCAAGTATATGTCGATCAACCGCGAGATGAGGCGAGGCAAGTATATGTGAAAGATTGAAGGGATGTTCTAAGTCCAGGGTTTGTAAACCCCGTCTAAGAGTAATTTCGGAAATTTCTGTCAATTGGACTGCATGTATAGCCTAGTGGTTTAAATCGCAACACTACACCCACTGGGGGCGACTGTCGCAGTTTCGATCCTCGCACAGGTCAAGCATTTGTGTGATCCACGAATGCTTGTCCTGAGTCTGGGTGTCTTTGTGCATGTGAATTGAATGTTTGTAAAAGCCCCGCGACGAAAAGATTTAATACCTTTTTTTTCAAGAAAAAATATACCTATACGTTAATATTCTTGTTACCACTATCACGTTTTAGATGTCGACTCGCTTTTGGGCGGATTGTTCAATTCTTAGGTAACGATAAATTAATTCATTGAGATACTTCTCCGATTTAACGATCAGAGCAAAAAAAAAATATCGCGCAACAATTTTGTAACCATATCTCACTGACTTAACTGCCTAGTTTCTATACCAGTATAGGCCAATTTACAATTTTATTAATAATAATAACAAATCTGCGACCTTTCAGCTGTTACATATCACTGTAAACACGGCCATATCCGAAACTGTTTAATCGTTTTTAAGCAAAGGAGAAAAATATAAATTCGTCGAAATTAATTGCCATATAACGATAAACTTATTAATGCACTTAAAAAAAAATATATAAACTTACATTGCTCATGTACGGTGTCCAATCATGATTGCCAGCCTCCCACTCGGGCGGAGGCTGTTTTTCTTTCAATCTATTTATTATAGTCGCGTCCGAATCATCATCAACGATAGTACGATCGAAATCAAAGATCGCTAAAGACTTCATGTTTAAAAAATACGCGCGCTCTCCCCCGCAGCCGACCACACACTGACTGATTATAAAATTCGAAATATTTTTCGTCAGTTCGAGATGTCTGTTTCAACTCGTGTTCGGCAGACACGTTTTATGACGTCATATGGGATTGAAGAATAAAGAGCGAAGTGTTTAGATGATGCAATCATGATCTTTGAGTGTTTTTTCTCTAATGTTATTAATTAAAAATACATGTCTTGTTAATTTTGACAGAAACCAGGTGATAACATGGCGAGTGACAATATTGATTCGAATTTGACATAACCTTGAATAATTTGATTCAGATACACGTACAAAACTTGAAATCCTTTATCTATACTTAATATATAAAGCTGAAGACTTTGTATATTTGTTTGAACGCGCTAATCTAAGGAACTACTGGTTCAAATTGAAAGAATATTATTGTGTTGAATGGACCATTCATCGAGGAAGGTCTTAGGCTATACCATCACGCTGCGACTAATAGAAACGAAGATACAGTGGAAAAATCGGAGCAGGAAAAAACAGGGACGAAGTCGTGGGCAACAGCTAGTACGTAATATGAATCATCGCAAGTTCAGACCTTTTTATTTTGTATAACCATTACTTTCTCATTGACTACTAGATAAAGAAGAAATTTTTTACTGCATTACGTATTATTATTTCTCATCGTACATTAGCAACGCAGACGCCTATATCGATATTATAAGCCGGAATTTAATTTTTCAAAAAAAACACAAAAGCTTGCTAAGCTTTTTGTTACAGAAAAACAATAACCTTCTAGGCTCACAAAGTTATGCGAAATGCCATAATTTTAGAGATCAAAACTATGACTATGATCATTATTTTGTCTTCGAAAATCTTGAGTTACAAAGATATAAGTATTCATTTATTTTGCCACAGAAATAATATGAGAATGATATCCAAACTTGTGTCATAAACAAACGTCATAGCGTATTAAAAAAAAACTTGACAGATAGAATTCAGAACTGCAGCCTAACCTCTTTAGTTTTTATGTGAATTTTATTTTGGAAATTGTAATAAAATATTACTCGAGTTAATCGCAATGGCTTCGTTAAAAGTTTATTCAGTGGGCAGACTTGCCAAATACGTCACTGAATCATCACTGAAGACCCTTCGAGCTAGTGTATACAGGTAAGAATTGCGCAATCAATTTGAGGTTAGGTTTGGGAATAATTCCCGATTTTTTCATAAAATTACTGTTATAAATACTTTCATATTTGTTTATACAGTAATTTAAAAGTTTTCTGTTTACTTAGTGGTTATTTTTGTAACATATATTAATATTTAAAAGCTGATGTAATATTTATTAAAACTCTATAATTTGGATATAAATACACTAAATCAAGTATTTTAGGTGGCTGAATTAGTCGCTTCAATAATGATTTCCAGTTTCACAAACTTAGAAAGTAGTATCTATAAGTTTCATGAGTTATGTGTTTAGAATATAAGGTTATTTGAAAACAAAGCCTTTAGACGGTAAATTTCGGTGCTTCAGCCCATTAATAATACCGAAATCTACAATATTCATATTCATACTACTCAACTATTATCCGAAAAGCACATTTCTCAATTGTTATCTGTCATAAGATAAGAAAATTGTATAAGAATTGCTAAGGTCTTATTAGTGGAAACTAGCTGATAACAGAAAATTTCCTCAAAGGTTTTATTTCCATGCTTCCCACTACTGGGCTTAGGCCTCTCACTCAGAATCATCCAATGTTATGTTACTAGAAATTCTTGTAAAAAAACATGAATACATAATAAGCAATTGTATACTTATTATAATAATATATATTCTTGTAACTATTATAGAACCTTCTTTCTTTCCATGAGCTAATTTATTAGTAAGAGAAGTAAGAGAAGAATTTAACTAATCACTGAGAGCAGCATTTAATTATTCAGACTGAATTAATATTAACACCATGTTTCATGATTTTTTGTTTCTATGTTCCATGATTGGATTTATTTATTATTTACCATTGTCCAAAAGACACACCAAGATTGTTTACCTTTTGTTAAGTAGCTAAAGAAGCGGTCAATACAGCCATGTTAGGCCTAGGAACTGATGGTGGGACAATCTAAATGTTTAGTGTGATGGTTGATTCCATGTGGCCATTATCCAGCATTGGGACACAGTGGGTCGGATATAAAATTAAATGCAGTGGTGTAGAAGCATCAGATTTATTTTTTCTTTAAAACAAAAGCGACTCCCGCATTAAGGAATTTTATCCCGTTGCCATGGGGTGGTTCCCAAACATTCAAGTTACATGCACAGACACAACCAGACTCAAGGCCGAGCCCACAACACCTCAGATTTGCATATCACTGGTAAAGGTATTTAACAAACTCATTTGCCATTTCCTCCAGAAGTACAACTCGCGGCTATAGCACAGAGGAGAAGCAAGTGGAGCCGGATTCAGAGCTGAAGCACCCGAGCACCATCGAGGAGTGCCACAAGCAGATCGAGACTCTGTCGGTGGAACTCAACGCGCTGAAAGTGCAGGCCAAAGAGTATGAAGTGAGTATTAGTAACTATTAAGTGTAAATATAGGCTTAGATAGAGGCATGGTGGAGTGATGATCTCCGCAAGATGGCAGAAGATAGATCTCAATGGCATGCAAGGGAGGCCAATGTCCAGCAGTGGACGAATATGGGCTGATGATGATGAGATTGATAAATGAGGCCTTTGCCCAGGTTTTATATTTATAAAACCTTACTACATTTAAGAATTTAAATCTTGTATTGTGGGGTGTTTCACAAATATTTAAGTCACATGCACAAAGACACCCAAACTCAGGACACGCATGCGTGGGTCACCCGAATCTTATAGGTCACCACACCAAACCCAGACCTCGCAATATGTCGCGTGTTTTCGATAACCCCGTAGGACAAGCATTTGTGTGATCCACGAATGCATGTCCCGAGCCTGGGTGTCTTTGTGCATGTGACTTGAATGTTTGTGAAATCCCCCGCTACAATAGACTTCACTTGTAATTATTATCTCCTGTCTATAGGATAAATACAAGCGCGCCCTCGCCGACGGAGAGAACGTCCGACGTCGCATGATGAAGCAAGTTGAAGACGCCAAGTCCTTCGCCATACAAAGCTTCTGCAAAGACCTGCTTGATGTGAGTGCAACTTTAACAAACTTAGTATTTATTTTGAATTGTCAATAGCGGCAATTACGCTGTACAAGTCCGATTGGCGCCCAACGTGGGGCCACATCTTATATGAATAAACTAATATTATAAATGGGGAAGTGTGTGTGTGTTTGTTACCTCTTCACGCACAAACGGTTGGACCGATTTCGATGTAATTCAGTATGAAGATAGCTGACTCTTATGGATTAGCAAATAAACTACTTTTATCCGATTTAATTAAAGGAGGGTTACATTTTTTGGCAGAACATTATATTTGAGTGTATATGTATCCGCGCAGGTAGCGGACACGCTGGCGGCGGCGGCGGAGAGCGTCCCGGAGAGCGAGGTGTCGGAGGGCGGCGGCAGCGAGCCCGGCGCCGCCGCCGCGCTGCGCTCGCTGCACGACGGCGTGCGCCTCACGCGGGCGCAGCTCACACAGGTACATACCGCGGCGAGAACTTAAGGGAAACTGCCTGGCCGGGGTCCTGGGAGTTTGGCTTTGGGAAATGGAGGGGTTCAGGGTGTTCTTAGCTGGTGGAAGACTGATATCTCCCCGCACCCGGTGACCCCGCCGTGGACCGAGGTCATTAGCTTTTCCAGGGTGTTATAAGTCGGCGAGAATTCGACATATCCCGTCTGACCAGAGATCAGCTCACACAGGTACTGTGGAGAGACATTAAGAAAGGCAGAGAAACTGTCTAGCCGGAGTCCTGTGACTCTAGTTTAGGTAAATGTAGGGGTTCAGGGTGTTTTTAGTCGGTGGAAGACTGATATCTCCCCACCCGGTGACCTGGACGTGGGTTGCAGTCGTTAGATTGTGAAACTGGGGAGAAAAAATAGGGCAAAAGAACCGTCACCTGTCTAGAAATAATTTATTTGCGGTTATTATGCATGGGATACAAAGCAGACAAGCAAATTATACAACAAGTTCTAGAGTGTCATAGAAGTTAATATTTTGAAAATTTTGTTAAAAGAAATTGTAGGATTCTAAAAAAGGGAAGACTTACGCTTTTTGTGGCGGTTTTTAATTGATCTCAGCTACAGCAATTTAACTCGCCTAGAGAATACCCAGATGAAAAAGTGCATACTTAATTAAAAAGTCTTTAAAATGTATTAAAACCTAAAAAAAATGTAATTTTCGTGTCCACAGGTGTTCAGCAGACACGGCCTGGTGTCTGTCTCACCTCTAAGAGAGAAGTTCGATCCCAACTTGCATGAAGCACTCTTCCAGCAGGTAAGATTCTGACAATTTATTATTTGTAATCCATTCATACAAAGACTGATCGAAGCGACGATTAACTTCAGTGACGTTTTGTATGTTTAATATTTAATTTAAATGTAAACCTTTATACTATTTTCTTTATTAGTGTAAGTTGTTTTTGCCGTAATATTAACGAGTAGAATTTCCATAGGGTTCCCAAATTTTAAAAGGAAATACATTTAACACACCTATAGCCCTAATCAGTCTAAAAAATTACAATTGTTTCGTAGCCACCTTGGACCGTCCATGTCTGTTCTTTTATAGAGCAGGGGTGGATGGCCCCTGGTACCCCATCACATTTTAGATTAAAATCCTCTACATGTTGGACCTGTGACCCAGTGCACGCTTTTAAAAGGACCGGTTCTCTTCCCATGAAGTTATCCCGTGAAAATAGAAAGTAAATTATGTCTGGTCCTTAACTGACCTTTGACCTATGACCTTCTCAGGAGGTAGAGGGCGCCGAAGCGGGCACAGTAGTGGCTGTCAGCAAGGTCGGCTACAAGTTACACGAGCGATGCGTGCGGCCCGCGCTCGTTGGGGTCGCCAAGTGAGTCGCGCGACCGACACGACGACACAGATTATATATGCAGGTATAGTGAACGAAACGGAACGCTGATATAGCTAGGAAATTTATAAGTTAGGCCGTTGATGTGTAGAAACTCTGGATGCAGTGTCCCGAACGGTAGGCATGGGAACTGAAGATTTAAAATGTTGGTTTTCGCGAATTTATATTTATTTACCAATGCGTTAAAGTTGCTTTTTAGTATTTGAGAATATTTGCTGCAATATACAGTTTTTAATTAGTATTATTTGTGGCTAGTTTGGGTTGATTTTGAAGGTCACAAGATGGACAATTTTAATGCGAAATATTTGTTTGCTTTTTTACGACTCCCACACTAAGGATTTGAGTCCTATCGCGGGGTTATTAAAAACTCACACAAATAATTGTCTTAGCGAGGATTGAAATCGCGACACGTCGCGCAATAGCTTTTGCGTCGTGACCGATACCACTTAAGACAAGACTAGCTGCTGCATGTGGCTCGCCCGCTATAAATCCGAAATGATCCCACGGGAACGTCAAGTCGGGATGTAAACTATCGTATGTACCAAATTTAGTCCAAATTGGTTGAGGATTTTTTGCGTCAAAGAATAATAGACGTCCATCCATACTTGTAAACTTTCACGATTATAATATTAGTAGGATTTTTGAGACAATGCATCCCGGGTTTTTTACATATCAATGAACGATGTCTAGGGATTTAGATTATCGGCCATATTCAAGAACTACACTTTGCGAAGTGACGTCCGAAAATGTCTCTTTGTCTCCACATTACACGTGACAGTGACAAAGAATGTCACTTGACTTTTTTTCAGTGTTATTGTTGAATACGGTCTTGAATAGGCTTTAATAGGTCAAGTGCGAGTCGCACTTAAATGGTTCCGCACATAATTTGTAATTTGAAACGCTTTTGTCAAAGCAATATTAAAAATGGTCAAGTTAACTGTAATTCGCATTTTTTATTGTTATTCTTTAAGGTTCTGTAAGCCGTTTCGGTACGGAACTCTAAATATTGTCACAATTCAATATTATTGCTATGAAATGTTAATTTTTTTTGGAATTATATTTTTTCTGTTTGACCGATCTACAATTGTACTTAAAATAGGGTTTATGACTATTCAAATATCAATTTTGTCCGTCAATTGTACAACTTTCAAAAAATGTTCAAAAAATTAACTTGGATTTCCATAAAATAATGTCGTCAGTAAAAACTGATCTAAACCTCTATGGGACAGTATCTTTTTTTAATGAAATAGCAGCGCAGAGAGTTGTTTAAAAAAATACCAAGTGTATTTTTTTGTCTGTCTTGGACATAAAAAATAGTCATATACTCTATGATGCCAATTTTTTTCAGTATCGCTCTGTAAACGAAATTTTTAAGTTATTAATTAAGAAATAGATTGTCGACTATCAAATTACATTTAATACATATTTTTGTACCAAACTGTGTGTAAGCCGCGGTTTAAAAGTGAGAGTGCTGTTATGCTATCCCCCGAAGACTAAAACGTAAGTAACTTGAAGTCGTTAGAGGTATATCTGTCGCCCTACACCTTAAAGTGACAGCATGACACTTAAATGCTACTTAAAGGTATTTGACGTTTTAGTTTTCGACTATAAAAAAGTGAAGTCGTGTTATTTTTAGATGACCAAATAGTTTGTAAATATTCGAGAAAATGGCGTTAAATTTGGCTATATTTTAATTGTAGAATTATTGTATAAGTTTGAGAGAGAGATTCTGGCATTTATTTATATTTGATTCTTGAAACCCTCTTTTTTGATGTCGGTTAAGATGCAATCGCATTTATTTTAGTACAATGTTTAATGAAGCTCTGGAAATGACCTGCTGAGCATTAATGCTGTAATATACATACATGTAAATATGTATGTAAATTACAATTGTTAGAAGAGAACTAACCGACAATACTTTATATTACTCCGGTATACTGCTCAGATGGCGGTTTGAAGGGCCCGAAGAGCTTAAGCCACGGATACACTAGGGGACAAATGGAGCAACATGTTCCTCAACAACTACGTGGAATGTCGCCCGAGGAGACTGGCTATTAGTGCTGCGTACAAACGCGACTACACTCTGTGACAAATAACGCGTCACGTAAAAGGAGGGTGGTGTTGCGGGACTCTATGCAATGTTGCAGCGTCACGTATATTTTGTGTAGCGCGTCATGTTGCGGGACAAAACGTTCCCTAGTGTATCCGGGGCTTTATTCAACGCTTCTCCTGTCTAAAACGCGTCTTTTAGAACTCTCTCTCGGTAGCGTCCGGTAGTGTTCCATTGTATAGTAGGTATGACCGCAGCATGTGAGACGTATGGGTGGTAGATGTTCCAAATATATATGGTTATTGTTAAAACATGTTTTATTTGTACCTATTCCCCTTTTGTTACCCGGGAAAATCAACAACTAAGGCTCTAGACAGACGGTCTACATTTCGAAGGCAAATTTTCAGTTCGAAAGCAGTCGACACGTCTGCAAACTGCGACTGCAACCGTACGGTCCAATTGCAGTCGGCGTGCAGTCGTGTGACAGTTTCTGTACGGTTGGTTCGCAGTTCTATTGCAGTCGTGTCAACTGCATTCAAACTGCGTCCGAAGTGAAAATTTGCAGTTGGATTGCAGCTGAAATGCGGTCCGTCTGTTTAGACCCTAAGGATTAAGTCAGGATAAGCATTCGTGGATAACGCAGACACTTTTACTACGAGGGGCTTGAACCCGCGATTCGTCGCCCACAGTGAGTTTGGCGTGGTGACCTCAACATATTCCTGTAAGATTTCCACGATCTTAAAAAAAAAATACGTAAAGCACAGAAGAAATGAATTAATTTAAATAAATTAGTAAAACACATATGAACTTACACATTATTTTAATATTTCACATAAGTCTACCACCTCGGCCGTCGAACACACCAGTTCAAGCATGGCGACATAAACAAACGTTACCAAATAATACCAATATACAACAAATAATTATGAAAAACATCACTCAGACTCTTTAGCTCTAGACAGTCGTACCGTATTTGAACTGCAATCTAACTGCAAATTGCATTTCAAGTGCAGTTTGAATGCAGTGGACACGACTGCAATACACGCGATTGCAGTTTAATTGCGGTCGGCGTACAATCGGACTGAAAGTTCTAATGCAGTCGAGTCAATCGCATTCAAATTGCAATTTTCAGTTGTATGGCAGATCAAATGCGGTACGTCTGTCTAAGGCTTTAACAAAATGTTTAAATTAAGGCTGCACCAGCAAGAACCTACCACCACATTTAATAAGTAATATAATTCCAGATCATCACACTTGTAAAACTGCAACATTCTTAAAGGCGACAACTCATTGAAGACAAGACAGTTTCGTAAGTCTTAGTTAAACGTTTCATCAATGACAAGCTGTTGCCCGCGACTTCGTCCGCGTGGTTAGAAGATATGAGTTAAGAATTTTTGAATGGAAGCCCTCAAAGATGAATTATTTTCCCTATTTTTTCCATTTTCTATTGTATCTTCGCTCCTATTAGTCGCAGCGTGATGGGATATAGCCTAAAACCTTCCTCGATAAATGGTCTATTCAACACAAAATTTTTTTTTCAATTTGGACCAGTAGTTCCTGTGATTAGCGCGTTCAAACAAACAAACAAACTCTTCAGCTTTATATATTAGTATAGATTATTATTGTAGGTATCAACTTACAATAACTGCATGGTGTCAAGTCCTAGTAAGAACCAATTATACTTATTCAATTTCCATACAAAACAATGATATTTTTATGTAAGCGCGTACGCATCTGCGTTCCGATATCCGCAAGAGGACGTGTCTTCGTACGAAATCCTCGTTTTATATTTTTAACACGAAGACAACGCTCCGGAGCGGATTAAACAACACGAGCTTAGTTGGTAAAGCGACTGGGGCTTATAGCCAGAAATCAAAAGGTCAAGTCCAGTCAGTTTATTTAAAACTCTTAAGCTACCATTGAAAGGATTTCACGGTATTATTCAAGTATAAAAACGCGAATGTTCCTTGAGACAGACAAAACTTATTACAATGAGCGATCACTCTAGGTGGTAGGCCTTTAAAAACTCTGTTCATTCATTACCAACCAACTTAAAAGGAGGTTATTATCTTTTCTCATTCACCAAATTACTTAGTTAAGTTTGTTTATATCAACCAAGTATTCACTTACATAAAATTGACAGAACAGTGTTAAGATAAATATTAGTAAATAACATTTAATATATATTAAGGCTGTCTTACAATCCGTAAATAATGATTTTCAGGGCAAGTCATAGTCAACTTGTATTTTGTTAATCAAAAAATGAAAGCTATAAGCTATTATTGCTGATTATAATAATAATAATTTGGAGTGAAATGTTGTCTTATTAATAAAAAGCATATTGCAATACATAAAGTATAGTCTACACTGATTTAGATACTTAAAAAAGGTAAACAATCTTGGTATAACTTTTTAATAAAAATACATATTAAATAAATAAACAACTGATATATCTAAGTGATATATTTGAATTCGTTATGTTTATAATTGTTGTAAATTAGTTTCTAGTCACTTTAAATATTAAAACCGAGTTTTTAAACAAAAAGACACCAAGATTATTTATCTCATTTAGGTACCTATATAAATGACGAATAGAAAGTATATACAGTGACAAATCAGTCAGAAATATCATAGCCAAATGAAGTGATCAATTAACTGTTTAGATCTGATGAAACCAAACTAATTGGTAAATTAAATATCAGTATTAAAATGTTAATAAGTAGAGTACAGTACTATGTACATTTTAATTATGTTTCATAATGTAATAACAACATTTCACAAATTATATACACGGTGATTTTTTAGTCGTCTTACAAAAGCTGCCCAGTTCATATATCCGACATAAAATACCCCTAGGCGCGATTATTATTTTTTTATCATCAACTAAGATAATAAGTACGAAGAAAAATAAACAAGAGAGATCTGAAATATACTCTTAGAAATGATAAAAACGCCGCCGCCCGCGCCCCTCACCATTGTTACAAGGCTTGGAGCGCGCTCGCAACAGAGCTGTTTCTAAAAAACTACGAATTGCATCATAATATTGAATAAAAATTGCATTTTAAATTTATTCATAAAAACCTATTATTTTATCATGAACGTGTTCTAGTCATTGGATACATGAACTGGGCTGCTTTTGTAAGACGACTAAAGAATCACGGTGAATAGTGGTAGGCAAGTCTCTTCTTATATCAAATATAACCTTTTCTTTCTTTTTACTTTCCATCATTTGTACCAACACATGTATTATAACATTTAGAATCACGCAACCTATAGGCGCCCGAAACAATCTACTTTTGTTTCAACCTACAGGGTATTTGACGCCCGATTTTTCAATCGCCCGATAACTTTTATCTGATGAATATGTTTGACGTTTTGACAGCTTTTGTATAGAAAATATGTCAAATTTTAATATATATAAATCTCGTGTCACAATGTTTGTCCTCAATGGACTCCTAAACCACCGATTATAATAAAATTCGCAGACCATGTGCAGTTCGATCCAACTTGAGAGATAGGATAGTTTAAATCTCAAGTTATAGTCGCAATTTATTCTAACAACGCGGACGAAGTAGCGGGCAACAGCTAGTAGCCATATATATTCATCAGATAAAAGTTATCTGGCGATTGAAAAATCGGCCCTAAATCTTATAAATGTAAATCTGTTTGACAAATAATTAACATGTATCCAATAATATCTTGAAAAATGTGTCTGGTGGACTAAACACTCTAATTTTGTCAAATACCCCATTGCAATTGAGTGGATACTCTTGAAGCCAATACTAGCACAAATTCGTGCAGTTGCGCGATTTAGGACTACGCTCGATCGACTAGACTAGATACTACCATTGCAAGACCAAATCAAATTGAATAAAGTTGGAAAACAGAACCAAACCAGTTGCGGGAGCAAGTATGGTGTACTTACAAAGTCTATAAACTCAGTTGTTACCATAGCACAAGCAAATATAATACTAGTCTCACTTCCTTAATAATATTCTTGCTTTAAATATATATTTCAGTTTTGGTTCATTTGTCATAATATCATCGAAACTCTAGCTTTTCAATAACAATAATTTGATAACAGTTTACTCACATTTATGTATCAGGATTGTCTGATTTCAGAGCGAACCGGATTTCTAATCATGAGCTGATGTGGCAGGCGAGCGAGTCTAAATCAAATAATTCAGAATTTGGCTCACGAAAGCTATTTTAACACTAGCTTAGTATTACTATATCACTATAAACACTGCACTGTCACTTTCACACGAGTGTTGCGGTCACTGCGGTCCAAGCCGAGGCCAGATGAGGCCGCACAGGCCAGGCGGAGGCCTAGAAGCCCTCCTGGTAGGCTTTGGAGTCGAGCCTGGCCTGCAGCAGCTCCAGCTGTCTCCGCGCCTCGCATTGTGGGAAGTTGTTTAGTTCGTAGTACTGTGGTGCGATTTTTAGTAGCCATTCCGCTGTGAATGTAACAATAACTTATTTAATATTATTACTTTAAAAGTGTATAATATACGTATAATAAGCAATTGATAAAACTAGATGTATTATAGGCAGTGAACGCGTCCATTTACAAGTTCGTCGGTTTTCGCGGGGTTCAATATTTTTTAATTAACCTTTAGGATTTGTGTGTGTGTATTCCTTAAATTAAACTATATCAACTAACCTTTTCGTTCTAAAATAAAAGTCGAGACACAACAGTATCTTGTCGTTTTAAAACATGTACTGTGATGTACTGCTTATTTAATTTTACCCAAACAATTTAATACTTGTGCTGCCACCCTTACACTTATTGTAATAAGCTTCGTTGTTATTGTTTCCATTTAACATTATCCGACTTTTGATACTTTAAAGGGAACAGGAGAAAGCCCAATCAAGCAGCTGTTAACAGCTTCAATAATGGCACCCAAACGTGGGACTCACAAGCATGGTGATCCACGCTCGTTTTCTATACGAGAGGCTTGCAGTGTGCGTGTTAAGTTACTAGTGTACAAGTATCAGTGAGCACTCACGTTTGATGTCGGTGACTGTGCGGATGTAGTTCTTGGTGGTGAGCACGAACTCGTTGTAGATGACCCAGTCGGGCTTGTGGTCGAGGCAGGTGGACGGGTGCAGCTGGACCACCTGGTTGTCCTTCACCGTCAGGTAGTGGCCCGTGCGCTCCAGGTGGGCCACCTGCGACACGATACGAGCGTATGGTAGGACTATTTTTATAGCGTAAACTATTGCACAGGAATTTAATCTGTTCACTAAACACTCAAAGTCAGAACAAACAAATATTCGTGCTACACTGGGATGAAACACGCGACACGTCGCACAAAGTTGGTTCGCGTGGTCTATCCGTGCAGTCCCTCAGATGGTATAAAATCTAGTCTTAGACTGTTTCAGTTGTACAAACAGTACGAGCCGTACGACGTGTCGTGAAGCGGCGTCCCGCGAAGTGATAACTTGAGGCTTGTTTGGTCCCAAATTAAACAAAGCCTAATAGATAGATAGACATTCTGATAGACAGCAAACATCTATACTGTTCACATAAAGATTTGTTATTTAGATGGGTAACAAACCCACAATTACCCTCTATATTTTCAGTTTTACTTAAGTCTTTGTCTCGAAATCGACCTAAACATTTAAACACAGTCAAATACAATCTCTACTCATTTTAGTACTAAATATTTTCATATAACATACCTGCATGAAGAATCCATTAACTAATGCTTTCCTTATATTAATGTAATAGTCCTTGCTTGTAAACTCTGTACTTGTTCTCTTTAAATTAAACCTGAAACATAACAATTAGAAACATTAATAAGACCTCCTTAATCCAGCTACCTGAGCTATTGAACCCTCAATAATGTGTTTTGGGAAACACGGAGGAACTTGTCATGAAAAAGATAGTCACCCATCAGGACCGATCGTATATAGCTTAAAACGTAATTGATTAACTTGTAAGGTTGTAGTTTAGCGTCAAGATTGTTCTTAAATAAGGCGATTCTCCCTCGGTGCCGCTCACCAAAGCGGATCTCATGTCATACTGTTCTATTATAGCCGGGTCGACGCCTGACGTAAGGCTACCGGCTGGATCACGCGGGGCTCTCTAACGAGCTAACTAGCTGTCATTTCACCAAAGCTTACACTATTTTTACAGGTATAACCCAATACAATGGTGGAACCATCCTAATATTATACTTAAATATTTATTACTAATTACATAAAATGTTATCTATGTGAATTCCTATGTAAGTGAAGGTGCTCACCTATCCATTATCCTACTGAGCTGTTGGCGCACGTTGTCCCCAGACTTGAGAGATCTGTAGTTGATGAAGTTGTCGTAGCACCAGTGCGGGTCTTCCATGTCTGTGAACATACACAACACAACATTGGTAATTGATGCTTTTATTTGTATTTTTGTACGACTCCTGCAGTAACAAATTAAGTCCTTGTGTCGCAGGGAGACACAAGTCGCATGCACAAGGACACCCAGACTCAGAACAAGCTTTCATAGATCACACAAATGGTTATCCTACGCGGGGATCGAACCCGCCGCACGACGAGCTTGGACTAAGGGTTGACTTTTTGACCTCAACCACACGGCTATCAATCACTCAGGCAGCAACACCTCAATCACTATGGCGGTCAAACTTTGGTAGTAAGGTAAATAAATCATATCATTGAAAATGCATTCTAGACTGTATAAGGTTGTAGTACCAATAAGGCGGGTGACCGTGAAGATTCCACCGGCGTATCAGAAAAAAGGAGGTATATCCAAAAGAGGTGCGTTTAAAATAAAAACCAGTAAGCTGAGCTGAGCTGAGCTTTTGATTTTCTACATTTTAGGATGTACTTTCTTAATAAAACTAGGGTTTAAATATAAATACTGACTCTGTTTGAACGCGTGGTACACGTTGAGCAGCGTGAGATGGTCTCCGTCGATGTGCGCGAACCTCATCTTGGCCTCGTCCGCCGCCTTGCGAGCCTCGTTCGGCCGGACGAAGCATTGCGGGACTAGAATGTAGATAAACATAAATAAATAAATGCAGACAACATCACATACATTGTTCGAACCCAGAGTAAGTTGCTAAAGCACTTTTGTTATGGAATTCAGATACAACTAAGGCACCACAAACACCCAGACCCGAGACTATGTAGAAATTTTAATTTTTACATTGACCCGACCGGGGTTCGAACCCGGGACCTCAGAGCTAGCGACACCTTGAAACCGGTGCGTACGCCACACGACCACGGAGGTCGTCAAATATTAACAAGTATATTTAGTTATTTGGTCCTTCAAAAGTTATTAGTTACCTGACAGCATAGCCGTGATCGAGAGGATCTCATTGGAACAGTTGTGGTTGCAGCTGGCGATCAGCATCTTGGCGAGCTGAGGGTCGAGCGGGAACTCCGCCATGACCGCGCCCAGGTCCGTCAGGTTGCCGTCGTCATCTGAAACGTACCAATAGAACATTTCTTATATTGAAGTTTGGAACTTAACAAAGCTGTTTTTGTAACTTTATATTTGAAGCTAGCATTACAAATAAAAATAATAATATAACACTTCAAACAACGCCATTTAGTCGCAGACTGTTCAAAGTTCGTATTATGCGTATTATTAGCTTGTATTAGTTATCTCTGCATCACCCTATGGTTCTCTGGTAGACAATACTTCAGGCATTAAGTCCACTTTAGGGTCGTTTTCAATTTTGGGACCAAAAGCGTAGAATTCGCTATATTTCATTAATAAAAAAAAGCCTGTTTTAGATTCAACTGCTGGGCAAAGGCCTCCCGCTTTCTAGTCCAAACCTCTCTGTTATTTCCATGTATAAGAAGTGTAAATAGTTAAAGTGCTTACCTAAAGCCGCGAGGTAGTTGAGCAGCTCAAGCGCTCTCATGAGTGTCTCCGGCGCGGGAGGGTCCATGAAGTCGAAGTGCACCAGGTCGTCGATGCCTAGTTTCTTCAGTTGGAGTACTACCGACCCCAGGTTGGACCTGAAAGGTGAGGAGGTAAGTATGGTAGATGTCACACACAGGTAAATGGTCTGTTAAGTGTGTTGGTTGATTTTTCAAAGGTACATTTTATATTTTGAATACACGGATAGCTGAGAGGCAAGCCAGCAAGGCAAAACCAACTTTGCGCGACGTGTGGCAAAATCGATTCCAGGATAAAAAAAAAATTGTGAGATCCAGAAACGCTGGTCCCGAATTTTTGTGTGACTGGAATTTTTGTGAAAGGCCCAGGGCTCACAGGGTTTAAATTTCTTAATGTGAGACTCATTTTTCTTTGAACTGACCATTATTTTCTAAAATTTATTAAGTTTTTGCAGGTTATTACCAAACTACTGTTATATTATTCTTGCAAGCAGGGATCACAATTTGGGTAAATAACAAAAAAAAATCAAGTCAACATCAGTGCAGTGCAATGTATATCATTGACGTAATAAGACATCTAAAAAAATGAAGCAATATTATGCAACCCTTTAACGACCACATTCACGGACCATATTTTGCCTTCTGCGAACCGCTAGCGGCCCGCAAACTGCTGTTTGGCAGCCCCTACTTTCTAATATGAATCAATTTTTCATACATTAAAATGACATCGCCGTAGTCAAAATCATGTTCTAAAGCTATTAATAGTTTGCATTTTCAATACAATATCTTTATGACCGATAAAATAATCACCGGAAGGCGGAAACGAATGAATAATATCATCTATTGTCATGATTTATATGTTCTGGCAATAGTTCAAAACGTTGTTAGATGTGAAACTGTTAAATACATTGTTGCATACAGGTGCTATGTATAATGACTGGCGAAGATCGATGTATGACAGTCGAGAAAAGGACTTTGCGTGCTTCGTAAAGCAAGAATTCGCGTAACAGTCAACATAATCCCTACTAATATTATAAATGCGAAAGTTACTCTGTCTGTCTGTCTGTTACGCGTTCACGTCTAAACCACTGAACTAATTTTAATGAAATTTGGTACAGAGATAGAGTTGACCTTGAGAAACAACATAGGCTAGTTTTTATCCCGGACCTTTGAAGAGTTCTCTTGGAAACGCGATATAACCGACCTCGACGCGGGCGAAGCCGCGCGCGAAAACCTAGTAATATTATATAGCTGTAAAGTTTTAGTGTTTCATTTGAACGCGCTAATCCCGGGAACTAACTGATCCCATTTTAAAGATTATTTCAGTGCTTCATAGCCCATTTATTAAGGCCAGGATTTAATAGCACCACACTGTGATAAATGGGAGTAGAGTGGTATAGAAAACCGTTACAAAAACGGGGAAAAGATGAATGCATAATAAAACTATAAATCCGATAGAAAAAAGAACGCAGTTTTGCGTAAGAACTATTACAGTATAAATCAATTACCTTAAGATTTCGGGATAAGTGTTGTCCTGCATTTCATTTTTGTACGCTTTCTCTGTGTATAGCCTGAAACACTTCCCTGGCCGCGTCCGTCCGGCGCGTCCAGCCCGCTGCTGCGCCGACGCCTTACTGATGGGAGACACCAGCAACGACTCCACTCTGATACGAGGGTTATACACCTTCTGTTTCGCAAAACCTGGGTCTATGACGAAGACCACACCGTCTATAGTCAAGGAAGTTTCAGCTATATTCGTGGAGACAACTACTTTCCGTCCGATTGCACCATTCGCTCTGTTAGGCGGCGCTGGTTCGAAGATTCTTTGTTGAAGGTTAGGAGGTAACGTGGAGTACAGTGGTATACACTTCAATTCACCGGCATCCGGTCCTAAATTATCAATTTCTCGCTTTATTCTCTTGCAAGCGTCCTCAATCTCTTCCTGTCCCGTTAAAAACAGTAAGATATCACCGGATATTTCCTCGCAAATGTGTATTTGTATGACAGTACGGATGGCTGCCTCTAAATAATCCCTTTCAGGTTGTGGCGTATAGAATATCTCTACAGGATGTGTTCTACCAGGGACGTTCATAAGCGGCGCGTTGTCGAAATACTGTTGAAACTTGCCCGCGTCTAAGGTGGCTGACATAATAACTAGTTTTAAGTCCGACCTCTGTTTTATCACTTCTTTGAGTACACCCATGAGTATGTCTGTGGCTAGCGTCCTTTCGTGAGCTTCGTCGAGTAGGATCACCCTGTATTGTTCTAGCATGGGGTCTGACATTGCTTCTCTTAACAACATACCGTCCGTCATGTATTTGAGGATGGTCTGTGGTCCGGAGCAGTCTTCGAAACGGATGCTGTAACCGACTTGCTGTCCCAACGCTACGTCCATTTCCTCTGCTACTCTTTGTGCGACTGACATGGCGGCTACTCGTCTCGGTTGTGTACAGGCTACTCCTTTCGACTTGCCGGCTGTCACTGCAGCAAATTCCACGGACCATTGTGGTATCTGTGTTGTTTTACCGGAGCCCGTCTCTCCGACGAGGACTACACATTGGTGGGCGTTGAGGAGTCTCATGAAGTCGTTTTTGTATTCCCAGACGGGGAGGCCGAGGCGACGCCGGAGCAGCTCGTGGTAACGTTGTGAATGTGGTAAACCTGGAATTTTAAGTACACGATTTTTTATGTTAATTTTAAATGAAGTGGTGTTTTGTTATCATAAGTTTTTTATCGTACTTTCCACCTGTATCGGTTTCAATCGGAAAATTTTAAATAGAATAGAAAAAGGAGAAATAATAATATTATGCCCGATTCGGCAAATAATACGAAATACTGATATTACAATCGGAAACACAGTACGTGCTCTCCCGGGATCACGGCATTAGAATATTTGTATAAGCATGTTCTGCTCTACCAATTTCCTGTCAAGTATCTGAGCTTGCACAACCGATCCTCGCTGCTTCGGTCCTTATCATAACTGAAACTATGATACATTTACATTCACAAATTATTGTATCATTGGAATGCGGTTTTCTATTCGAAAAAACTCCTGTGAACCGCAAGGTTTTGGAGATAATCGCGTGAAAGCACTGACTGCTAACCCACTTCCTACTGGCACAGTTATTCTTATACTGCTGCCTATGCGGCTGACGGACAAGTTATTGTAACCTGATTTTAGAGTATAAACCACACAAAGGCATCTTGTAAATTTACTTATACAAGTGAGCTAGCTTCAAGTTTTCAGTCAGTATATATATTAAGCAGTTTATTATATAATTATCACTTAACAACCGCACATCATTTAACAACAACGGAGATGTGAAACACAAGTAGAGATATAGTCTACTGAGTTAGAGAACTAGCTACAACATACATTAAAACTTTTATCCAACAACAATCTTACCAGTGAATGGGTTAACACCAGGAGTGCTGGTGGCTGTTGGCGGCATGGTGCTCCCAATGGTGGCGATCGCTGAGTCTGATGTCTCTCCGCTACCACCAGACTTCGCAGCCGCTGCTGCTTTCTCCTCTCTAAAAAGTATCGAAGAGAAAACAAATGTACAGGTTCTATCTATACCCGACATTTTCGAACTTTTCTTGTTCAATGACCATATATTTTATAGTATTGTTATAATAGAGATCACAATGTATGCCTAATGAAAAACCTGGTCAAGTACATACCAGGCACTGAGGGTACCGCACAAATAAGTTGATGAAAAAGAAGTTTCAAAAATTACAATATTTCGTCAAGAATGTATCTGTTTTTGTACCAGTATTTATACACCTTTTACATAACCCCAGACACTCACAGTCTATATTTTGGCTAGTTATTAGTATCCACACTAATAAAACATTGCTAAAATTACAAAAGTATGTTCCATTCCCACAGACAAACTGTGTTAAATGGTTTTGTAAGGCATCAATTAAAAGATACCAGGTAAAAAAACTTGAAAGTAATATTTAAGTAATAAATAAATCCATGGACTATATTTGGGAAACCTAAATCTCAACTTATATTATAAAGATATGTAACTTTGTGAGATCACAATCTACTGTACCGATTATGGAAATTCATTTACCAATAGCTAGCCATGTTGTTTGTAAGTTTCATGGCATAAAGTTATGCGAAAAACAATGTCTTACATAGTTAGGAAGACTTGGCTGTTGTTAGGTAAAATCATAGTGTGTTTTCTATCAAATACTATGATGACACACCCAGATTGATATCTCCACAAAAATTGTTTTTTTAATACTTGAGTTAAAGTATATTTCATTGCAAGCATATTTCATTTAACGGTGTAACAAGCAAACAAGAAATGTACATTTATCAATATTTTGGGTGTATGCAGAGTGACTGAAGTTTGTTGTAAATAAGTTTTTCATTCCTTTCTCTTGCTGAGTGTTTTTTTAGATTAAGTGTAAGTTCCAGGATGGGGCTAGTTTTTTTTAAGCATAGAACCATGATACAGTAAAAGCTGTTAAGTTTATGTTATAAAATAATATTTAATATGCTCTTATGCAAGGACGTGTATGGAGGGCAGCATCAATGAATAAAATACTTTTTTAAGTGATAATTTCAAGATAATTTTAATTTGTTTACGTAGTGCATAGAACGCCTAGAATTAATTCACGATAAGTCTGGGGCACTTTACTGTGTCTTAATAGTACAGAAACTAATCAATAAACATTTTAATTAATTTTAACCAACAAATTATGGGTCATTCCGTTGCACGCATGAAAAATAAACTATGATGCTATTTGTTGTTAATTATTAAGTTTTCGTGGTCTTTCTACCGTCATGTTATGCTTGAACTCAGATTCATTAATTAAATCTTAGATTTCAATTAACAAATTACCTGAAACCCGGTGCTTGTTAGAAAAACTCGCGTTTACAAAATAATATTATGATGATTTTTCGAACATCTATAACTCAGTATCGAATTTTGTTTGGATATAAATCACAAAATAGACATCGCACACTAATGAGTAGCGACAGTATTATCGATAATTTGATTAAACTCAGCAAACAAAGGCATGTAAACTGAGAATTAAAGCATGGCACAAACAAACATTTAAAAACGTGCTACTAACCTTTTCTTTTTAATAAATGGATCCATAACTTCGATTCGGCGCTTAGACATTACGGAACAAAACACATATAACACTAAAACAAATTAAAATACGAGAAAATTCTTTGAATTTTCCTGTAAAATTCAACATCCAACAAGATGGCGACTTCGCTGCATTGAAACAAAAAAAGTTAAGTTTTCTGTTTATGGTAAATTTTAGGGCTGCCATATTTAAATTTCCCTTCAAGATTTATTTTCTTTTAAATCAGAATTTATTAATAAAAAGTTAACTTTAACGGCCATAGAAATTGAAATGGATAAAAGATAAAATATTATGTTTATATCGAACAGTTAATGATCTAGTGGGTTATCTGGTATGGTTTAGCCAACTTTTGTTGGGTTTTGGCCACAAGATCAAAATGAAACTTACATCTTTTCTGATTATTTTAATGACATTAATTTCATGTGAAATTTAGATTTTCTTGAAAGCGTTAATTCTATTTCTCTTTATGGTAAAACTCATCTGGCAGAATAGATGGTTGCCTCGGTTTATGTTGTTATTAAAAAACAAAAACTGCATCCTGGCAATTAATTTTATGCAGAATCGTTATGTGTGCACTCAAATTTAATAACACATTTAAAAGTATTTTGAGAACAATATTTACGGATGTAAATAATTCCATTTAAATTATTTTATTGTTTCCATTATCTTTAGTTTTTTAGTTAAAAATAACGAAATAATAGTTTTAAACCCCACAACCTTATTTCTGTTCGAACGTGTGGTTTATTGTGAACATCAAGTAAAACGTAACGTAAACGAACGAAGTCAAACAAAAATGTCACACCAACCGAGAACTGCGTATTTTGTGTGTGCTAATTTAATTGAATAATTGTAAATTAATTACTTTTAGTGTTAACAACTTGCACCTCTTTTAATCGTTTATATATGTGAGGGTCAAAGTGATTATACCTATCTTGGGTTCGAGTCATTAAAGTGTTATGATTATGGACGAACGAGATTTGAGTCTTTGTGAATTGTTATAAAAATATATCACAAACGATTGTTATTAACGAAGGAGTAACACTACATAAACCTAGACGTGAGTAATAATGATTTATTGTCGATCATCACACGTTCTTCTCTGGATGTAGAAAACCAAGATGGCGGATTGCTCGACTTTTATTATTTTTCATCATTTTGTTTATTTCTGTAAATATATCGACTGGCGGTTGTTGTATTTCTTTTGTTGTTACTTTATATAGTTGCTTACAGTCCTTGATGTTGGTTTTAACCTTATTGAAGGGATGTGTCTTTGTATAGCAAAGGGTGAATGAACCTGTAGAAACCTGTCTAACTTTTATACAAAGTAAAAAACACCACTGCATGAGTATAAAACCTTATTTCTAAAAAGAACGTAAAGTATCGCCGTAAACCTTCATAAACATCGTTTGAATTTAGTTCGTTTTATACGAAGTTCCATGCAAGTTTATAAACAACAATTTATCATGTAAATAATGAGTAATAATGTATGAATTGTGAACAATAATCTATTGACGCACATTTTAAGTTTATCTAGGTCACAAATTAGTCTTGTGGCCTATAAAGACACATAAATCACTTTATATTTCTCATTATAAACTATAACTAATTATTTCGCCCCGGTTTTGCCTGTGTGAATTATAGTTACCATGTATTAGAGTAGTTTGTATCTTCAGCGAGTTCTAGCTATTAACCAACTCATTTGCTATAGTAGTCCACTGCTGGACATAAGCCTCTCCCAAGTTGCACCACCACACTTGGTTCACCGCCATCCACATCATCTTAGCCAGCTACCCAATTGCATGGGCATCAGTTCTATATAAATTCTAGCCAAATTTCATTAATTGCTGGAGTTGAGCTCTAAATGTGTAACAAACAAACAGATATTTATATTTATTGCATGTATTAGATAGTGTGATAACCATCTTATAACTTATTAGTTCTTGTTGACCACATCTATTAAGGTCACCTTTATTATATACTAACGGATCCTATTTCTGACCTGTATTTGATAAAATAAACAACCCCACATTACTGATTCTCCACCATGAATCTCACTTAAGTTGGCTTAGCAGTTTTCGAGATGAGTGTCTTTCAACAAACAACTACATTTTTACTTTATATCACTAGTTGAACTAATATACTAAAGAAATTCGTAAACATTAATCATAATATTTATGGATTTGTGAAAAGGATTTTAAATCACAGGCCTTCTTAAGAATATCTCACACATAAATGCTAAATACCTCTTTTACTATTTGAGTGGTGATTTCCCTGTTAGCCAAGTATTTGTGGGATCCACAAACTCGTCTGAGTCCCGGTGTCTATGTGCAAGTATTTAGAATATCAGCGAAACTCTCTGTGTTGCAAGGATCGAATTCCTGACGTATGAAAGCTGTCTTCTATTAATAATAAAACATATATAAACAATAAGCAAACAAATACCAATGTAAAACAGGCTGAGAATGTAAAATTCATCTTAATGATAATGTAAAAATTAATAGCAGGAAGTTTGCAAATGATACTGTGAGATTCAATTTAAGATTATGATGTAGATGACTTGTATATACTTATGATAAGTGGACTATATCCATGCATCAACAACACGCTGTTAATTCTGCTTTGTAGCCAACAAATTGTTACAATTAGAATCAATTAAAATGTCCCACAATAATTCTGGTGCCTCATGACTAAGCTTGCTGATATATTTAGCTTTTTTATGTGTGAATTGTTTAATTATTACGTGTTATAAAAGCTTACATGTAGCAACAGCTGCACTTAGTCTCATCTTGGTCAAAATTGAAATTAAAAGTATCTCTTGTAAGGTTCTATTGAATCATTTAGTGTTGAAAATGCTAGATAAACAGAAATTAGTACTTTTATCTTCTGTGCATGGTAGTGGTACAATTTTATTGAAGTTTTATCTGCATCATTAGGGTTTCTGAAGTCCAGGTGAACTGGTGAATGCTATCTTTTATCTATCCTAATATTATAAAGGTATGAATTTACTCGTTCATGGCATATCTTTCTTTAAGATTTTCATGAAATTTTATATTAAGTAAACTCATGTTGAAAGAAAGGACGAGTAGGTTGAGCGGAGTTGCCGACAAAAGCTTGTCTTTCTATATTTTTCTACACAGTTCAATTTTATCGACTTAAAATCTATCCCCTTTTATTTGTTGCCAATGTTGCACAATTCTTGCGAAATTTACGCCACTGTGATGCAAATTTCTGTCAACTATGACCCTCGAAATACGTCGTAAGTCTTCGCACTGGAAAAGTTCAGTCTTCAAGTGACTACCGCCATAGAAACTCGTAGAAACTATAATAATATACGTCGTATCTGCAAAGTTTAACCGGGGAGTTGGTGTCTTAGGTCATTCGATTATTCCTTTCAAGCAAACATTTAAACTGCACGTCTAGCCGAGTGGTCGAGGTCACCACGCCGAACTCACTGCGCGAGTCTTGTTGTTCTTGTTGCGGGTTCGATTCCCGCGTAGGACAAGCATTCATGTGTTCCACGAATGCTTGTTCTGAGTCTGGGTGTCTTTGTGCACGTGATTTGTATGTTTGTGATACCCCCGCGATACAAGGATTAAATTCCTTAGTGCGGGAGTATGACAAATAATAATTCATCTTTATTAATATAGATTGGTACCAGTATTAATATAGCCTATATTTTACATTTCAGATGGTAGTTCGTTGGCGGAACATCTTATGTGCTAGCTAAATACAAAACAACAGAAATGGGTCAGCAGACTTCTAGGAAAAGTGAGTATTTATTGACTAGCTATGCTATGCATCACGGGTTTTACATGCGTTCTAGTCTGGCTTTATAATCTTGGAAGCCAAGTCATAATTTTGACTGTAAAATAAAATATCTTTAGAATACAAGTTATGATCAATTACACAGAGATTGGAATAGATGTGAATCGTAAGGGTATTTGAATAAATCTAATAATATAAATCTGTTTAGTCCGTCAGGCAGATTTTCAAAAAATATTGAAAACGTATTTTTCATAAGGAAGATTATAAGCACTTTAAGATGATGAATTGTATCGTAGTGGGAGCTAGTGACATCAATTCTTTGTAAAAAGCGTACTTGTATGTGATGTCACACGAGCTTTTAAATCACTGTAACGCCTTAATGTTTTTGTTAAGAAAAAATACGCTTCCAGTATTTTTTGGAAAGTGTGTTTGACGGACTAAGCAGATTTTTTTTGTCAAATATCCTATTAAAATTAGTTTCCACAAGATCAGTGACTACTATTTATATACAATCTTAAATGATGGATAAATTGCACCCAGACAGAACAAATGATCGTGCTCATCACAAAAGCATTTGTCCTGGGTAGGAATCGAACCCACTACCTACGGTATGCCACTCATGGTGAACCACTTAACCAAAGGACCAGTCAGATTTGTTTACCTATTCATTCCACACCTGTTTAAGACGCTGTGGTCCATATCGTTACACAATACACAATACTTATACACAATGGATATTCGTAGAAGAATGTTCTGTTGTCATGTGTAGGTACATTCTGTAGTTGGAGAGTTTGAGATGATACCATTGTACGTAATTACGTACCTACGTATGTGTATGTTTACGTTACACGACTGGTCAAGTGTGTATCGGACTAACGGCACAGAGGGTTCGTATAAATAGGCTAAAGAAAAGCCAAATTGTAGTAAAAATGGTCTACCATCGATTTTTTTTGCGTGGAAAACGTTTCTCGGAGGAACTCGTTATGGCACAGATGATCACCCATCCACGGACCACCGATTTGTTTTTTTTTGATTAGGTGGGGGAATCCTCATGTGCACCCACGCCCTCGGGGTAGGAAATGTGTAGTGTCAGACTCTTACTGACTAAACCTGAACCGCCGTGCTACGTCATCCGCGTTTTTGTGTCGGTGTACGGCATTGCGTTGCAATCCTCCGATTTTCGGTCAACTTGTTCAGTAATTTTTGTTTAGCCTCCTCCATACCTGGTTATATCTTTGTGGTGTATTACACATATTATATTATATGATATGCTATGTTCGTCCACTAGGCGGTGAGTGCACGTGTGGTTGTGGCGCGTGGGAGCGGCGCCGCTACGCGGAGTCCCCCAGCAGCGTGCACCGCTACGTCAGCGCCGTCACCGACAGGTACACACTTCATTATGTCTATATATCATCTTGGTTCATTGGTAGAGAATTAGAAACTTATTTTTATAGTGTTACGTGATTATGTAAACTTCTATTGAACACGAGTGGATGGCCCTTGGTAGATGCTTCATTTAACAATTTATTTACACAAAAATTCTTAATGTGACTTCTAGTGTCCTTGAATTTATCCTGTGAAACAAAAAACTCAATAAAATATACTTGATTTAATGATTATCTATGTCTTTGAAACGTGTGGTACAGAGTATTATCCCAAACCTATGTTTTGCGTCGTGTCGCGGCCTAGATACCCGCGTTGGAGAAGCATTTTTGCTATCTACAAAATCTTGTTCCGAGTTTCAGTGTCATTGTGATTTGTGTTCAAGTTAAGATTTACCTTAGTGTGGGATTTACGCGGGACGTCATTTTCACTAAATTCACCGTAATCTATCATACCTAGATGCGTAGTGCAATAAGTATGTGTGCCTGGATGTCCAGATGGAGCGGGCGCGAGTGCGCGTGCCGGCGGCGGCGCTGGCGGCGGCCCGCCTGCGTGTGCACCGCCTACCGCCGCGTCAGCGACGACCGGTACGGGGACACCACTGTCAATAAACATTCTTATTTCAGACAACCTTTACACCGTTCATAGTATGGGAAAGAAAAAAGATACATGTATTAGAGAGACATACTATGAGTACTAAACAACTGATGAACATACATATTGACTGACATAATCATTTGTAAAATGGTCTGGGTGTAATTCTAATGAATGCTCGTCCCTTAAATATTTGTTCAGGGTGGGAATCGCACCCACGACCTCTGATATAACAGTCAGGATTTTAGGAATGTATAAGCATGTTTATCAGTTATGTATTACATCTTTCATATTTTTTAAAAAGCGACTCTCGCAGCATGGAATTTATTCCTTGAGTCGCGGGGAGTTTCACAAACATTCAATTCACATGCGTCGAGACTCCTACCTTGCCTGGCTATATTGGTATCGGTTCCTAGTCTAAATACCGAAACTTATACAGCAACTGTCGATCTGATATCAAAGCTATTGTAATGGATAACTAACAACATTAATTGTGATAATAATTAAATTAAATTAATATTATTATTTTTGTTTTTGTTACAGTTTGGCAGCAGTACTGACGTTGGGCGCTAGAGACCTGCGGAGGGAGTTAGACGCTATTGTCATAAACACAGGTACGTACAAAATTGAAAAAAAAAAACACAAATTTATAAAAAACAACACTCCTGAAAAATGTATAGAAGTTCCCACTCTCGCCCCCAATATCTTGTTAATTAAATGAGTGAACCGTTTATAATAAAACGGCTAACCCATTCCAGAACGATGCTACTGACATCTTTAAAAATATGACAGCATTTTGAATTGATGTTAATAACAACAAAACATCCGACTAATATTATAACCGCGAACTTTAAAACATCCCATCCATGTTTAAAGTGTTTGGTACTCTTTCACGCAAAAACCACTGAACGGAATTGGACGAAATTTGGTACACGGACAGTTTATGACTTAGATTAAAAGATTACAGACAGTTTTTATCCAGATTTCATTTTCTTCTGTGTCCTTTTTCGGTTCGTAGCGGCAACCGCTGGCAACAGCTATTGTGTTTAAATGATTGATCTATGTTATATATTGCTTCAGACGGTGACTCAAGCAGGGACAGTGGCGAGCAGACCGCTGAGGTGTACGTCCTGTCCGTAGCTCCCAGACCGTGAGTATTTTGGATTTATTCAGAAATTGTTCATAACAAATGGATAGATTTTCGATTTACATGTGTTATGCTACTAATCATACTAATATTAAACGCGAAAGTTTGTATGTATGGATGCTTGGATGTTTGTTCCAATTTCATGAAAAAACCACTGAATCGATTTCGACGAAACTTGGAACACATATAGTTTATGTTAGCGTTAGATGGTAAGTAAGAAGCCAGCAAGTAATTTTTAGCAGCGTGAGCGGAGCGAGAGTAGCCTCCTGTCGCGAGCTTGACAGAACACTGACACCGAGCCCCCCCCCCGCGCCCCGCACTCCCCCTGTACGACGCCCGCTACTCCCGCTCGCGCGCACACTGACTGTTTATTTCAAAAACAAACAATTATAATTCAAAATGGGTACATTTTTTACGTATTTCAAAAACATATAATTATAATCAAATAGTTACATAAGAGAGGTATACGCGTCAGTAACAGTTTATATCCAGGATTAACCCATAGAATTGTTTAGTCTCGATTTTATGTTCCCGTGGGATCATTTTCGATATGTAGCAGGATATTGCAAATCCGCCTAGATAATATCCCGTATCTGACAAATATAATCAATTTTAGTTATCGCGGCCATATCAGTAACAAATCGAAGCTAATTCTGTTTTGAACTTCCCCTGTAAAACTAGATGTATGGTAGATTCGCGGATTTGAACTATCCTCGACAATGTGAAAAAGACTTATTAATTTATAATATGATGTCTTTGCAGAACGGAAGGTGAAAGCACTCAGGACAGACGGACGGAGCTCACACAGACCAATGATGCCATCAGACTTCATCCACACTTCCAGGTATGATACATTCATCTAAATAAATTAAGAATTATTGGAATCAAAAATAATTCTAGCATACAAGGAACTGACATGAAACTGAGTGTAGGGTATTTGACTAAAGAAATAGGATATTCAAACAAAAACGACGACCTCCGTGGTCGAGTGGCGTACGCACCGGTTTCAAGGTGTCGCTAGCTCTGAGGTCCCGGGTTCGATCTCCGGTCGAGTCAATGTAAAAATTCACATTTCTACATTTTCCCGGGTCTGGGTGTTTGTGGAACCTTCGTTGTATCTGAATTCCATAACACAAGTGCTCTAGCAACTTACTTTGGGTTCAGAACAATGTATGTGATGTTGTCCGCATTTATTATTATTTATTTATTATTTTACACGAGATTTCTTATGGTCTTAATTTATACAGCCATACCATTTTATGAATGGATGTCTGTTCCTCTTTCACGCAAAAACCACTGAACGGATTTCGACAAAATTGTTACACAGATAGTTTATAACCTAGATTAACACATGGGATCATTCCCCATTTTATGTTTCCGTGGGATCATTTTTCGATTTATAGCGGGCAGAGCTACAATCACACTATGATTAATAGGAGCAGAGCAATATTGACATATCTTACAAATAAGGGCAGAAGTTGCGTTAAAATTCTAACTAAATAGTGTTTAGGTCAAATACATATTGTTTGTTGTCTTGTTTAGGGTGTGAATAAAATATATCGGTCATTGAAGTATTTATGCCATGGGAATACTGGTGGAGGTTATCACAATGATGACTACTGTGCGTTACTTGTCACGGGTTCGATCCCCGTATTGAGTGATACTTCTTAGGGTCGCACACAGGAAATGGTGTTTCTTGCTAGCCTTAAAATGTCATGAGAAAGTGATGATGGCTATCGTATTTGCAGAATAAAATCATTACTCAATCGAGCCTATCTTTGTCCATTGCTGGATATAGGTCTCCCCTAAGTTGTGCCATAATCCCTGGTCCTCCATCGCCCGCGTCTAGTCGGACCCAGTATACAAAGTTGCAAAAACTACTTTCGATAAAATAAAACACACTTTCATGGTATGAAAAATTTAAATTTCGTAGACTGATTTTCGTTATCCAGCGGCGGCGTTATTGTTTGCTGGAAAATCTTAACACTGCCATTCAGAAAATGGCTATTAACGCACAGCTCCATCTATTGAGTTGTGACCAAACTGCAACAACAAATGTGTACACGTCAACGGTATATATATGTTGAGAGTGAGCCGCCGGCCTCGTGTGCCTCGTGTGTAATGTAGACTCCCGCAGGTGGTGTGCGGCGGCGAGCTGCGCGCGCTGCTGCTGCGGCCCGCGCCCGCGCCCGCGCTCGGGAAGGTGCACACGCAGGTCAGTGCCATACCCCCACTCAATACTTTATTGCTTCCATAATGTACTTACAGGTCGTCATTTTATGTACAATGATCAATTATGGACCCTGCAGGGCCTGTGCCCTGCATTGCATGCCTGCAATGCTGTCATTATGGTAAGTAGTCGTGTCACCATAGGGTAACCAGCTGATGATTGGCAAAGCCATATCGCACACGCAGACATCCAGCTGACACGTACTGCAAGCCAGAGGCAGACCAACGGAGTGCGGCTACAGACACCCACTTCTGATATTTCGAGTGTATTTGTGCATGTGACTTGAATGTTTGTAAACGCGTGATACAAGGATTATAATCCTAAAGACGGGAGTAATTTAAAATTTTCGCTTATTTGACTATGGACAGTGGATGTGGATAGCCAAATAATATAAACTAAATATAGATCACCACGCCAAACCCACTGCTCGACGTATCGCGAGTTCGATCCCCGCGTAGGACAAGCGTTTGTGTGATCCTATAATTGCTTAATCTGAGTCTGGGTATCTTTGTGCATTTGATTTGTATGTATGTAAACCCCCCGCGACAGAAGGACAAAATTCC
Organism: Trichoplusia ni; assembly: GCF_003590095.1. Lineage (NCBI taxonomy): Eukaryota > Metazoa > Arthropoda > Insecta > Lepidoptera > Noctuidae > Trichoplusia > Trichoplusia ni. Next base: position 3,324,554 of record NC_039503.1, read on the forward strand.
TTATTGCGGGAGTCGTTTTTAAAAACAAAACTGTTTTCCTCCAGGTGGACTACATTCACTGCCTCGTGCCGGATCTGAAGGAGATCACAGCGTGCTCGTTCTACTGGGGCAAGATGGACCGCTACGAGGCAGAGAGGCTCCTGGATAACAAGCCTGAAGGTAGGACTGTTGTTGTGTATAGACTAGCTTGACAAGTGATGCGACTCGAGTGAATTTTTTCCCCTCGATTCATTCGAGTCATTTTATAATGTCACTCGAATACCACTCGAGTGGTGCCCGAGTGACTCCACCTCTCTAACGTTTATCGAGTCACCTGTGAACAATCTGAAGTTATATGTTTCAGCCTATTTAAGGCAAAGAAAGTAAAACCACACTCATTCTAAACAGAAAGCAGGCAGAACTAGGTTTAAGCGAGTGATGTGTGAGTGACTCCAGTTTACTCGAATCGGAGTCATCTCGAGTCGCTAATTTTTTCACTCGAATACGATTATTTTAATCGCATCACTTAAGCTGAACTAGCAAATGTTGTTATGTCAAATACCAAAATAGGGATTGATTGTAAAAGGTAAAAAAATTAGGGTACTACTTTTGTATGCTGTAGATGAAAAACTAAGAATTTTGACCAATAAAAGCCTGTTACCTTGCAGTGGGACAGTAATGGCTGATAATAATAATAATTGTATCTAAAACTAACTGTTTAGTTGATGTGAAACATTCACATTTAAGTCCAAGATCCCAGGGCTCCCAGACCTTACTTATTTTCTGACGGACAAAACATATGATAGGTTAGTGTAAGTGTGTACAGTGAACCTAAAACCCAGTGACCTATGACCATTTGTCAGATACTAAAGGTACGTAAAAGTTTTACGCACGTATAGCCTGAGGTCTGATATTTATGTATGGTTTTTTCAGTCAATATAGACATTTTAAATAACAAAAAATCCCGGGAAGCCAATTTTTTGTGAAACTTGAAGTCCCCATCGATTCTATATGTGCTTCAAAAGTTATTCGGAGTCAAAAAGAACATCAAACCAAAGTTATAATTCTATATTTCAACCTCATTTATTATTTAATACTTTTTGATAGTTATACAATAAATTAAACTAAACTAATATTTTCATTTTTTAAATCTATACTAAATGAAAAATATACATAATTTACAAAACGTCAAAAAAGACATCTTCATCCCTGCCTAAGTCGGGAAACGTGCCCAGAAGGCTGGCTGCAATGCCACGTTGTATGGCAATGCTAATTCTTTGGGCAATATATATAATTCAATTATTTTTATATAGATCTAAAAATCCACATGTATTTTATAACCAGAATTAGCACAGGATAGTTTTTATCCCGATTCTATGTTCCCGTTTTCCGTCCCGACTTTCGCATAGATGAAGATGTCTTTTTTGAAGCTCTTCAAATTATTTATTTTGTATTCATATTAAGTTTGGTCGATAAAGGCTTCGCCTTCCCCTGCCAATTGCTCCGGTCCTGTGCCAGCCTCAGTCAGACTCGACGCGAGACCTTTACTATTTCATCTCTCCATCTTGCTCCCGGACGACCGACGCTTCTTTTGCTCTGTCTAAGTCCACCGGCCGACACTTCATCTGGCCAAGTGGCCTGCCCAGCTCCACTTCAGCCCAGTGGCGTAGCTATCATAGGGCCAGGTGGTGCAGTGCACCAGGGCCCTCGAGCTCAGGGGGCCCTCTAGCCTGAGCGTTGGAAAAAAATGAAAAATTTAAAAAAATCAAAAAAAAAAATCCTGTGAGCAGGCTCGAGGCTCGAGCCTGCTCACAAGATTATCTTTTTTTTTAATTTCTATTTTTTTTATCCAAATCAGCATCACCAATAACACCAAAATAACACTCCTTATTTAACATTTCCAACACATGCACCAAGCGTCATCGATAAGCTCGTGCTGTTTGTTTGTTATTGTTATTTTAGTTATATGGTAGTTTGGATGAGTACGCCCGTAGCACATTGGATCAGCTCACGTGCTTGACGGTCGTGAGCTTAATTCACAAATTCCGCCCATCAACTTTTTAATGAAGTTTTCATTCGCTCTTGCCTTGCATCAGTTCTTATTTATGATATTCGTGGCGATGTTTTCAACTTTCTGGGGTCTGGAACATACTACAGTAGTTGATGCTAGGTGTATCGCTGACTGTTGTAATCCGTAATTCCCTACTACCAGCCTTATTTCATCAAGTATCACCGCTAATGCTATGACGTTCATTCCGCACATCCATCAATCTGGCACCAAATTCTGTAAAACTCATTTCCGCAAGAAAAATTTCCAATAACAAGATATGAATGATACAGGTTGCAGCACAACGGTAACCGTGTAATTTATGATAGCTCTCAACCTGATCGGCAATCAAAAATAACCAACGTTTTTCTAAACTTAAGTTCAAATTGACAAACGAGATACTATCGAAACTATAATATCTTCTTATGAGTTAATATTGATTTTACCGCATCGTTGCCAAGCAAGCTGTTTTATGGTCCTTTTCTGTTGAGCTTTCTGTAATCTATACTAAACATTGACAAGCAATAAAGGAAAATCTCAGTAGGTACTCCGAAAGTCTAAAATTTCGATAGTTACCAGTTGAAAATTATGGAAAGAAAAAAGGAACTTAGCGGTGCCGCAAAGCGGAAACAACGTCAGGAAAGAGAAGAAAGTAAAAACAAATTGCCCAAGCTAGATAGCTTTTTTACGAAACCGCTTTCTGCTACAGTTCCTTCAACAGCCGAAACATCGGTCAAAAGTGTCAAGTGTTCATTTCTTGATAGCAGACTTGACGCAGCTGTGTTAACTAATAAAGTGATTCGACTAGATCAGGATCCAATAACTACCAATACTACCATCAATGCCCCTGCTGAAAATGACTACCTCGACGCTTCCGTGCAACCTACAGTAGAGGAAACATCCATTTCTACATCTCCGAAAGTTCTCGAAATTTCAAATGACTTGGGAAATTACATGAACAAGAAACTGATTGATAACGAAAAACGTCTGATTTTCGACAAGGGACCTTTAAAACTTCCGGGACCTTTTCCGAAGGACCCCCACCAAGACAACAGGAGCTTTTCAGAAACGTATTACGTTTCTACGTCACAATACGGTCCAGTTGATCTTGGATTTGGACAACGTTCGAACGTCGTACAAGTTCTTCGCAGATTATTTGATATAATAATTACCCTTGCGAAGAGTTCTTTGGCTTTGAGAGGACATCGAGAGGATCTGAGTGAGGGAGGAAATCACGGAAATTTTCTCTCAATTGTCCAACTCGTTGCTAGATACGACCACATCTTGCGTCAAGTTTTGGATATGCCCAAAGGTAAGAAATTATATCGTTTACTGTGTTTATAATTTATGTTATCATAATCTAATGTTTTCTAATCTCTCCATGTTTTTAGGATCAACAAGATATCTGAGTGCAACGATTCAAAATGAAATGATCGAGTGTTTGGGCACCAAACTGGAGAATCATTTATTGGATCGAATCAGGGCGTCACCGTTTTTCACCATCAACATGGATACCACGCAGGATGTATCAAAAGTGGATCAACTGAGCATCGTCGTAAGATATGCAGTGGTATCAAGATCGGAAAATGGACAACCAATCGATATTGAAGTAAAAGAGGTATTTCTCGGTTTCCACGCAGTCAGTAAACACAGCGCCGCGGATTTGGTAAATCAAAATCTCCGAAAAGGGTCTTGATTTTAAAAAGTGTGTTGGGCAAGGGTACGATGGGGCCAGTTTAATGAGTGGTGCGTATAATGGCGTGCAAAAACGAGTTAAAGATATTCAGCCAAATGCAGAATACGTACATTGCGCCAGTCATAATTTGAATTTGGTCATAAATGATGCCGTTCGAGGTTCTGTCGAAATTCAGAAGTTTTTTGCAACAATTCAAGACCTATTTAACTTTTTTGGAAACAGCATCAAGCGCTGGGACCTTTTATCGAAATTCACCGGTGAATCAGAAATTACCTTGAAAAAATTGAATCCAACAAGATGGTCCAGCAGGGTTGATTCAATAACTGCAGTCAAACTTCGTTTTTTCGATATCGTTAAAGCATTGTCCGAAATAACGCTGAAGAGTTCCAGTAAAGACGAACGCAGTGGAGTAGAGATTATCAAATCAAAAATGCTGAATTTTGAGTTTGTCTTTCTTTGTGAATTCATGCGCAGCGTATTGAACAACATCAATTACGTTTCAAAAGTCTTGCAAAAACGTGACATCGTTTTGGACGAAGCGACTAAGGCTTTGGACGGAACAACGGATAAAACGGTTAAAAAAGTATCGAAATGACTTCGAATCCTTCAAATCCAAGGCCACCGAAACCGCGAAAAAATACAACATCGATCCTACCTTCCCAGAAAAGCGACGAAGAAAAACTAAAAAGCATTTCGATGAATTGGCTTCTGATCACCGATTCGAAAACCGGGAAGAATGGTTTAGAGTAACTATTTTCAACGATGTACTCGACATAATAATCGGTCAGTTAGATGCGCGTTTCAGTGGTATGAGTGCAATTTGTAAATCGTTCGACTTCCTCATTCCGAAAAATTTGCTCAGCTGGAATGAAACGGTTTTAGTAAAAAAATGTGATCAGTTTCACAAGAAATATTGCGATATAATTGGACCCACGTTTTCGATGCAATTTCTTAATGTGCATCATCTGATCCTCCCTCAATTGACGGAGACGTGGTCTATTCGCCAGCTTTGCAAGGAAATCATAACGAAATTTGGCGTGCTCGAATGTGACCTTACGGAAGTGTATACAGCGATGCTACTGTTTCACACAATTCCTGTTACGTCCGCGGCAGCAGAAAGATCTTTCAGTAAACTGAAGATCATAAAAAACTATTTAAGAAACAGCATTCGACAAGATCGCCTCCGACATTGATCGTTGATTGCAATAGAAAACGAGGCGGCATCAAACTTGGATTTGAGTGAAATCATAGATGAATTCGCAAAAATTAAAGCGCGCAAGAGATTGTGAATTGGACGGGGAATTCTTTTAAAAATCATTTTTTCTCTTGATTAATAAAAATTCTATATTGTTATGTGCGTCGTTGTTTATTTAGTCCCTTTGTCTTCCACTGAACAGATGAAGATTTTGATAGAGACGACGTATGGATTTAGCCTACAAGGGATGATTCAACCCACTGTTTCCTATTCTTATTCCCTATCAATCATTTTCACATAAATATATAAGTTCAAACTACGCGGAAAGAGGGGAGGAGGGCCCAATTCTCTCCCTCTGCACCAGGGCCTTTGTCCCCCTAGCTACGCCACTGCTTCAGCCTCGTTATTGTGTCACCGATGTCTCGAACTTTGTTTCATTTTCGGATATCCACATTACGGACTCGGTCTTGGAGTTTGATGCCTAGCATAGCGCGTTCTCTGTGCCAGTTTAATCTTATGAACCTCATATGTGAGCGTCCATGTCTCAGCACGATAGGTCATAGTGGGCCACACGCAAGGTTAAAGAGAGACTTAGTTTTTAAGCAATGTGTGTTTTCGTGACTTAATTATATCGTCCGGCTTTTCGAACGCTGTCCTCGTCTAGGAATCTCGTGAAAAGTGTGTAGTGAAGTCTGAATTCCCCCCTCGCAGGCACGTTCCTGCTGCGCGACTCTGCGCAGGAGGAGCACCTGTTCTCGGTGTCGTTCCGCAAGTACGGGCGCTCGCTGCACGCGCGCATCGAGCACTACCAGCACCGCTTCAGCTTCGACTCGCACGACCCCGCCGTGTTCGCCGCGCCCACCGTCACCAAGCTCATCGAGCACTACAAGGTACCTGCACACCCACACCCACACCCACACACACCTAGTGTCTAGTGCATCATACGTAACGCGTGTGTCCGCCAGGACCCGGCGTGCGTCATGTTCTTCGAGCCGATGCTGACGGCGCCGCTGCCTCGCTCCGAGCCCTTCTCGCTGCAGCAGCTCGCCAGGGCCGTCATTGTCTCGCACACCTCCTACGACGGTATGCACTACTCCTCGTATTACATTCTGCTTGAGAACCGACCGACTCCAAGCTATCTCTGTCCATGTCGCAGGAGTGGAGAAGCTGCCTCTCCCGCCGCGCCTGCGGCTGTTCCTGAAGGAGTATCACTACCGGCAGCGAGTGCGCGTCCGGCGCCTGGAGCCGGACCTGTACGAGCACCAGCACTGCTAGGCGAGCCCGACGTGTATACAGAGTGTCGTAACAATCATAGCCCAGTAGTCTATATTTTCACATCGACATGAAAATCGTAGAAAAATACGTTTTCAGGATTTTTTATCAAAAAGACCCTGAGAATTAAATTGGTCTTTCAAAAATGATCTTAAAACCCCTAAGGGGTGAAATTACTAGCAAACATGTTTTATCAAACCCGGTGTTTTAAACACAGTTTTTGTTCATACTAATTTACAAGTTTCTCAGCGAAAGTGATACATGTTTTATTTAAATAAGCGGTAGACACAGAATTCCGATTTGCAACAATAATATAGTGACACATCATAATTATAACCGTGCTACCCGTTATGAATCCAACAATAAATATTCAAAACAACATATTCAGGTTAAGAATCCCTTGTTACGGTCATGTATTTGATGGGTGACCAATGTTATGTGTTATCACTCATCTTCCTAGATTTTTTAAAACTAGTTAATTCTTATGCACAAAAGCTGTGTTCCAAATACCACCGGGTTTCAACATGTTTATAAAGAAACGCCTTGTTATCATTATGTAGAAATAATTCGTATTAAACAAAATGTATATTTTTGACAAATATTAAGAAATCGTTTTTGTTTTAAGAAAACTGTATTGTTATAACTTTGGTCTCTCGATTAATTTAAATCATTAATTATAGTTTGTTTATTGATATTTACGTAAATTTATTAAGTTTAATTTTAGATGGTTTTAACATTTTTGATCCTACAGTCAAATATACAAGACAAATTTCATATATCTTTACTAATACTAGCTGACAGTGACCCAGCAAACGTTTTTTTGCCGCATAAATTATTTATATATTCACCCTTGTATGCACACAAAAATTCCATGTGAATCTGTCAAGCCGTTTCGGATTAGTTTAGCCACAAATACCGCGACACGAGACACATAAAGAAGTAAAGTTTGTGATATTGTAGCGGGTAATCTCAGGATCTACTGAACCGAGTGTGGAAATACTTTTAGCTATAGACAGACACGTTATTTGTGAATGTCATAGGGTTTTATATGAACCTAATAATACCGCCTAACCCACTGAACACGGGTCATTTAGTCCAACATAGTGTGGACTTTATCCACATAACTCTTGCTTTGTCCTGTGTGTTTGACTGTGTCGTTCAAAATGTTACATTTTTAAGTTTATTTAAAGCTATTCTTTGTAATAAGTCACTGCGAATATTTTAAACGAAACGACAATTTACATTTAAATAATACACGGTATTGTAATGCCAATCAGTGTTCGGACTAAGTGTCATGATGCAACTTCAAGTGGTAGACACTTTAGGGTGCAGTTTTGTAATATCTGTGCCCCTTTAAGGTGTTAAAAGCAAGATAGACGACGAACGATTATTGTACTTCTAGTACCATAACTAGCGAGTTAAACAAGTAGATATTACAAATATAACATCGACTGGCCTCATTCAAATTTTATCAAAATCTGTCCAGCCGTTTTTATAGTTGTAAATTGCATTGGGTTTGAAGCTACCCTGAAAATTTCAGCCTGCTAGCTTATCGGAAAGTGCCTCAAAATGGAGTTGAATCCAACCGGAAAGACAAACAAGAAAAGTGAGTGTGAGAAAATGCAGTCATTTATTCAAATTAGGCTACTAAGTAGCACTTTGTCAGAGGGTATCGGAGTCTTGGCCTTAGTCCCACTGCTGGGCTAAAACGTGGACGTTTTTCTTTGGTATACCTTTCTTGTCTCATAGACAAACTACTTAACGAGAAACAATGTGTGTTTAAATAAAATAATTATTTTATTTTAAAACGAAAACATGTTATGGATATGAAAACCTTGATTCTTTAATTATTATTTATGTTTAACAATGTTTTGATATTATTATAAACGTTTTTAATAATATTGTTTAATTAAAGACTGCAATGGATACATAATTATAAGTCGCTGTTAAATCTCGAGTTATAACTACTTGAACCTGTTTTATAGCTTTGGAACTACTTAAATATCTGCCTATAAGACCCACCGCTGGGCAAAGGCATATTCTTAAATAAAATAATGAATAATATACTTAATAACACCAGCCCATGCCACACTGTTTGGAACAAACCACTTTCCAAGAAAAGGACTTATTACACCATTTTAATTAAATCGAAAAGTTTGTGTGATTTAAGTATTCATGCAGTCTTTAGTTAAATATGTAATTAACAACATTGTCTTACTAATACAATACGTGTTAGAAACTGACCCTTGGATTCTGCAAAAATAATTTATGGGGACTGTAACTGGGTATTTAAAATTATAAATATGTTAGTCATGACCAAATAATAATTTACAAATTTTCAATTGCAATATTTAAACCTCAGAAGGGAATCGAACCTAAGACCCCAGGCTTAACTCACCAGTCGCTTCATCAACTGGACTATAGAGTTCACTGACTGAATCATCTATTTTGTTCATTAATTTAAAGTTAAATTAATCAAAATGAATCCTCTAGAATTCATAAGAGGATTAGTTTAAACTATTTAACACGTATTTATTAAGTAACGACGGACCTCTAATTGTATATTTCCAATTAACACGAAAAATAAATAACTGTACATATTAAAAAGTATATAAAGCTATAGTTCTCAAAGCGTACAGTGTGACCGCGTCGACTAGTGACGATATTACAAGTGTTGCACATTATAGAGATCGAGCAAATGTATGGAAATTACAATAAGATAAGTCACGGAAGAGCTCGTGGCTAAGCTATAACTGCTTAAGTGAATCGATCACAGGTTAAGCGACGCTTGACGGTTTGTCCGTAGATGGGTGACCATCTTTGTCATAACGAGTTCTTCCGTGTTTCGGAAGGCACGTTAAATTGTGGGTCCCGGCTGTTATTCATACATCTTTGACAGTCGTTACAGGTAGTCAGAATCTATAGTCTGACAACCAGTCTAAGGGGTATCGTGTTGCACAGGTGACTGGGTTGAGGAGGTCAGGCATAGACAGTCGCTCCTTGTAAAACACTGGTACTTAGCTGCATCCTGTGACATAGTAAAATGCTAGACTAATGATGTCACGTGACTTGTCTCTCTCCCTGCATTTGTCGGTTTCGATGTTGACACACTTGTGAAACTGTTACTGATGACCGGTGATATAGTAATACCAAAATGTTGTAGTTATTTGTACTAATTAAGCAATTATGTACATTACATTGTAAATTATTGTAATATAGACTATAAATATATATAATAATTATTATTTTAAGAGTGTGAGAGGCGTTTGCGATCGGATCTCGCGACTGGCACGAATAAACAGTAGAAATGTTTCATTAATACTTATATGATGAGCTTTCTCTAAACTACTAGTCATCTATAACTATAAACCCCATCGAAATCGGTCTAGTAGTTTATGAGATGGTTTCAGAGGGACACTGTTTTGTAACTCGTCAGTTGTGAGAGCCGGTTGTGACGTCGCCCTACAGTTATGACAAAATGTATTATTAGCACACAAGTGCGTACAAAGTAAATAAAATATATTTTAAAATACAATTTCCTTGGTTTTTTTTATCTTATTTAAAAAAAAATTTAATTCATAGTGATTTCTTAGGTTTACGCGAATGTTAGACATTGAAATGAAATGAATTTTACGGATTTTATCGCGGTTTAATTTTTGGTTTTAGTTCCCGACGTTTCGACACCTTTGCAATAATACAAATACAATAATACAAAAACTCAAGGCTAAACCCAAGAGCAGCGCTGCAAGACATCACGACACAGTGAGCTCATACTGCGTAGGTCGGACCATAAATAATTAATTAAAAATATGAAGGTAGAACGAGCAACATCTTCTGTCAAGACGAACACCATCTCAGTCTGCCCGTGACCATGATACCTGCAAAGGTGTCGAAACGTCGGGAACTAAAACCAAAAATTAAACCGCGATAAAATCCGTAAAATTCGTTTCATTTCATTTTTAAATTCGTTGTTTGGTCTTAGCGCCACCTTCTCAAGTAACTGAGATTGGCGCACTCTAGAGCGTGGAGCAGTTTATCTTCTACAAAGGTTTTATTATTTAAAGGGGAGGTGATAAACCTCTCTTAGTATGGGAATCGAACCCACGACCTCTGGTACAGCAGTCAGGGTTACTAGCCACAAGACCAACAGGTCGGTCTAATTGATTTTGAGCAAAAACAGAACTAAATTGATATTTCAGCTAAATAAATTTCAATCTATAATATCATGGATCCTAGTTTTTCACAAGTGGAATTGATTTGTAACGTACTTAATATTGGATTTTAAATGGTGTATTTAAGATTACCAAATTTCAACTCTGAGAAATTATACAAACTTTTAATATTGTGAGAATAGAAATCAATCTGAACTTTTTACTTTTCCTTTGCTATATAGTACCCAGCTCCCAGCCTCCCCGACAGCTGAGCCCCAGTACTACAGCGCGCCTGTCTCTCTGACCTCCACAGTTACTGTGACACAGTATCACATAGTAAGACTGCGCGGCACAACTGTAATGCTAAATATGGGTAGGGTGTTATTAAAACAACAGAATATAATAAATAGTCCTTTATATACAAATATTGTTTAATGCATTGTCTTATTTACAACTTTGATGTATGGTGTGCAAAGAGAACTTAAATAAATATAATGTAGGCAAACATATGTGAAGAAAAAAACTTGAAACTGGTAATTAGAATTATAAAAAAAACTAAGTAGGTATTGCACAAGGTGTGTTACTGAAAATTTTCATGAAACGACGCTTGAGTTTGTTTCGACATTTCTTCTCAGGGTAGTCAGATAGGAAATGTCGACTGCAGCGTTCTCAAAAAAGACATGTAAAAGTGATGATATATCCTACTTACATAATAAACGATTTCATTCCATTGTAGTAGATAAAATTAAATAAATTAAAAAAAAAAATGCGGACCAAATCACATATATTGTTCTGAACCCAAAGTAAGTTGTCAAAGCACTTGTGTTATGGAATTCAGATACAACGAAGGAACCACAAACACCCAGACCCGAAACAATGTAGAAATGTGAATTTTTACATTGACCCGACCGGGGATCGAATCCGGGACCTCAAATAATACATTTTTATGTCTCATCACAATCTAATAATTTCATTACACACATTAATTTCCAAGTTCATTATATCTATTCTAGTCGATTCAACTCATCTTTTCGCGTGGCGTTATGTGGTCAGTTACCCTTGTATGTATACAGTGACGTTATGTAGTTATTTGTGTGTCACCGTCACATAAATTAAAGCTTCCATTATAAACAATCGCTGTCACTAGGTCACACACATAGCGGGCACAGATGAGTTGATGACTATGTGTACTTTTAGGCAGGGCCAGATCCAGGGGCCCCTAGGCCTCGAGGCAACAAAGGAGTGGGGGCCCCCTTGGTTCAAGTTATTTTCATTCAGTGAATAATTTATCGAGCTTTTTTAAATGCCGACTTTGGTGGTGGGCCCCTAGGCACTGGCCTAAAGTGCCTTATGGATAATACGGCACTGCTTTTAGGGTGTAAAATGTTGATTTAATAAATACTTGAATACCAAAATACAGTTTATTTGCACACCATACTCCCTTACTTCACGTAAGTACAGAGAGAATTAAATTTTAATGTTTAACAAAACGTGATTATGTTGACTCAAACAAAAAATACATAGAACATTCTTCTTGTTTTTAGTGAGTAAAAAATATCTAGATTTACTATTTATTATTTCATATTTCGTTCTCTGTATAAGAGGCCTGCAGTGGGACAGTTACAGGCTGATATAATTAACAGCTTCGGTAATGGCGCCCACCGTGGGGCTCACAAGCGTGGTGATCAATGCTCGTTCTCTGTATGAGAGGCCTGCAGTGGGACAGTTACAGGCTGGTGTTATCAACAGCCTTTCGATATATTAACCTAAATTAATAAAAATATATTAAGTTTACTATGATATGAATATAAATTGCTTTGGATTAAGTATTGTCTTATATTCACTCCGTTACATAAATACAGTCGTTACAATTTGAAAACACGCTATATTCAACAGCCTAACTAAATACTGTAGAAAATGTCTTGGTCCAAAGAAGGAAAAGCTAAAAAAAGTTCGTCTTAAGGATCCCGGTTGGGTCCGAAACTAGTCGGGCACTCACGATAAATACGCGTGAGTAATTGCATCATTCAATAATTGAAACAATTTATATGTGTACTAGCTATTGCCCGCGACTTTGTCCACTTGATAACAAAATTATTAGAATTATCTTTAAAGTTGGATCGAACCGCACTCGGTTTTCAAATTTCATTGAAATCGGAAAAGTGGTTTAGTAGTCCACCGCGGACAAACAACGTGACACGTTTATTTATATTATGATAGATGACTGGTTTAATAAAAATGTAGTTATCATAAACATATTAGCCCATCAGTTAAAAAATAAGATAATATTTGACCATACATATTATGTAAAGACGCTTAATGTGAATTTGCGTAAAAATATGTTAGAAAGAGGCTAATAATATGTATATATATTTTTGACAAAATACCAATACATATAATATATCGTTGTAAGTTTTCGATTAACAAACAACATTTGTCTCATAAAAAGAGGCCTTTGCCCACCAGTGGGATATAAACAGGCTGGTATTATAACACTCGTTAAGTATTGCTCTGACGGACATAAAAAAAATCTTCACCTACAGTCATTTTTATTACAATAGGACTAACTAATCAAATATTTTACATAATAGGTAGAAATACCTAAGTTTACAATTTTGTACTCAGTAAGAGTGATATTGGTGGATCCAGGGGAGGGGATGGGGGGTAAAGTCCAATTTAAGTGTAAAAGTTACATCAGAATGTTTCAAGTGTGTGTCGCGTCACGTCAGAGGACTACGGGCGGGGTACACTCTGACACCAGGGGGTATGTCAACTGTACGATAAGAAGACATGTAAAAATCATAGAATGAATTTTACTCATATTTAGGTAGGTGTCGTCATAAATCATAAACTTTCGCAAAATAAAAAACTATTCTAGCGAATTATTATTTCAGAAAAAAAACAGTAAGAAATCTTAACTGTCTGCTTCCTACAGAAACTGCATTACAAGGCAAGGCAAACAGACTTGTCCATGTTTTCCGCGGCAGAATCAAACCCGGACCTACCAACCCCGGACCCACCACTAACCAACTCAAATACCCTTAAGCAGATCAACCAAAAACGTATCGCAGGATCACGACAAATCAACATCGGTGAAGTCCCTCAACGGATCCGACGTCACATCCTTACTGGACTCTGAAACTAGGCTCAATTTCGAATCGTTCTCTTCCAAATTCTTCTCATCATCCGAGGCGTGGTTATCGAAGTCTAGATTCCCGTCAAACTCCTCGCTAAGGTCATCGAGGTCGCGTTCAGTCTCCGTCGGGGTCACTTCCGTGTGACATTTCGACGGTGAGAGATTCTGAACAGCTGTTTTGGATACTGTTTTGAATATTTCGTTGTGTGACTCCGTGGCTAGTTTGAGGGCGTGCTCCCAGCCTAGGACGGACTGTGTGTGCAGGTTGACCTGGCGGTCTGCTAGCTCTAGAAGGATGGATTTGACTTCGCTTCTCGTTTTTGGTATCCAATCTGAGAGCTCTGATCGTAAGGCTTCGGAGGCTTGTTCTAACCTGTGGATAGAGGAAAATATTTATAAATAATGGAATACGTCAGTAGCACATTTATTTTAAAGTGAAAATAAGGGATGTTTATGTTACTTTGAGTCACGAGGAGTTTCTTGCCAGTTCTTCTCCATGACACATTTTGGAACCGTGTGCCTAGAGTAAATATTGTAACGTTTTGAAAATGCCTGGACAACGGCCCACGGGAAATACTAACTTTTGATTGATATTTTGATTTCTGAGGTCCTTACCGTTAATTAAGAGAGGCGTAATAAATAAGATTCCGTACGCGGGTTTTTCAAATGCAATTACATTTATATCAACATCCATAGTAGACTGTCTTTCACTTTTAACATTATATTTTACCCAGTTGTAGGGTTTATCATTAAAAACACTTACCTAATAAGGTATCTACATAATTATATTGACAACTCACCTGTTGTGTAAATCATCTGTCGTGTTCGTACCCGCTACGTAGGCAGCTGAAAAACAGAAATTATTTTATTAATTTAACACATAGGTAATATATTTTTTATCAATAGAAACATAGGAAACGTCTTCAAATCAAAACAATTTGACAAACTTGTTTAAAGTTTTATTGGACCAAATTGAATGAAAAATAATCAAAAAAATCTTTTCATTCAGTCCGTGGTTCTGAGGTGACATATAAAATAATAAGACGAATTGAGAACCACCTCCTTTTCGAAATCTGTAGAAAATAGAAGTTAAAACAAGAAGAAAATTTTGTTTTCAATTAAAGCACATACGGGACTCGAACCGTTGACCTCGCGGCAATGCTACGCCAACGATGCATTCCAAAATCGACCTATTGGTATTAGAAAGTCATAATATATTATTTAACAAGTCAGTTTACTGGGATCTGAATTTGAACCAGTAACCTTGCGCATACGATTCCAAATATTGAACCACAATTTGCCAAGAGAAAAACCTTCTACATTCAAAAATAAAAAACTTCAAATCAATAACAGATAAAAGAGATCTAAGTAACGATAACCGCGACCTACGCCACTGCACCGCACATTAAAACATTCAAAAATAATCTGGCCTTTATTATAGTGGCAGTATAGCCGAGCGGTTAAGGAAACCACGCCAAACCCACTAGGCGCGATGTGTCGCGGGTTCGATCCCCGCGTAGGTAACTATTATTTTTGTGAAATCCACGCGACACAAGGATTAAGCCGTTTAAAAAACAATGCTCATTTGGCTAAATTTACGGAAACTCGGAAACAATATTGCTTTCTATTGTCAAAAATATTTGCAAGCTCGGTTCAGTAGATCCTAAGATTACCTCTACAACGTCACAGACTCACAAAGTTTACCTCTTCATAATATTAATTTACATCACCAGTCTAGCGTATTTAAGGTCAATGTACAGAGCTATTGCTATCTCTGTCGCACTCTCGAGTCCGACCGATCTCGTCATTAGTCGGAAACGATCGGCATTCCGCGTCGCTCATTCGTCGTGAGCGGGCGGGTTAAAATATATATAAATTTACGTAAAATAGTATGAAAAAATAGTCTTAAATTAAGGAGATTTAAAAAGCAACTTTAATTTTAGTGTCTAAATAAGTAAATAAGTGTCGAGTGACCTTTCTTTCAAGGCCAAAAACGAGGTTACAAATTTGACATTGAAAAATTGATAATTAATTATCGATTCGTGAAGTGATATACAGAAAAACAAAATTGTGACAAATATATCTAAAAAAGAGTTTCAAAAAAGACAGTGAACATGCAGTGTTTCCTATGTGAGAAATCTCGAAACGTGATCAAATTCACAGATGACAGATTGGAGAAGTGTTACAGAATGCTCGCTTATCGTAAAAAGAAGCACTTCAAGTACCAGGACATCATATTGCCGAAGAGTTTGCAGTACAAAGGGTATCACATGCTGTGCTATAACAGATTCCTGGTGTTGAAACGGGAAAACCGGAAGGAATACGAGTCAATGATATTTGGTGGACCGTTCTTTGAGAATTATCAGGTAAATAATCTTTTATACAAGAAAATGTTTTACGTACTTCGCGGTTGTATGAACGGATTGGTATCCACAAGGGTGCAGGTTCAAACCTTTTTTTTGTTAAGTCGGGGGAATCCTCATAGACAGCCACTCCCTCGGGGTAGGAAATGGGTAGTGTCACACTTACCGACTAAACTTGAACCGCCGTGCAACGTCATCCGCGTTTTTGTGTCGGTGTATGGCAATGCGTTGTAATCCTTCATACATTCGAATCTAACGCAGGCAAATACCAATATGACTTTTTTAAGACGTACTGAGAAAGGGTTTAGGAAAATGTCGTTAAAAAATCTAGATTTTGGATATTGAAATTCGTTTTTGCCCGCAGTGAGCTAGCGTGGTGATGTACAATGTACAATTCTTGTCTATATAGGACTCCTTTTTTCAGAAGAGATATAGATTTTTTTAGTATTTGTATTCAAAATATTGTTGGATTAATTTAAACTACTCAAAGTTTTGAGTGTTACTGGCCTTACGGTTAAACGAACGAATTCTTTTCCTTGAAGCTATAGATTCAAACTGAAATTTTATCGACAAGTACCAATGTGACTTATACAACGAATGATATGACATAATATGTACTTTGACAATCCATTCTGGGATCATATATTAACATTAGAAATCGTTATATTGGTCTAGGGATCAACTTCATCACTTTCTTTGTAGACCTTCATCTTTAACTAAACGCGTCAATTGAAATATCTTTAAATGTAACTAATCATTAACATCACTAAATTATTCAAACGCTCTATCAAGAGTAATTACAACACATTATCAAAATTAAAGAAAATACTATCTAGTGGTTTCTTAGGTCTATGCGAATGTTAGACATAGAAATGAAACTACTTTTACGGTTTTTATTACTTTATAGATTTCAGACTGAGATGGCCATCTCAATCTGCCCGCGACCATGATACCTGCAAAGGTGTCGAAACGTCGGGAACTAAAATCTAAAATTAAACCGCGATAAAATCCGTAAAAGTAGTTTCATTTCAAAATACTATTTCCTTTTCTCTCCGTTAAACACAACCATACCACAACTCCTCGTTATAATCGGCTTCCAGTCTCACCGACAGCCGAACCCTAGTTTAACTACCTGCCCGACCTCCACAGCCACACTTCTGCCCGTCCTCAACCGGCTGTATCCGTGAAGATATATTCGTACAAGAGGCGATGACCTCCAAAACTGGCGATCGCGATACGCTTCCTGTTTCAATGAAACTTGTATCACGGTCGCTAATCTACTGTTATAAGTCCACTGTACGACATATAATATATATTAAAAACAGCCTGTCGGGTCAATTAAGATGTTGTAACGTAGTCTATTATTTTATTAACAAAAATTAATAGATTTCAAAAATCTAAATGCCATGTTTCTAAATGTCACTCAGTTTACATTTTATCAAAATCGGTCTAGCCGTTTTTATAATTGTAAATTGCATTGCCATCGGGTTTGAAGGTACCCTGAAAATTTCAGCCTGCTAGCTTATCGGGAAGTGAGTCAAATTTGAGTTACGAAAATCCAACCGGAACTACAAACAAACAAAAGTGAGTGTATAAAAACGTGGAAAAAATACAACCGAACTGAAATAATGAGCGAAACTCGATTATTAGCTATAGACAGATATTGACGTTCAATGAAAAAAGAATTAACATAATCGGTTATCCAGTCCAAAGTTCTGAGATTATAAACATAAAAACAGACTTTGAAAATGATTAAGAACTTGCGATTGAGCCTAACTGGCTAAAAAATCTCTGCTCAGTTAAATTAATTTCAAATTATATCATACAGATTACTTATTTCAGAACTAACTAATAAACTATTACAACTATGTTACCAGTTAGATTGGAGGTTTAGATTGAGTTTTATTCGTTTCTAGAGAAATTTCCCGAAATTCAGGGCAATATTTGTCGTTAATGCTATAGAAATATGTTTTAAAGTTATATGAAGACCTAGATTACTTTCAAGATTTGTTAAGCGCGTCTAGCAAGTCACTTGTCATATGTCACATGTCCTTCAAGGATCGTATAAGGTTATTTATACGTACTGAATAAGTAGCCATCAGACAAGAACAGGTGGGCGGGAACTAATTTATAACAATCGATTGTTAAAGTGGTATAGATCATATTATAATAAAACTTTCAAGCGAAAGTCGAACTGGCGACGCATTGAATTCCGTATGAAAAGGCTAGAAATGACCACATACTTTTTGGTCTCCAAAAAAAAGCGTGGCCGTAACACTTTTCTTAACCTCTATTTAAAAAGGCAACAGAAATACATAATCTGTGAAAATTTCACCTGCCTAGCTATCTTCATTCATAAGATACAGTCTGTTATCAGACGCGTCAGACAGCAGTGCCTCAGTAACAGGGCTCCGATTTAATCCTTTGGTTCCGGAACCTCCATTTTAGCAACGGTCTCCCATCCCTCCTTTTTATTTAAAAACTGCCGTATTTTAAATAATTGGAAATAAATCCTTGTACGGGGGGGCTTCATAGACATTCAAGTCACACGCACAAAGACACCCAGACAAAGAACATCCCCACTTATTTAATCATATTTCAATATCACTATATCATTTATCAAAAGCAGTAGCGACTTTATTTTATCGGCGACCATTTACAATCTAATTAGGAAGCAGTCGGTTAGTTTTGACTGACAGTACCCATCGTTCGGTGCATAAAAATAATGAATGGGTACGCATAGCCATACACCGACCGAATACGGATGACGTAGCACGGCGGTTCAGGTTTAGTCAGTAAGGGTCTGTCACTACCCATTTCCTCCCCGAAGGGAGCGGGTGTCCATGGCGATTTCCCCTCCATACACAACCAAGTTGTGAAGCACCCCGCGCCACCTCAGCGGGAGTTTTTTTAAACATCTTCTATAAAGGAAGAAAGTTACTCAATTCGACCTTTTAATATAAGGTTTCTACGGATTTTCAAAAAGGAAGAGATTTTAAATTATCTGTTTTTTAAATGCCTCAGAACTTCAGGCTAATAAACGGATTTCATTTCACGTAAAATACCTTTCATTTTAATTGTAACAAATGATCATTTGTTACAATAAAGATATAAATAAAATGAACTTTGAGGTAAGGCTCCGATTCGTAAGGTTATATTTGATGAATGCTCATTTTTTGACAAATGATTTGCTTTTACCCTATTTCAAAACCAGGAAACCTCAGTGTCACAAAACCGAGTCACCGACTATCGAATATTTATTAAAAAACTATACTTTTCAACAGGAACCCGACACGAGTTCATCCCAAGACGATCAAAAACACATCACCATGGCAACCACAAATACAAACAAAGAAACGGCATTTATAAATAGAGAAGACAACAATATTCCCATTACAGATACATTTGATAACATACAGGATTATATCAACACCGACATATCCAGTTCCGGTATTCTCAAATCTATATTGACTAGAAAAATACCGATTAAGAAAGATATATCAATTGATAGAGGCCATCTTTGGAACCACTTGAATCAAACGAATTTGAATCCGCCGAGACAATATTAGTATCTACTAAGAATTATAGAAAATGCACTATTTAAACATTTTATCAATTATAAACAACGCCATCTAGTCTCAAACTAAGCAAAGCTTGTATTATGAGTACTGGACAACTCATAAACTTATTTATATATTTCTAAATAACTATAATAGATCAATTACACCAAGCCAGAACGAATGACGTGCTCATCAAGCATAAAATTGTCCTGAACGGGAATCGAACTCATGTCCTCCAGTATAGCAGTTACGGCTGTTAACCACTTGACCAACAAGCCAGTCATACCCCGTAAGTAGTCCACATTGTTTAAAATCAAGTTCTTGATTAGATCTAAAGTAAAATATGGCTTTTGGCTGGAATTTCCCTTTAAAAGGAATCATCAGTGTTCGGGTCACTCATTGGTTAATTTTATGACCTGTCAAAAAGTTATTCTTGAAGTGGACGAAGTATAATTTGTGAATTGGATCGCAATAGCTAATCATCTTGCATCCAGAATCAAATCCAAGGCAAAATCAAAAAAGCAAACCTATCTCATCATTGGCCTAGCCTTATCCCAACTATGTTGGGGTCGGCTACCAGTCCAACCGGTTTCAGCTAAGTACCAGTGTTTTACAAGGAGCGACTGCCTATCTGACCTCCTCAACCCAGTTACCTGGGCAACACGATACCCCTATCCCTAAGCAAACCTATCTCAGAAGTATAGATACCTCACATCACATTATATATTAAAGTTCTCAACAAGGCCTCTGCATGTTGGACCTGTGTCCCCGTGTACGCCTTTAATAAGGACCGGGTCTCTTCACATGAAGTTAACCCGTGAATGAAAAGAAACTACACATTTTAACATTAGAACTACTGTTTTAAAACTGACCAATATTATCTAAGTCAATTTATAATAAATAAATTATGAATAAGTATGTTTATAAATAATTTTATTTATTAAGATGTTTTGTGTTTTATTCATTACCCAGTTATTAATAGCCTAGTAAGTTAGACCACTGCCGACGGAGAGCTAATCTGTGTAGTTAAGTTAAATTAAGCTATTTCGCTTCTACATTATCAAATTACAATCGTACATTAACCTTTCAAAAGCTCTAAAATCCCAAGTTTAGACAAATCGGTCTAGCCGTCTATAAGTCATAGAGATACTAATAGTTTTTTTTTTATTAACTTCAAATCGAAAATTATCCCACGGGAACATAAAATCGGGATAAAAACTATCCTAAGTATTAATCCAGGTTATAAAATATCTGTGTACAAAGTTTCGTCTAAATCCGTTCAGTGGTTTTCGCGTGTAAGAGGAACAAACATCCATACACACAAACGGTCGCGTTTATAAAATTAGTTGGATAAGTCAAATTAAAAACAGTTTTCGTTCGCAAAAACAAGGAAATCAATAAAAAAGCCATCGAAACAGTAATATTAATACGTGACCTTCCGCAGTCGGTTCGCATGTTGTACCGGCCGAGGTCAAGGTCGCGAGTGAGGTCACAGCGGTACAATGACCTTGTCGCGTTGTTACGGCCTCGCAATTTGGATGATAATGGCTTCCTTGTTTGATTGTGTGATTTCGTTTTAGTATATTCTCTGTTGGGATTATGCTATATTTTTTTTAAATGGTTTTTGTTACGTTTCTTTATACGTAAGAAGTTTAATCGAATTTTGTATTACTGTACTATTTTTAGAAAATATGACAAATTATGTCATATTACAATTCCAGTTTTGGTCATAGAAAATGAAAAAGTGTTATCTATAGTAATATATAAAGCTGAAGAGTTTGTTTGTTTGTTTTAACGCGCTAATCTCAAGAACTACTTGGTCCTAATTGAAAAATTCTTTTTGTGTTGAATAGACCATTCACCGAGGACGGCTTTATGCTATGAACCATCACACTGCGACTAATAGGAGCTACGAGTAAGATACAATGGAAAATGTGAAAAAAACCGGGCAGGTATACCTAAATCATAACTTATATCTTCTACCCACGGGAACGAAGTCGCGGGCAACAGCTAGTAATGTATATGGGGGCTTTTGTTATAGGGTACCGTATATAAAGAATAGCAGATTAAGGATCAGCGGTCTATTCATCTGACACAAGTTGAAGTGTTGAAATTTTTAGAGAATGTATTTCAGTCATTTTAAAGTATTTCAAAAAATGAAATTTAAAATCTAAATCAAGGTTAAGTTGTAGTAATGGTAATATAAACTACCAGTATTAATACTGCGCGTTAGTCACGTACAACCTACGCAAGGATAAATTAGTCACAAAACTACTCAAAAACTATTCCTCCTTATTGTCTATTCAGCAACTAGTCTATCTCTTAACGTACGCAATAACACAAGGGATCACGAATAAAGTACACTATCATTATTAAACACACATTATTAACAAACAACCTAGTCAGCAACTATTCGCCTTCTTTTTGTGTTAATTATTATTTCTTCAAGACACTAGTCAAAATTTATCACTCAGTATACCGAGACGTGACCAATTGATACTGGCGTTGCTGTTGTTAAAGACCTTCTAAGCAACTAGTCACCTTCTTTTGTGTCAAAGGTAAACTTATCATACAGGAAACCGTAGCACGAGCTTAAGATTCCAACGCTGCTGCTGTTCAACACCTATTAAGCAACTAGTCACCTTCTTGTATAGACGGCAACTCTCAGCTCTCTATAGGAACCTTTTTTATCTTCTTTTATTAACGGTCCGTGGGACCTGTAAAGTATTCTTCAAGGCTAGACTGACCGTGTATGGCGTCCCGCTGCGTGATCTTTTGCACGTGCGCGGCGGCGGACGCGGCCAGCAGTGGCAGCACGGCGCGCGCGCGCAGGGCCCCGCGCCGCGCCCCCGCGCCCCCCGCCGCGCCCCCGGCCGCGCCCCCCGCGCCCAGCGCGCCCCCCGCCGCCGCGCCCGCGCCCCGCGCGCAGCCCGCCGCCGCCAGCGCGCACAGTCCGGAGGACTGGGATGACCACGCGTCACACGCGCGCTTCATGCTAAAGGAATGTGTATGTCACTAATACATTATGATTTATAGGTGTGTACTTTAAGAGGACTTTTTTTTATATATTTTGAAAGCTAATGGTGACATTTTTTTTGTTTTTTTTTAAGTGGCGTATATCCCCAAAATTAGCCAACCCCGGAGCTTAAGCCTCGAAACATATGCTGTGGCTTAGTAGAGTACCGCGACACAAGAACTGTACCTCATTGTTTATAACATCTTTACTATTTACACATGGGAACAATAAATACTGTAACAATGACTTCATTTTAAGCTTCCTTAATTATTATCCTCTAGGGGTCAATAAAATATTGCTGGGATAATAGTCCGATAATAGCAAGGTCAAGCTTTTTTGCATATTTTCAATGAACTGACTACAAAACTACAATTTAAGATACTTCCACCTCGTGGTCACCCTACACTCACCCCATGAGCTCGGTCCCCAACGCGAGAGTATTCTTCTGCAGCTTGACGCTGAGCGCGCACAGCGAGGTCAGCTTCTGCTGCAGAGACTGGAGGTAGTCAGCCGCTGAGGTGAACTCTGGATCCTTAACCCTGAGGACAAGGGTTCTTATGATTGTTGTCCGTTGTGTGATCCTCGTCAAGTCTTTGTGCATGTGACTTGAATGTTTGTGGTACGCCGCGACACAAGGATTCAATTCCTTAGTGCGAGAGTCGTTTTTTACTTCAATAAAGCATCTGTTATGTTTTAAGCTGTTTTTATACTTTTTATTGACAGTTAAAGCTCTTAGGTTGCGGTTAAGGGCGATACGGGGTGCTGTTTAAGTACAAGTGGTATTTTGAACCTAGTCACTACTGGTACGTTTTCAAAGTGCCTATAAAGCGGCTTATTTGAAATATAAAACTATATAGATTTTGAATATGATTCTTTGACGATCAGAATGTGCTAATTTGTAGAATAACTTGAATGAATGGATTTTTAATTTATGCTTCACAAAAAGTTACACTTTGGCTTAATGGATGTGAGTTCAAGTACCGGAAACAAATAAGAATTTCATCGCGTAAAAAAGGGACAATTGAAACATTTGTGTGATGAAAGGCCTGCTGGATAAAGGCCACCACACAATTGGAACCAGCCGATGGACAGCGCCACCAAGTCTTTTCTAGGATGCAGTTATAAAAGAATTTAAACCTCAAGGATAGAGGCGGTGAGGGATAGGCAATTGTGAAAAGGTTTGGGGAAGGAAAAAATGATGGTGTTTAAAATATACGTTGACATCTGCCATACCTGGGTCCGTTAGCAGTCTTGGCCTCTCCGGAGCCGTACAGCGCGCTGCTGAGCCCCCACAGGTTTAGCGCACTGTTCTCACTCTTAAATACCTGTGGAACAACAAAACAATAGTAAAATCTGTAAATCCCACTGCTGGGCAAAATGGTCTAGGATTGTTGGGCAAGACTGTTAATTGATAAAAAGTTATCTTAATTTAAATACTACTGGCAGTGTAATGTTGATTACATTCTAGCGCAAATTAAACGACTAGTTGCCTAATAGGCTCGTTCGAAACTAGTCGCCCGTATAATGTAAACAAAAGCTAATGTATTTTAGTTTTCTTCGTCCCAAGACATTTTCAAATGAAAATTCAAAAGTTTTTGTATTAAAATACGTTATATCCATACCTTATCTAGTTCTTCATCAGGCGTTGTCAGGAATATCCGAAAGTCTTCACTATGTGTTAGAATCGGGTGCTTCGCCACTCGCTCTGAGGCAAACGAAATAGTTGTGAGTTTAAAATAGTTATTGGTATGTAGGTTCAGTCAGAAAGATTTTGTTTTGAAGGTTTGGGTGAGAAAGAGGGAAGCCTTTTCCCAACAGTGGGATTCCAAACTGACTATATATACATACCTATATAAAAAAAGGTTTAGTCAAGCAAGGTGGACTGTGACTGCGCTTTGTGTTGAGCGGAAGAGAGCTTTCAGATATTTATTGAGTAGACCCCACCCACGATCTATCTTTTGCCGTTTGTGTATTAGAGCCACAGTAAACCTTTTCCTCAATCCCATTAAGCATTGACCCTAAAACACAGCCTATCTAACACTGAAAGAATTTTACAAATCGGAGCAGTAGTTTCTGAGATTAGGGAGAAAAAACTTATCAGAAACTAGTATAGATTTCAAGTTGTGTTGTTTTGGCAGTCATGTGTGTGTATGTATGCTTACCTAGGAAGGCGTTGAGCGCGCATGTCCTGAGTGCGACGAAGGCGGGCGAGTAGCGGTCCAGCTGCTGCCGCGCGGAGTGTAGCGGCGGCAGCGCCGGCGGGGCCAGCAGCGGGTGCGACGCGGACAGACGCTTGTGGAGGACCTGCCCGAGGGCACATAACAGTCATGTACTTAGTCTTACAGGAGACCACCAAAAGGAACATTAAAATTGGTCAAACAACTAAAAATTAGTATAAAAGTAGTAAAGTCGCAAAAAATACTCAACGAAAGAGTAAAACATAATTCCCAGAGCAACACTAGCATGTTACTTTACAATTCTCCATTTTAAATTATAAAGCTAAGTTTAGCAGCGCTTGAAAAAGCCACTAAGTCTTCAACCTTCCTTGTAAGACCTTTTTACACTTAGTTTGCAAATAAACATTTTGGCTTTGTCTGACTATTATAAATAAATTCTAATAGTTGTGCACATCACACAATTTGTCCCGGGTGGGGATCCAACCCACGACCTCCAGTACAGCAGGTTTTTTTGTTTGTAATTCGGGAGAATCCTCATGGACACCCACTTCCTCGGGAAGGAAATGGGTAGTGTGAGACTCTTACTGACTAAACCTGAACCGCCGAGCTACGTCATCGGCTCTTTTGGGTCGGTGTATGGCAATGCGTTGCGACCGCGACCTCCGGTCCAGCAGCCGGGCCTACCTTGAAGTGGTTGTACCGCCTGCGCACGTGCGGCGGCGTGGGCCAGCGCGCGCACACGCAGCGCACGCGGTACGTCACGAACGTCTCCAGCGTCGACAGCTGCTTCATGGGCGCGTCCACCTGACACACCACCACAGCAATAATCAATAACCACTCAGTGTTTATGAAATGTATACCCATAGAAGTATTGACAACTCTGTCGATGAACTTGGAATTTCACAGTAAACAACCAAAATGAGATAACAAAGAAATAAGTGTATCGTAAATAAATAGATTGTTTTTTTGGTTTAGGGTTCGCATGAGTAACTGGCATGCATTGCTTAAAATCTCTAGTTAAACCAAAGTAATTTCTTATAGGGTCCTTATATTTACCATTTTATAAAATGCCTCATTCAATTTTGAATCCTACTGAAGTGTTTAATCATAAGCTGTGCATCTTCTTTACAAATTTATATGTCAATAAATATGTAGACGTACCAAATCAAATTTATTGGAAGCAGATGCATGCATATTCTTTTCTAAGAATGATATCACCATACAAAGCCTCTATCACTAGATCCCTACTTAAACCAACATTACTAGATTTTCTCACACTCAATACAGCAATTACCAATTACCTTAACAGCAATGTCATGTCCATGCTCCATAATAAGAGGCACTCCCTCATGAGTGTCATCAGTCACAGTGGTCGGCTCCGTGTCCTCAGTATCGGCATCGTTCAGCTCCAACACTGCGGAGCTGCTCTCACTTGCCATTGTGCTGAAATGTTTTAAACGAAGTATTATAATAAGACTTTGTTTGTTCAAAGTAGTTTGGCAAAACTCAAGATCTGAGGCTGGAATTTGTCTAATCCAGATGGTCTAGACTGAAACATAATATAGAGAAACGGACTGATACTAAAAATGAGTGTTAAATGTTTGTTTTTTCTTTATGAATAAAATTATTTGCTTTTATTATATTTATATTAACAAGTCAATATTAATATAATAAAAGTTAAATAAAATGGAATATCTCAAACATTGAGTTAATATTAATAACATAAAAATCATAGATGAAAACACAGTTTTATTTTATTTTCAAATGATATTTCCATAGACTGTAAAGTTATTAAAATCGTAAGACATTATAATTAAGTTAGTTACTAAGCGTATGACTCAGATTATGCTAATTTAAGCCTCTTACAAAGGACTTGAGTATGTACAAAGGAGGTAATACACGTTACACATAATTATCTAGACAGACACTTCAGAAAATCGAGATATAAATAACAAAGAAAATGATTAATCATGAATATAACAAAAGTAATACAAAAATGTTGATAATATTGCAAGTCTCACTGTTTTTGACATTTTTTTGGTAAATGTACAATAGGTATTCGGGTTTGCGGTCTTAAAATATAGGTTTCCTGTTTGTTTACCTGTATTTTAAAAATAAAACAAACAACTTTCGTGTTCTCGGCAAAGGGGGCGTGTTATTTGTAGTATATTTCCACTTCTACACGATAAAAAGCCGTTACAGCTATCGCGTGTTATCGCGAAAGTTATTTAAAATTATACGATAGTGACACCGCGCACCTAATTAGAGATTTGATTACGAAAAACTGCACAAATATTTGCCCTAATTATTTGGCTACGGATCGATATCCGAATGACTTAAACTTTAAATTTCACTAGATTTACACTTTCGATATATTAAATTAGTATCGTTTTTTAGTAATATGACTGTTATTTACCTTTTTGTTGAGTATTAACTGGGAAATTCACAATAATTTCAATTAAAAACAATAAAATATCAATAAGCAAATGACAAGTTACGTTCCATTTACGGGAAATCGTGTTGATGATGTGACTTATTTTTTTGGAAAACTACCGTTTCAAATAACGGTACATGCGTGAAAAGGAAAGGGATCATATAACTTGATATTCTCGACATCCTACTGATTAAAAAAGTCGATTTTTCAGTAGATGAATTTAAAACTTAACCAATGAAAGCTTAAAGGCAATGTAAAAATCCTAAGTCTGTGCTCAAACAGTTTGAATGTGAAGGTTGCATTAAACTAATCGTACAATTTCCAAACTTGTTACTTCAATTTTCTACTGTGATTTTCTATCGTGTGTGATTTCCATTTAGTAACTTGAAAATTTTTCTTCACTATCGATGAAATGAATTAGCTGTGGTTTTCAATTTTGTTGTAGTGTCAACGTCAGACGAATGTCATCTTTTCTACGAGTGTTGCTTTCGTAGAGAGAGTATCAAACCCTAATGTGTTGTTTTCACAAGTCACAAAACCTTTTTGCAGGCTATCACACGTTCAAACCACTCCATTACTTAATTTAACCTGGAGGTACATAAAAGGGCGGCAAAATTACGTCCAAAATGCAAGGCGTTAGCGCTCCGCGGGAGCCTACGCAACCAGTTATTAGTACGAATTCTACCATCCTAAATATGAGAGAAAAAGAGAAATATATCGAAGAATTCGACTTTCCCTTTTGCGATGAGTCTTCTAAATACGAGAAAGTGGCAAAAATCGGCCAGGGCACGTTCGGAGAAGTGTTCAAAGCTCGTGCAAGGAATAGCAACAAAAAGTTCGTAGCGATGAAGAAAGTGCTCATGGACAACGAAAAAGAAGGCTTCCCGATCACGGCACTGCGAGAAATCAAGATCCTACAGCTCCTTAAACATGAGAACGTCGTCAATTTGATCGAAATATGCCGCACTAAAGCTACCCTACACAATAAATACCGATCGACTTTCTACCTAGTTTTCGACTTTTGTGAGCACGATTTGGCTGGTTTACTGTCGAATGTTAACGTCAAATTTAGTTTAGGAGAGATTAAAAAGGTCATGCAACAGTTACTTAATGGATTATACTATATACACAGCAATAAAATTCTGCACAGAGATATGAAAGCCGCGAATGTACTTATAACTAAGAATGGGATACTAAAACTGGCGGACTTTGGTCTGGCGAGAGCCTTCAGTGTGGCAAAGTCAGGACAAGTGAATAAATACACAAACAGAGTGGTCACATTGTGGTATAGGCCTCCAGAACTTCTTTTAGGTGAGTTCAGGTTTAGATCTCTTAATTTTGTTATGTTATAAGATCTCATTATTGCAAGCCATTTTAAGGACTTTAATTGCATCTGCTGCTTAATATTTCTGCATCACCCCATGGTTGGTTGCTATAGTATGCCTAAGGTATTAAAACAGCCATTGTACATTGTTCAAGTATAAGAAATGTAAATAATAAATATATATATTCTACTGTGTGTGTCCTAAACCTGTTGTGGAGGTTAAGAAGTCTTTTCATATTACAATCTATAGCTTAAACTTCACAGCTTAGGTTAGGAAAAAGCTACATATAAGGCTGTGTCTTTAAGACTGGATAATGTATCTGGACCTATTGCTTTAAGGTGACCGTAACTACGGCCCACCAGTGGACATGTGGGGCGCGGGCTGCATCATGGCAGAGATGTGGACACGGTCACCCATCATGCAGGTTAATACGTGATTTAATAGCTCTATTCCTCACTCCACGGCTACAGAGATGATATGGCTACAAAGTGTCCCTTGCTAGATGACATCAGATAGAAAGGTATGGAAGAAAGTAAAATGTGTAGACTACAAATGAAAAAATACAAGAAAAAAGGCCCCACCCGGCAGGGGAATGATGATGGTGATGATGATGACACCTCATTCCACTGCCCTGTGATTTTAAAGATTGATTCTTGGAGTTTTTCATTGTTTTACATTTGCTGTAATGGTATATGGAACCTGTTGACACAACAGATACGACCGCTACTGATCATTCATCCCTTTTCATCATGTGACCAATTTGTATACTTGTCTCTATCACCTCCCGTTTTCAACCAAGTTTGTAATATTTATCATTAATTGCTGAGATTATTGTAACTTCAAGTATTTTCTCAACTTCTTATTCCCTATTCAATAATAAAGTTAGTTCAAATGTTTTTTATGTATCTCTATCACCTGTTAAACATTAATATTCTTCTAATTATCAATATCTATACTTCTACCCAGGGTCCAACAGAACAACAGCAGTTAATCCTAATATCTCAGCTCTGCGGCTCTTGTACACCTGATGTTTGGCCCGGAGTGGAAAACCTTGACCTCTACAACAAGATGGAGCTGCCCAAAGGTCAGAAGCGGAAGGTCAAGGAGAGGCTAAAGCCCTATGTGAAGGATCCCTACGGCTGTGACCTCTTAGACAAGTTGCTGCAGTTGGATCCTGCTAAGAGGTGAGTTTCTTGTTTTGTTAGTTCTAAAACGGTTGTTGCCCGCGACTCCGTCCGCGTGGACTTCAGTTTACAGCGCACGGTGGTTTCCGTATCCGTCGGCAAATGCCGGGATAAAGTAGAAATTAGGAATATAAAGTGAATGAGTAATCTTTTCACAATATGAGTAATATAGTACAATTGTTTATCTATTATCTTCACTAGAAATCAATGTATTCCTAGTATTTTCTGTTAAACTGTGATAAATAGTATAGTTGCACTAGCTTTTTCCTTAATTTTTATCTACAAAATCATTACCCAGCTTTAAAACATTAGATACAAAATATGCTGTAATTTTTTTGCTGGAGAAGTTAACATCTTCGCTTATTTTATATTGCGCAATGTTACGAAATAATTGAACAATTCTATAAATTAATCTGACCACATATCAATCTTATTGCAAAATGTTACGAATGCACCAAGAATCAAGTCACAGTGAAAAAAAAAAAACATTTTTTGAAGTCTCAGATTCCATCTGAAGCTATCCCCTTCCAAATTCACATTCTCAATTCATCGATATTTTGTTTTTAAAATCAGCAGGTACTTCGGACTGAATGAACTTATTTTGTTGATTTAATTTAACGTCAAATAGCTCTCTTTGTCCCACAAAATTTCATCAACTTTCAATCAGTACTTTTAATTTAAAGTCCGTTATACGTTTTTGTTCTTAAAAAACTTGTTTCTTAGGTTTACGCGAAAGTTAGACACTAAAATAAAACTACTTTTACGGATTTTATCGCGGTTTCATTTTAAATTTTAGTTCCCGACTTTTCGACACCTTTGCCCGTGACCATGATACCTGCAAAGGTGTCGAAACGTCGAGAACTAAATTTTATTTTAATATCAAAATCTTGATTTTCAACCCAACATCCCCCAGGTACGACGCCGACACAGCGTTGAACCACGACTTCTTCTGGACGGACCCGATGCCGTGCGACCTGGCCAACATGCTGGCGCAGCACACGCAGAGCATGTTCGAGTACCTGGCGCCGCCGCGCCGGCCCGGCCACCTGCGCCACCACCACCACGTGGCCGGCGCGCAGGCCAAGCCCGCGCAGCCCGTGCAGGACTCCGGCTACCAGGACAGGGTGTTCTAGGGCCTACCGTACCACGCCAAGCGGAGACGGTATAAATAATGACTCTATACAAAACTATTCAACTTATATCTCCTATATGTAAAATAATAGATTAAGGGCTGATTTTTCAATCCATATAACTTATATTCGACGAATATTTTTGACGTTTTGACAGCTTTTGTATAGGAAATATGTCAAACGGCCATATTTATTCCTCAGATAAAATTTATCTGATGATTGAAAAATCGGCCCTAAAATAATAAAAAAAAGCCCACGTTCTTAAATGTCACGTTCATATTTTATTAATATGGGTTTTTATATATGTTAGTTGCATTGTCATCGGGTTTGAAGCTACCCTATAAATTTCAGCCTGCTAGCTTATCGGGAAGTGCCTCAAAATCGAGTTACAAAAATCCAACCGGAACTACAAACAAACAAGAAAAGTGAGTGTATAAAAACGTGGGAAAAATGAATTGCTGTTCGCTAGTCTCGAGAATGGCTGAACCGATTTGCCTTTTTTTAGTCTTGAAATATTCGTAATAATCCAGGGAAAGTGTATACAGTGAGAAAATATGAAACATGAATTTCTTGCATACCACACTGTTATAAAGGTGGTCAATTAATTTTGCAGCTTATTATAGATCCTGTTGTGCAGAAAAATGTTTTAACTTATACACGTAAAATATATGAGCATTGCTTGTAATTCTGATTTAAAAAAAAGCGTGTCTGTTTGATTACTTTGTCTCTTTCTGTCTCTGGTAATTAGTGAAGGACAGAAGATGTTCTTAATAGTATTATATATGAAAAATATAATGTATCAATATATTTTCTTTTGTTTTAACTTGTATACACAATGTACGCATATTGCATTTGTAATTTTGATTGTAAATTGAAAATAGTGTCTGCTTGATGCTTTGTCTCTTTCTGTCTTAGATAATTAGTGAAGGACAGATGATATTGTTATGTGAAAAGTCTTCCTATGTCTTTTCTACCTATAGTTTTAAAGTGATGTAAAAATGTAGGCTCTAGGGTTGTCTCGATGTATTTTTTTTTCATTTATTATGTTCATAAATTTAATGTGATGTGTTGTGTTACAATAAGAAAAGGACAAAAAAATAAAACAAAATGTACGAAATGATTTAAAAAAAATTGCGTATTTAAGACAGAAAGGTTTGGAATGAGAAAAGAGAGGCCTTTGCCCAACTGTGGGATTTTAATCTAGATAGTTAAAAAGTATATTTTTGTGTCTGTACAGATATCCTGTGACATCTGTTTATTGTTATATACAGTATGTATTAAAAAACCTGCCCGATCTATTTACAATGGCCGATGAATGAATGGAAATTGGATTAAATTGACAATTTTTTGTATTCTCCAAAGCATTTGTCCCACACAATAATTGGCAGAATCGGGTCCCAGCTAAAGAGTTGTGTAGTGTAAAACAACGAAAGACTTATAACGGCTTACTCACAAGTATTTATCGGGATTGTCCGACTGGTTTCGGACCCAACCGGAGTCTTTAATCATGAGCTGACGCGATTTCGACTCGCAACGTCGAAACTAGTCGGGCAATACTGATAAATACGCCTGAGTGCACCGTTACATCATTTAATAATGAATCTATCTCACGATAGTTACTATAAAAATGGTATTATGTCAAATATTTTAAATATCAATTGTTAATCGACTGTTAAACGCCGTTCATTCATATTGCCCAATGTTATTGTTGGTCTTCGGGCCGTATTAGTTAATACCGACAATATTCCTAATTAATATAATAATAGTAAGTTACTTAAATATTGTAAAATACTTATAACAGTAACATATGGTATTACATTATATGATACACTGCCAAATGTATGCATTTCAGTTATAATTGAAGGTTATAAAATGCTGGTATATTTAATCTGTTCAAAAGTTAGAACAATGTTGTAATGGGGCACTAATACTAATATGAATGATGCAACGGTTTACTCACGCCTATTTATGGGGGTAGCCCGACTAGTTTCGGACCCAACCGGAGTCCTTAATCATGAGCAGACGCGGCGGGATCGCGAGTCGAATTAAGGACTCCGGTTGGGTCCGAAACTAGTCGGGCTACCCCCATAAATAGGCGTGAGCATTCAATAATGAAACAGTCTCACGATAGTTATAATAAAAATACTAATATGGGTATGTGTTTTTATGACAAAAAAATCTGTTAAATCTGTCAGATAGATTTCCAAGAAATATTGGATACGTATTTTATCTCGTGAACAAAAAATGAATGGTATACAGTGATTTGAAAAGTAGTGTGACGTCACTTATCAGTTCGCTTTTAACTAGCGAGTGATGTTACTCTTACTAGCCCCCACTCAGAATCTGACTGACGGAATAACAGATTTATATTATTAGATTTAGGCTCGATTTTTCAATCGTCACTTAACTTTTATCTGAAGAATAAATATGGCCGCAGACATATTTTCTATACAAAATCTGTCATCACGTCAATCATATCAATACTCTATACTAATAAATAAAGCTGAAGAGTTTGTTTGAACGCGCTAATCTCCGGAATTATTGGTTCAAATTGAAAAATTCTTTTTGTGTTGAATAGACCATTCATCAAGGAAGGTTTAAGGCTATATACCATCACGCTGCGACTAATAGGAGCGAAGATACAATGGAAAAATGTGGAAAAAACAGGGTAGATATAAATCATAACTTATATCTTCTAACCACGTCAGTTCGTCGAATAAAAGTTATCTGGCGATTGAAAAATCGGCCCTTAATTAAATACCCTATTGTAACTGTTTGTAATATAATCCAATACTCTAAACAACTGATTTGTGGCTCACAAACACAGTTTCAAATTTTGCAAGTGAGAGACTTGATGACTAGTAGTGCTGTCTCGCTCCCACAGTCGTTTCTCTTCATTAATGATGACACCCCAACAATCATAGACTTAACAGTCGAGTATTCGGCTTATTATTAAATATAGATATTAATAAAACCTTCTTTGATTGTGCTGTTCAATGCGAATTAGACATAAGACTGTAAAAATAGTTAACGGAAATTATAAATAAACTATTTTGGAATATAACATTAAAACTTTTTAGTTTTTTATTTGAATGCGACTTCCTAACTTGGCACTTGGTTGTAATGTCAGTCATATTAAAACAGGGATGAAGAGTAGGCGTTAAAATTAAAAATCTTAAGTCCTTTAGATATAAATTAAAGATTAGACACGTGTTGTATTTTTGCCTAGATATAAAGAATAAAATAAAGCCAGTCTAACCAAGGGGTGTCGTGTTGCCCATCGTGTTGAACTGGGTTGAGAAGGTCAGATAGGCAGTCGCTCCTTGTAAAACACTGGTACTCAGCTGAAACCGGTTGGACTGGAAGCCGACCCCAACATAGTTAGGAAAAGGCTAGGCCGATGATGATGATATAAAGAATAAAAACAAACAAACATACACTGCTTTAGAGTTATGGCGAGGGTGCTTATGACGTTCAGCGGGATTGTTTGAAAGGGCCACTACGGCCCCGACACACTGAGCAGTCTAAAACTCTCTTCCTCTCAACCCAAAGCGAAAGAATTTATATTTGATAAAGTAAAGTTTGCGAGACCAAAGAAACAAAACATATTATTATCCAATATTATTCACTGAATAAAATGACGGATGTTTAAAAAAAATCCTCGTCCCTATTTAGCATTGCTTGCATGGTCTGGGTTTTAAATTTGGAGGCATTCTTCTAGGTGTTTCATGGCATTCAATTAAAATTAAATTAGTCGATTTACTTCGACATCCCTATAATCTGAGATTAATGGTTTATCTTCAGACAAATAACATGACTGTATAAAGTAAAAGGATTGCATCACAACAATAAACTGGTTATTCAATCTGTATACATACAATGGGACAGTTGTAACGTTAACATTTCTAAATCTACCGCCGAATGTGTCACTTCAAAAGAAATCGTGAGAAAGTTTCAAATGATCTTTTAGGTTTTTGAAAAAGTTTTCTTCTGCATATTCATATTAAGAGTGTTACATAAATTAGTAGCTGCTAAAAATCGTCAAAAAATATAATCGACTCGGTTAAATTACTAATATTGAATCTGTGCAATTGATTACCACAAGCACATCACTATGAAGTACTGTCAAAACTGCGAAAAAAAAAGATACGAGTAAATATTTTTCTGGTCAAAAAATACTAATAAGCCGGAAATTATGAAGTTATTGTGTGAATATGTGTAAAATAAAACTCAAATATAACTAATGTGAGCGTAAATTGACGCCACGTTGGTTTTCACGTGTTAAACGCGCAGGTAAGCCGTGTTAATTGGATATACAATTTATAACCTTTAGAACAATGTTTCCCGCGAAAAATAGACTAAGAATTGTTTACAAACATTATATTTCATGTTTTTATTGTATTTAAAGGGTATAAAATCGATTTTAAATGTTATTGAATTAATTATTGTGGGGTCTTATTCTGTAAAATAGTTCGTAAAGTCGTTCGTGTCTGTTGCATTTGATATGGTACTTTCGACTCTATGCACTTGTAATAAAGTCGACGTCGCGTTTGCGTTGCTGATGCGTTCGAGTTCAGAATAGGGCTCTCCGACTCGTTATTGCTTTTTGGTACAATCCTGGCCACTACTTAGGGTTGCCAGTTATGAGTAATTTACATTAATTTTGGGTAATTATTTTTTATATAGAACCTGTTTTGGTGGGAATGTATTCATGAATACATTTAGATTTTATATTAATTGATTATTTTATGTTTAATTGTAGTTATAAATTAGCATGTAGCCCTAGTTATTAATTGATTCTGCCAAAGCTTAATGAGAATATTATTTTTTGTTATATTTTTTTTATTGTTTATTATTTGATATTAATGGTGCTCTTTGTTCATTATCCTGATTTATGACTTATATATAAATTTCTAAATTTTAAAACCCTTCACCAATGGTTACAAAAAACATTGAAGAAACCATTTGATTTTGAAAGTTTATTCCTAGGCTGATATATAGGAAAAAGTTCTTACTTGGTCCTAAGTAATAGCACATTTACCCCTATTTTTGTAAGAAAGCTGTGCGAACAATATTCTTATACCTTATTTCCATATTATATCCTTAATTGTTAATAATAATTGTTCTTTTTTATTTTCAAGTGTGCAAGTTGATGAAAATTAATTAAAACAAACAATTTCCTTCTTTTTATTTGGTATACTGCGGAATTCCCGTGGACACCCACCTTCTTGGAGATAGTCTGAGACTCGCACTAACTAAACCTGAACTTCCAAAAACCGTCTCCTCAGGGGGTGTCGGAAGCGGTAATTTCAAACGCTTACTGGCTACAAGAATTGCATTACAAAGTCTTCTGCAGTTGGTTGGTGCATGGCAAGTCATCAAGCTGCCCTATTGCCAATTCTTTGTGTATTGTTCTTAAGGTGTTTACTTGCAATCACAGCATTCAACTCTTACCCATCTTATCTATATATCTATACTAATATATAAAGCTGAAGAGTTTGTTTGTTTGTTTGTTTGAACGCGCTAATCTCAGGAAGTACTGGTCCAAATTGAAAAATTCTTTTTGTGTTGAATAGAGCATTAATCGAGGAAGGCTTTAGGCTATAAACCATCACGCTGCGACTAATAGGAGCTAAGATACAATGGAAAATGTGAATAAAAAAAACGGGCAGGTATACCTAAATCATAACTTATATCTTCTACCCACGGGGACGAAGTCGCGGGCTACAGCTAGTCATTCATAAAAACAAAATAGAATACTTTACATCTTGTTGATTCTTTCCCTTTTTGTTAATCTTTCTTATAATTTTGTACCGGACACTATATTCCTGTGTTATAAATCATCTTCTACATAGTAAGTGTGTGAATGTTGGTTTCAGATCCTCTCCATCATGGGTCCGTGCTGCGTGGAAGGCTGTGAGGTGACTGGAGAGGAGACCTACTACTTTGAGTGAGTTTCATTGTTAGTTATTTAACAATAGTTTATTTACGCTTATGTATCGAGATCGCCCGACTAGTTTCGGAAACAACCGAATGAATCGCGAGGACTCGAAGCGCGGGCAAGAGAGTCGAGGTTTATTATTATTCTTCTTCTTTTATTTCGTCTTATCTCTTTTATATAAAAATAAATTTCTGTTCGTTAGTGTCGCTAAAACTCGAGAACGGCTGAACCGATTTGGCGATTTAGTCTTGAAATATTCGAAGTAGCCCATTCGTATAGCCGTTTAAACCTTTTTAAACGGCTATAAAACATAAAAATTAAAAACAAAAATTTACTTCTACTGTTAGGCGGTAGTTCGTAGTTCGCCGGTACAGCTAGTACCTGTATACAAAATATAATTTTAATTACTTTCGTATTAAGTATTTCGAGAGGCTTCACAAACATACAAATCACGTGCTCAAAGACCCAGACTCAGAACAAGCATACGTGGATCATCGCTTGTCCTACGATACCTCAACCAATCGCCTACCCTTGCAATCTTCTCTTTACTGTTATACCCTGTCCATTCTGTCAGGTTCCCCACGAGCCGCCAGCTCCGCCGCAGCTGGCTGCAGCTGACGCGCGTGTCGGGCAAGCTGCCGCTGGGCGCGGTGGTCTGCAGCCGACACTTCCCCCCTCACGACTACGAGCTGGTGCGAGGCAGGGTGCGACTCAAGAGGAAGGTCGTGCCCAGTCTGCTGCTGGATCTGGTGGGTTTGGGTTGAACCAGATATTATTTTAACTTCAAAAAAATAGAACAGACTTCAAAGTGATTGACAGTTATTTCATTTTAAGGGACTCAATAAATCAGGTCATCCAGTCCGCAATTCTGAGAAAACCTCGCAAAATAATACAAACAAATCAAGAATCTTTTTGAAGTCTTCCGAAGAGGATTATTTTTAGCGCAATAGGTTTTCAAAAATATTCAGACTGAATGTAACTTAAATAAATACTTTTGTTTTCCAGACCACACCACAGCCAAAAGAAAATGCCCCAGAATCGCCGAAACCACCACAATCAGAGGAAACTCCTAAACCTCAAAAATCATCACCAACACCACCCAAATCACCACCAGTTTTGAGATCACCACCAGCTAGATCCCCATCGCCAATACCACCAAAATCACCAAAAGTTACAGCAGCTTGTGACTCCACGGTCTCAGATCTACCGGAAGACGAGCCTGCAGACCAGCGGACAGGTGGACAGACAGACGAACGGACGGTTGCACGGACAGACGTTCAGACAGACAAGCAAACACCAGATTCAAGGCATAGAACGGAGTCAAGTGAAATATGTAAAGTTGTGAACAATGACATTGGGAGATGGAACCATAACATTGATTTGGCTAAGTATGTATAACATTTATACATTAAAGTTTATTGACTAGTTGTGCTTCACGGTTTCACCCAATTTTCTTGTGTACCGTATATATGATTTAATACAAATTTGCAGTTTTTGTCTCTGGGTACCGATTTTATATTGGTCTGAATTCGATTTATTACATTTTGAGGATAATCTAGACTTGGGTGAAAAAGTTAGGAAAATAAACGATGAAGCGAGCTCAGTCAAGTCGAATATAGTTTGCAGTCCTACTAATATTATAAACGCGAAAGTTTGTTTGCATAGATTTTTGTTCCCCTTTCACACAAAACTACTGAGCGGATTTAAACGAAACTTGTTAGACAGATAGTTCATAGGGGATAAAAAATAGGATAGTTTTTATCCCGATTTTAGAATCTGGTAGGATAATTTTCGATCCTGCGAGCCACAGCTAGTTAAGTAGGTATAAACTATGATTTTTTTTATTACATTATTATTCAGATTTTTAATATAAAATGATTGATTTCCGACCCTAATTTACATCAGCCACATTATAAAGTAAATTTCAATATTATGTATGTATCCCCAGCGTCCCCCTGCCCGACCCTCGCCAGGACATCGAGGAGATGATCACGAACTACCACATCATAAACAAGCCGCTGGCGGCCCGCCCGCCCTGCCCGCCGCCCTGCGACCTGCTGGGCGGGCGGGCCGCCTCGCCGCTACACACCATCGAGATAGACGACAAGGATCCCGTGTTCATCGAGGTGCCGGTTGATAAAGGTGGGTTCTGATGATATATTAAATGTAGGTTTAATGCTGGGGCCACACTAAGGGTCTAGTCAGACGGACTGCATTACATCTGCAATCCAACTGCAAATTTGCAGCTCGGATGCAGTTTGAATGCAGCTATAGAACTGAAAACCAACCGTGCGGTCCAATTGTAATTGGCGTGCAGTCGTGTGACTTTGCAGTTCTATTGCAGTCGTGTAACTGCATCCGCACTGCAAATTTGCTGTTGGATTGCAGTTGAATTGCGGTCCATCTGTTTAGGCTCTAAGACGCTGTCTCCACGAGCGAGAAAATCGGCACGAGTCGGCCCTTATATCGTAGGAGATCGTTGGAGAATCTCCACGCACAAGCGATAATTCTACCACGCATCGTCGCGAGTCGTAACGGTATCGCCGCGTTTCCTTGACGCATTGCGAAAGAAAGAATGCTTGATGAGAGGCAACGCTGAAATGACGCCGCGTGCTAGTCGTGACCGGCTAGCGACGATGAAATGATATTTCGCGCGCCGGGTGGAGACGGTTCGGATATTTTCAATGGTCTAGGGGCCTTAACACAATTCCCAATTTCTAATCAAATGACCTAACCTAACCTATGCTCTCATATTGTGTAACAGACAACCCATCAGCGGGCGGCGGCAGCCAGGACTGCCTGATGCTGCTGGAGAGCGTGCAGGTGGACGTGGACCCCGACAGCCTCATGTTGCCGCACCCGGACGACCGCGAGCACGACGATGACAACGACAACAACGACACGCCCGAAAGGTACGACATACACGATACGACTTGACAGCCGCCGTGTTAACACATCGTTATTAACAAGCCTATCTATTGCACAAAACAAAAGTGCAGTGGTTTCTGCCTTATATTTTCTTACATCTGTTGCTACTTACCTCTTCTTAAAGATAGAGTTATCTCCTTAATCATCATCATCATCCACAGCATTTATCCTCCCACTGCTGGGCATAGGCCTCCCCTTTCACGTGCCAATTTCTCCAGGCCTGTGCCAGCCTCATCTCGACTCAACCCGAGACCTTTACCATATATCATCGACCCATCTTACTCCCGGACGACCGACATTTCTTTTGCCTTGTCTTGGCCACCATTCTGTCAACACCTGCCATCACTTCGTCTGGCCAAGTGGCTATTCTCCTTAATACCACCTTAACTTCTATGGCCTGATAACATCTATAAAAGATGATTAAAGCTGCATCCGTTTCAGGTGGTTTGGCTTTGGCACTTGCGCTGATGGCTAACAATACCACCTTAAAACTGATTGAAATTCCGTGTAGGATCAGAAAATGTCAATTCTTATACATTCTATTTACGAGTTATTGTCTTCCATCCACAGAAAAGAAGACCCAATAAGCCTGTTAACATCGAGCGATGAAGACGACGTCATCATAGAGGAGCCGCACATCGACACCGTCGAAGTGTCAGACGAGACCGACGAGGACGACGTCCCACTAGTTAAACTAGTCAAAAAGACCCCCAAAAAGAAACTACTCAAAAAGAAAACGAAAAAAATCAACAAACAGATACAAAAACAAGAAGATTTTGAGAATGTTATGTGGAATATGTTGGATTATTACTGTATGCAGTGCCATTACTCAACTAATAACAGCGTTGAGTACAATAATCATATGAACGAACATTCCACAGTGCTACAAGTGTGCCCAATATGTAGCTACACGTCAGCCAGCAAGACTATGTTCTCAAGACACATCAGAAAACATCGGGAAGAGAAGAAATTCCGGTGCCACATATGCGACTATCGGGCGAAACACAACATGAGTCTCATCTACCACTTAAAGTCCCATGATAGTGCGAATTTAGAAAGTGTTAAGCGCGGTTTTAAGTGTAAAAAGTGTGGTTTCCAGTCAGATGTGAAGGCAACATTGTTGAAACATGTGCGTTTGTGTAGTACGGGCGTTAAGAAGTATTCGTGTGATAAGTGTGTGTACGAGACCAAGAGATGGTCGGACCTGAAGCGGCATCTCACGAGGCGGCACAAGGAATTCGGAGACGACGAGTGCGTCGAGGAAGCCAGTTGGACGTAAGTCTGATTCTAGTTAAGGTTGTGAACGCTATAGTTGTTTAGCAGTATGTTTCTATGTCTAGGTAATGATGGGCTAGATATGCCCTCGGTCTCGGATCGCAGTTGCGATCTATGATCAAAATCCGTGATCACGAGACGAGATTGACTGTAGATTGATGGTCAATCTATTTAATACGGTTTATTGATCACGAGTAGAACAAGAGTATTTGAAAGGGATTGAAGGTAGATTGATGGTCAATCTATTTCAAGCTGATCGAATAATAAAAAATTTCGTAAGAAATACTTGCCAAGATTGGTCAAACTTATTGTAAATACTTAGTTTAAATAATTACGAAAATATTGAATTGTTTTTGTGTTGTACTGTAGAGGTAAATATTGAACAATATTTGGAATAGTTATATTTTTTTTCAGTTTGGGTCCGAAACTAGTCGGGCAATCTCGATTCACACGCGTGAATAAATCGTTATAAAATAAAGTCTTTTAAAAATAAACAGAATAGAATTTTCGTAAAATATTATTCATCATTGTAAATACTCAATTTAAGAAAATATTAAGTACTATATATGTATATTTTGTCCTCGTTTTTTGTTTTAATAAACTTTGGAATAATAATTTGTAAATAGTAGGTATTTGTAAATATTTTTGTGAATGTAATTCAGATTATGCTCAAAGTCATTACCATTTTAAACTATTATAAAATTGCACTAATATTGTAAGTTTATGGTTGTAACAATATTTGTAAGTTTGTCTGTGAGAGGTAATCTATAAAACTACTGAACTTATTGTAATATTTTTATTGATAGTTAGTCCTGATTGAATGTTCAATGTAGTGTTGTCGACTTGTTATGATACCATTCTTATTATTAATTTAAACATTTTGATTTTTTGCTTCCGACTCAATAACAACTTGTGACGTATGTGTGTTTGTCTGTATGTGGCATACCTCGAGCTCATGAACCGATTTAGAATTTTTACGAACTTGATTACTAAGGCTTCGAGGTCTATCCATCCGTTTGTTCGTCTGTCAGTAGGCTGTCTACTAATAGGTTAGATACTTAGAATTTTCATTGCCCATGTAAATCTATTACTGGTATTACAACAAATAATTAAAATAGCCGCTAAGTAACGGTTTTAACGTTTGACCTAGTTTATTTTTCTGTATCATATTTGTATGAAACATTAGCGTCGCGAGTACGACTCGCACTTGCCCGTATTTCTCCTTTGAAAAGTAAATTAGTTGGTAAAGATGGCAGCAAAATGGCGAAGTACATATTTATCAGAACTCCCTAAATATAGTATCAAATGGAAAAGCTGGTCTAGTAGAATACTACTATGACTAATTATATGAAAACTAGCTGTTGCCCGCGACTTCGTCCACGTGGTTAGAATTTTCCCCGTCTTTTCTACATTTTCCATTGTATCTTCGCTCCTATTAGTCGCAGCGTGTTTATATATAGCCTATAGCCTTCTTTGATAAATGGTCTATTCAACACAAAAATATTTTTTCAAATCGAACCAGTAGTTTCTGAGATTAGCGCGTTCAAACAAACTAACTCTTCAGCTTAATATATTATTCTAAGTGTGTCGGGGGTTTTCAAATTTATACTTTTGTATTTAATTAGAAAGTGATTATTTTAATCACTTTTAGGTTTAAATGTATATAAATAATGAACTGTAATAAATGAAAATTCACGAAATATTATAGATAGCTTATTAAATGCGCGGGTCGCTGTTTTGTAAATAATTTAAAATAATAAGTTGAAGTATTAAATATGTTTAATATAATAATTATGATTAATTAATAACCTTTTTGGAGGAAGGTACAGAATTGTTGATTTTAACTGCAGAACCAGATTGCCTATAATGTTATACCGCATTTAGTTCAGAATGTAAAACTTTCAATGTATGTGAATGACATTCCTTTTCGACACGTGACGTGACTTTGACTTGTCAGTTCAATACATTTGAGGGATTCGTTTAGTTTTTGTTTTAATTATCGTAAGGAAGATTCTTTATGAAACAACGGTTTACTCTATTGTTAGTTCATGATTAGGGACTCCGGTCGGGACGGAAACTAGTCGTACGATCCCGATACATACGCGTGAGTAATTTGTAAATAGTTAAATATTTTAAATGAATGCAGTTTTAGTATTGTGTGTAAGATGCTCGAATGTAATTTTAAAATTAATGTAATATAATAATGTGTCACTCGCTTTGAAGCAATTATTTTTATATCATAACTACCTGTCAGCATACGCTGTTTCACCATAAAATTGAGTTTTACGATAAAAAGGTGGGGTAACCAAGCCAAATCATTGTGCGAGACGTGTCGCGGTTTCGATCCTCGCGTAGGACAAGCATTTGTGTGATCGACGAATACTTGTCCTGAGTCTGGGTGTCTTGTGCATTTGACTTGAATGTTTGTGAAACCCACCGCGACACAAGGATCAAGTTCTATAAGACGGGAGACGTTTAAAAAAAACTTGTGGTGAGTTTAAATTCACACAGAATCCAATATTTTGGTTGTGTAAAAATA
This sequence comes from Trichoplusia ni, assembly GCF_003590095.1. NCBI lineage: Eukaryota > Metazoa > Arthropoda > Insecta > Lepidoptera > Noctuidae > Trichoplusia > Trichoplusia ni. The sequence goes on from NC_039503.1 coordinate 3,367,902, forward strand.
ATTGCTAAAAAGTGACACTAAATAATATATGAATGTGTGAATTATTGATAATAATAAATAATGTTTACTATCGGCGTGTGCTAGAACTGATGTTGTAAATATTACTGTAATTATGATTTAAATGTACATATTTTAATAGTTATGATTAAAATTAAGACGTGTAAATAAATGATTTAATTGATGTCATTCTGTGATTTTATTAATGATTGGTGAGCCCTGTGGTTTTGCTCACATTCCTTTTCCCGCAAAATATTTTAGTAAAATGTGATTTGGTCCAAAATATCATGTCATAGTTGATATTGCTGACAAAATAATTTGTCTTGTTTGTGATAATAATAGGTGATTTCAAATAAGAGAAAAAAAAGCATGTTAATGACATAACGACTTTCAAAGATGTTGCATCTTTGACAGTCGTTATGTGATTACAGTTGTGTCGCGCAGTCTCACTATGTGATACTGTGTCACAGTAACTGTGGAGGTCAGAGAGACAGGCGCGATGTGATACTGGGGCTCAGCTGTCGGGGAGACTGGGAGCTGGATACAACATACTTTGAGCAATAGAAATAAGACAATATCATAAAATAAGTACTTAATTTATTACGAAAAACTAAAATACAAAATGGCTTATTTCTAATTAATATTCTAATTCCTATTTTCCTTAACGTTCAGTCATCAAACGATTTTATAAAGTTGATTGTCGTTATGCTCTTGTACTTACAAAATGATTTACAACTAGAAATAAATGTTTATTTTAATAATCTCTTGTTATATGAATGGAACTAATAAAACTACATTTATTTATACACAAACTGGGCTTAAGAAATTATATTTAGGGACGACAGGAATGGATTTATGTGATTTAATTCCAAAGTTCTAAAATGATTATTAAAATCTTAAACCTAAAAACAGTTTAGACAAAACTATCTGTTTACTTTTGTGTGCAGTCAAATTAAAAGAAATACATTCTTTAAACACAGTTTTTAAAGTCAACTTGTGAAATCTATCCCTAACTGCTTTTAAAAATGTAGTTATGAAAAAGAAAGACAAAAGTTCTAAAGGCAGTATAAGATTAGATACTTAGTAATTATACTTAAATTCAGTAGAATACGGAACTTCAGCTTAACTAATGAGATTGCAACACAATATACATTATTTAAACAGCAACACCTGTATACCTACAGATTAAAAACTAAGAATTTTATCTTGAAAACAAAATGGAAAGGCCTCATTTTCTGATTCTAAATTAACTTTTGCAGGATGACTGCTTCTGTCCGAGCATATATACAGCTTTCAAGAAAACCGTAGCTGATTAAAATTCGCATGGAGATTCTATTTTTCAAGGTTATATACCTTGGCTTCGCTGTTTGCCCGTCTTTCGGCACAAGGCTGTATCACGTAGACCATGATAGCTTGTAAGTTGAAGTTTTCACAAACATTGTATTACTATTGTCATAATAACAACTTACGATAAAAATAACTATTCAAGTCGGGTAACGGTCGATTATGACATAAATTTGAAGGATGACAAACTTCACACCTGGCGGGTCTTTTATATTACTTATAGGTTTCTATACCTACTGTGGTCCTTGCTAACGAGAATATATAAAAGTATTTTCAGATCAAGATAGGGTTGCGAAACCCTGATTTATATGAACAGAAACGGTATTCAAAATTGATCTTGAGCACTTATGAATTAATATATTCCACTGCAACTATTTTAACCAATATCTTTTTACAATAACAATATTAACTTCTAATAAAATCATTTGTTTTACGTAGGTGTTTTACGTTGTTTGACAGGACGCCATCTTGGTTTATTTTTTAAGTTTCACTTAACAGATGGCTGGCTTGTTGGGCGCCACACGACAGATCACCTTCTTCAGATCTGTGAAAGCCTCGTCTTGAACTGCCTGGTCGAATTTCTGGAAATTAAAGTTATAACCATAAAATGTCTGCCAATTAATACCAAATGCAAAAGTTTACGGCCGTATTTGGCCGTTTGTGTCGCATTTCTTGTGTTGTGCAAAGTTAATTAAAAACTACAAAATATTTCCCATCTAGAAATAGTTTTTCAAGGAGTTTTTACTTATGCTAAAAGAAAATAGTACTTAATTTAATTGTACATGAGTACTGTTGAGTAGCTATAGGGGCAAATACGAAAAAGCAAAGCTTTCGTTTCCGTTTTGATACCTACTGCAATTTTTTCCATTTTATAAGGAACTGAAGAAAAGGTTAATTTAATTCGATTTTGATATTAAAAATGCCAACCTAAAATACGGAACACTCAGATATTCCTATTTTCTTTGGCGCAGAGAAACACGAGTATACGAACCTCATTAATAACAATAGTGGGTACAAATCCGAGCGGTCTCTGCACGGCATCAGTCTTGTCCCCGTACGTGGCCAGCAGCGTGTCTCCCTGCTCGGTGGACGCGCATCGCTTCAGCTTCACTGATTCAGACTGCTTGTTCACTTGGGTCAGGCACTGGAGATGAACAGGAATGTATATGAGAAGTTTAACACAACGCCGTCTAGCAAAGCTTGCATTTTAATTACTAGACATCTGATGAACATTAATACATAAAATACGACTTCATCAAGGAATTTAAACCTATTGCGGGGGGTTTCACAAAGCATTGGTCACACAAATGCTTGTCCTTCGCGGGGATCGATCCCACGAATCGCGCATTGGGTTTGGGATAGTGACCTCAACCACTTGGCTATCCGTGCAATGCCTTGTTTTCTTCCAATGGTAAATCATCAAATGACTCTTCCGGCTTTAGGTTGAGCAGAAGGGAGTGTCAGACTTCTACTGACTAAAACCCAGCCATGTTCCTTCCTTTGCCCTTCGTGTACCGGGACCACATCTTGCTAACAATCCCGCTGCAATAAAGTAATGTCTGAATGTTTCTTACCGTGTCAATAGACTTGTCAGGGTTGGCCTGTCCCATGAGGCAGATGATCAGCTCCATCTTTTCCGTGTCCTGGAGGCTGCGGTCCTTCAGGATGCATGACTGGATCTGGAAGTTAAGGGGGTGAGATTGAGAATTTTTTTTCTAGAAATCTTTAGTGAAAGTTGACTTGAAGGTTGTGGTTTGAAGTGAAATTACAATAATTATTCGTTGCAATATTATGGAAATCTAGTTTGTATGACTTTCAAAAAAGTCTTTTGATTTAGATGTATTCACAGTTTCAACTTTTGCATAAAAAAATTGTTACAACGCCCGCCGAAGAACGATGACATTCCTTATTAAATGATGTAACGGTTTACTCACGCGTATTTATCGGGGTAGCCCGACTAGTTCGACTCGCGATCCCACCGCGTCTGCTCATGATTAAGGACTCCGGTTGGGTCCGAAACTAGTCGGGCTACCCCGATAAATACGCGTGAGTAAACCGTTACATCATTTAATAATGAATCATTCTCACGACAGTTACTATCAAAATATAGATGACATTCCTTATTGTGAGAGTCGTTTCATCTCATCTCACATCACATCTCTAAATTCGGATTCTATTGCCATATCACGTGAGCTGAAAGTTGAAAGCGTAACAAATTCCTAATTTTTTTCTGGACAAAAGTGTGTTAACATGAAATTGAAAAAGAATTTAAACATATTGTAGATTTCTTTTGAAGTGTTTAATAGTATAATAATATAATATATCCGGGGACAACTCACTCACGGTTATCTGATCCCAAGCTAAGCAGAGCTTGTGTTATGGTAACCAGACAACTGATAAACTTTCTTATATATTTCTAAATACATACATATTATAGATAAATTACACCCAGACACCAGAACAAATGATCATGCTCATCACACAAACATTTGTCCTGGGCGGGAATCGAACCCACGACCTCCGGTATAGCAGTCAGGGTCGCTAACTACTAGACCAACAGGCCTAAACGAACACGCATTTTTATATAAAAGACTTTCGAATTTAAAAATCCAATCCTTGTATCGCGGAAGTTTCACAAACATTGCAGTCATGCACAAGACACCCAGACTCAGGACAAGCATTCGTGGATTACACAAATGCTTGTCCTACGCGGGGATCGAACTCACGATACCTCACGCACATTGGGATTGGCGAGGTTGCACTACGACCTATCAAATATCAAATTACTACAGTTATGTAACAAAATATGTGATCAATTGTGCACTTCTCCAATTTTTCAACACCTGTTATAAAATTCCTTGCAGGCAAACGATTGTACATCAAAACCCTACATTATCCCCACAGATGACGCAAGCACATGTCACATGCCTTACCTCCACTGTGAGCTGTAATAAGGCAATTAAGATCGTATCGCAATGACTGTATGAGACAATCATTATATTATTAACTTGATAAAGTATATCTATCTAGTTCAACAATTACGTGGAGGACCAGGTTTTCCTATTAAGTGACCTTTTTAGCCTTCCGTACCTACTCAAAGGGAAGACACGGAAAATAGCTATTATGTATCTCTATCTGTCAAGTCTTGACATAGTTCAAGCTAGGTAGTTGATTTTTAAGGCGACTGCCCACTACACCGTACCATACCATGACCGTGCTATGAACGTGTAAGGCAAAAAAATATTCTCCGTATTAAAAAGTATGTGACCATGCCATAGCCCGTGCCGTTACTGACCAGCATCGTCGCCTTTTTAATATAGAGAATATTTTTTTGCCTGACACGTTCATAGCACGGTCATGATATGGAACGGTGTAGTGGGCAGACTCCTTTATGCAGATGAATTCCAGTTGCCGGTATAACTACGAGATTCGGTCCCGTACGATAAATAAATTTAACTATTATTTATTTGTAAATCACCTGTATGTTGCCTGTTTGTACGGTATCGCGAGTCCGATTTAATAAGAACGTTAGTAAATGTTATTGTAATTAATAACACACATGTGAGTAGTGTCTAAACGCAGATTTTGATTGCTTCACCAAATCTCCAGACATTATATTTAAGAACAACATGATACATGTAGAACCATGTCTAACACAAGCTGACCGGGCAAACGTTGTTTTGCTGTGTCAATTATTTCTGGGGTAGGTATGGTTACATACCGATAAAAAACAAAACAGAAAATAACAAATTAAAAATATTAAGGTGGTTGTTTTCGTGTTGACTAAACCATTTATCAAGGAAGGCTATAGGCGAAGTATCTCTATAACATCTCGCTGCGACTAATAGGAGCGGAGGTACAATGGAAAATCTGGAAAAACCGGGAAAACTATTAAATTCAAGATCTTTTTACCACGTGGACGAAGTCGCGGGCAACAGCTAGTTTACTATATAGGGTAGATACAATTAGGAATAGTTTATAATATATTACCTTGTTCCCGTAACACTCGTCGGGTCCGTGATGACAGTTGAACTGCCATTTGCCGTTAACTTTGTCATGCTGTAACAAACATACTTATGAATATACTTACTTAAAGAAAATAAGACGATTAACAAGTTTTAATCAATTAGTCATAAGAAGAGCGTTTTCTCCCATGTTTTTATACACTCACTTTTCTTGTTTGTTTGTGTAGTGGCATGAAATGTACTACGTAAACATATAGGGACGCGGTTAGATTGCCTCCTTACACTCATTCCGAGTCTAGTAATTAGCAGAATAGTAATTGTTGGTGTTTCTTTTATATCCAAATTCCAATACAAAAGAACATTAAACAACTCTAAAGTTTGTTTGCTTGTTTGTCGTTCCGGTTCTATTTTTGTTAATCAATTTTGAGGCAGTTACCTATAAGCTATAAGCTAGCAGGCTGAAATTTTCGGGTAAATAAAAACCCGATAAGAATGCAATTCACAACTATAAAAACGGCTAGGCTGATTTTGATAAAATTTCAATTTAAAAAAGTGGTTTTTTAGCTGACGACGGGTTCGCAAGCGATTTCGACTCGCAAAGTCGAAACTATTCGGGCAATCCCGATAAATACGCGTGAGTAAACCGTTGCATCATGGTTCCGATAGTTACTATAGTTATACATATGGTATCTTACCGTGCTCTTGCCGTAGGGCACCAGCTTGACCTTGACGACTCCCCTGAAGTCGCGCCACACGGGAGCCAGCTGCGCCGTGATGAAGCGCTTGCTGTCCGGGCACAGCGACTCGTAGTACACCGCTATCTTCACCTGCAGGAGAGGAAGATGTGCTCAGTTCTGGCTTGGGAAAAAATATGCCAAAAACCAATATGCCTAACTCGTTATGCCAAATTAAAATGGGCTAAAAAGGAATCTCCCTTATGACCAGTATAAGTAACCAGAAGTTGCAGATTCGAGTCTGACGGTTGAACTTTTCATTTAATCTATCTATACTTAATATATAAAGCTGAAGAGTTTGTTGGTTTGAACGCGCTAATCTCAGGAACTACTGGTCCAAATTGAAAAAATCTTTTTGTGTTTAATAGACCATTCATTGAGGAAGGTTATAGGCTATATACCATCACGCTGCGACTAATAGAAGTGAAGATATAATGGAAAATGTGAAAAAAAACAGGGCAGGTATAAATCATAACTTTATCATAACCGCGCGGACAAAGTCGCGGGCAACAGCTAGTTCCAAATATAATTCGATCCGCAGTGCTTTCCAAAATGACCAAGGTTAGTTAAAACATGTTTTACCGACTGTCAAAGATAAAGGCATATCTGGTGATGGGCTGTCTTCTCTCACGTAACCCTCACCTGGCAACATTTTAGATGTAAGATCGTACCTTTTGTTCATCATTCTTCTTGTTCTTCGCTGATACTCCGTAACACAGCGCCAGGAGGCACACAACTGCTAAAGTCTTCATTTTGTTCTAGAACAAAACAAAAAACCATTAGGTATCAACTTATATTGTCAGAATTGTTTGAAACACATAATTCTCTCATTTAATATTAGTAGAATTATTTTGATGTGAAGGATTCCTTAAATTGTGGGTCCTGGCTGTTATTCATACATCTTTAACAGAAGCTAGAAAGCCTGACAACCAGTCTTACTAAGGGGTATCGTGTTGCCCAGGTAACTGGGTTGAGGAGGTCAGATAGGCAGTCGCTTCTTGTAAAACACTGGTACTTAGCTAAATCCGGTTAAACTGGAAGCCGACCGTAACATAGTTGGGAAAAGGCTAGGATGATTATGAGGATGATGATATGTTTTATAGCCATATCCTACGAGGTCAGAGCCGCGGGCGACCGCTAGTTGACAATAATATTAACCCGTAAAACACCTCACCACAAAATGTGCACGTACCAACTTCTAAAGAAAGTTAACAAGTTCACCACATCTTGGATAAACATTGAACGCTTTTCTTTATTGGACTTGTATTATTATATTGTTTTGTATTTAAAAAGATACCACACCAATGTGTAATTAACTTAAATTATTGTTATATTGACTAGGTCTAAGAGATCGGCTGGTGATCCGTTACACAATGCGCCCATTGTGCTCAATTACGCGAAACGTGAATTCTTGACGCATTTAGGGTTCCCTTGGTATATTATAAAACCATTTCGATTATTCTAATAACTTTTGTGAGGTGGATTTCTATTATTTTATGACCGATTTACATATGCATATATATCGTGATGATTTTTTTATTATTTAAAAAAAAACGACTCCCGCACTAAGGAATTTAATCCTTGTGTCGCGGGGTGTGTCACAAACATACAATTCACATGCACAAGGACAGAAAAACTCAGAACAAGCATTTGTGGATCAGACAAATGCTTGTCCGACGTGAGGATCGACCCCGCGATACGACGCGCGCAGTGGGTTTGGCGTGGTGACCTCAACCATTCGTCTATCCGTGCAGTCTAGTCCTAGCCTTTTCCCAACTCGTCAATGTTGTGGTCGCATCCAGTCTAACCAGATGCAGCTAAGTACCATTGTTTTACAAGGAGCGACTGCCTATCTGACCTCCTCAACCCGGTTACCTGGGCAACACGATACCCCTTAGATAGACTGGTTTTTAACTTTCTAGCCTCTGACTACCTGTAACAATGTCAAAGATGTGAAAATAACAGCCGGTATCCACAACACACAGACACTATGTCATATTTGTCAGTCGTTATGTGATTACAGTTGTGACGCGCAGTCTTACTATGTGATACTGTGTCACAGTAGGTAACTGTTTAGGTCAGACAGACAGTTCAGCACAGCAAGTGTATATCCGACTTGTACATCAAAGATGAGTTAAATAGGTATATTTTTATATTCCTACAGAACCCTCTTAAAATAACGGTTCGTTCTTACCCGTTATTGTAGTAAAAACAACACATTGTTAGTGGTTATTATACAAGAATAACGTTACATGATCGCGTTTTTGTGATTTCGTATGGGATTGTATGGAATAATGTGTGAATGTATGTGTGTGTGTGTGTGTGTGTGTGTGTGTGTGTGTGTGTGTGAAGTGCTCGAGTTACATGATGCAATGTGTAGGACATGCGTAGTGGAGTCTTGAGAGAGATTGTTTATCTTAGAATTTGTAATAGCAGTTAACTTATTCGATGGTCATTTTTAAATTACATGTTAGATGTTTTAGAAGAACCTCTTTTAGGGTTCCGCAACCATGGAAAGGAACTCTAAAAATCTAAGAACTTTTTCATTGTTCCGTACGAAGGGTAAAACGGAACCCTACTACTGAAGCTCCGCTTTCTGTCTATCCACACGTCCGTCACCAGACAGTATCTCATGAACCATTAATGCTAGACATCGAAATTTTCATAATACGTTAATTATGAGTGTTTCTTGTGAGATGACGTCCGCGTGTCCGATAGAAAAATTATGAAAGAAATGTTGCGCCGACCACAAATAAAAATAATTGGGATCAGGGCAGAGGAATGATGTTAATTAAGGAATATATCCTACTATTATTAAAAAGGCGAAAGTTTATAAGTATGGACATCCATACATATGGATGTTTGTTACTCTTTCACGTAAAAACTACTGAATGGATTTGAATTAAACTTTACCACAATATAGCTTATACATTAGAATAACACATAGGCTACATTTTTTGAGGTTTCTAATGTGAGGTCGTAAAAAACACATTTTTTGCGCTTACATTGCAAACGCTCACTGAATCCTACAAGATAGATAGAAGGCAGATAGATAGAAGGCAGGTATAAATCATAACTTATATCTTCTAACCACGCGGACGAAGTCGCGGGCAACAGCTAGTTTATTATAATTACCCATTATTTAAGTACGGAGACTTTTACCATTAGCAACTTAAAGATGTGTAGGAACTCTCGTAAGAGTGAGAGGTTTCATATAATACAGTACTTCGCACTTACACTTTCTAATTGACACGCTTGGGTCAAGCAGTGACCCCGAGGTACAAGTTACAGACGGACAGCGATATTAAACATTCATATAGATCCCTACTTATAATATTATAAATGCGAAAGTAACTCTGTCTGTCTGTCTGTTACGCTTTCACGTCTAAACCACTGAACTGATTTTAATGAAATTTGGTACAGAGAGATAGAGTTGACCTTGGGAAAGAACATAGGATAGTTTTTATCCCGGGCTTTTGAAGTTCTCTTGGAAACGCGATATAACCGACCTCGACGCGGGCGAAGCCGCGGGCGAAATGCAAGTAGTTTATAAGTGTATTTTCTTTTGAATGCATGTGTAGACGACTGATTGAGGTCACCTCGTCAAAACAATTGCAAGACGTGTTCGATCCCCGCGTAGGACAAGCGTTTGTGTGATTCACGAATGCTTGGCCTGAGTCTGGCCGGCCGGTGTCTTTGTGCCTTGAATGCTTATAAAGACCCGATACGATACAAAGGTTGAATTCTATTGCGCGTGGGAAAAAAATCTAGTTTGGATTATTTATTGACTATTTGTATCGCGGTTTCACTTGTTGCTCTGCCATGCCACCGTATCTTAATGTATTACTGATTACATGGATAGTCGTGTACTATGTACTGTGCGTGATGTGCGGGTTCGATCTCCGTGTAGGACAAGCAATTGTGTGATCGACAGATGTTTGTAAACCCGCGTCGGCGCGTCGTAGGGGTTAAATTCCGGGGATTGTTTCAGAAAAGCAAGATAGATAAACCTTTATGTGTTTTAATATTTAAGTATGTTCGGGAAGTTAAGGAAAACATCGTGCATCGTAAGGAATCTTAGATTGCAAATATCGGATTCTAGAATCGCCCGCAGTGACCTAGCATGGTGATCAATGCTCAACCCTTACCTAGACGGGAAAATGCGTGTTCCCAGCTTTGACATTAATAAGCTAGTATTTAAACTCGCTTGTCGCTTATAAGTTGACTTTTAAAACAAGTTTCTATTTACAAATGACAGTGTGTCCACTTCACCGGCTAGTTGCAAAGTCTTCAATGTTTTCTCTAAACACAATAGCATATATTATCTGTGCATGTATTTTGTGTTCATAGACATGCCTTTCTAGTATTTTTCAGATGCTTTAGAGCCATCACTTTCTGCCAAAGAAACAGTCTTGCGACTATTAAACAGTTCTATGCCCGCAAAAACTTCATTGTTAATATTCTACTTTTGATGACAGCTCGGATAGTCGACCCATTGAACACGACGTGTCGCGTTTTCGACCCCAGTGTAGGACAAGCATTTGTGTGATCCACGAATGCTTGTCCTGAGTCTGGGTGTCAGTGTGACTTGAATGTTTGTGAAACTCCCGCGACATAAGGCTTAAATTCCTTTATACGTCATATAAAAGAAATTAGTTTAAATTGTATTTTTGCGGGTACTGGTATGTCTCAACGGTTAACTATTTATAAGTAGTTACTACGACAGTTAAACAAAGGGGGTACAATAAGAAACCAGTCTGTTTGGTAACACCTCTCAACTGGGTCGGCTGGTGGTCGCAACGAACTTGTACTTAACATAACCTTGAATACAGATCTAGTTTGCGTTGTAGATAAACATTTATTTATTTATTACGACTAAAGAGTTTGTCCAGAATTGATGTGACATCGTATTTCCTAGAAATATTATAAACGTGAAAGTTTGTATGTACGGGTGTATGGATATTTGTTTCTCTTTCACGCAAAAACTACTGAACGGATTTAATTTAAACGAAAATTGGTACACCGATAGTTTATGATCAGGATTAAAACTTAGCATAGTTTTTATTCAGATGTTTTGCTCCCGTGGATATCTAAAAATGTAAACAAAGGTCTACAGACTATAAAAATACACATTAAGTTGTACAAAACAACATAGCAATCCAAAGTTAGTAATTACCGTTCTTCCATCAACTCACGAAATCTCAAACATTTGTAACATAATTCCACCCAATTCGTAGCAAGTAATTTACTTGATTATTATAAAGAGATGAAGTTTCAGGGAGACATTGTAGGGGGTAATCTCAGAATCTATTGAATCGAGTTTGGAAATACTTTTACCAATCTAAAGACACGTTATTTGTAACGGTTATAACCCAAACAACGAAGTTAATTCCAGTGCCGGCGTTACGGGGGGGGGGGGGCGTGATGGGGCGATTTCCCAGGGCGACAAATTCGGGGGGGCGCCAAGGTCTGAAGTTGGAGTCTCTTGCCTGTCCTGGCGCAAACCCTCAGAACTGTGCTCTACGCTAAAGGTGGAATACTTCCACCGCCAAACGTAACGCTAAAGGAAAGATGAAATTCTTAATATAATTTTACTTGGGATCAGCAATAAACTAACACTGATATTGCTCAAGTTTGCTCCACAATATTTTCGCCCGGGGTGTCAGTTGCCCTTACGCCGGCACTGGTTAATTCGTTGCTGGATTAAAGCTGTTCTGTCCAAACTTCCCTTTCTCGTAATATTGCTTAATAACACGTTAAGCCTTTTCGGACTTGGTCCAATTAAACTTAGTTTTTTAAAGATAAATAAACATAAAACTGTCATGGTGGCCTTGAGGTTCAATGAACGAAGTTTTATTGCAAGGTTGCATGTGTGAAAGTCATACAGCTTGCGTACTTAAAGAGTTAACTTATAAAAAGTTGCTAATGGATAATGTGTATTTTTCATTATTCCAAGACACTACTGGCTAGAGGTAAATGAATCAGAAATCAATCGTAATCACAACTCATTGCAATCTGACATCACCTGCAGAAAACTGGCGATCAATATTCTTCTGTGTTCAAGAAGAGGCGGCTTATACTCATTGACAAGCGACATATTCATTATTAAAAGAACAACAAACATTTTATTCAATAGCATAAAATTATCGAAAAATGTCTCACCTTCAGAATGAAATTCACAAAAACATTTAAAACACCGCGCATAACTTTTCAAATAAGTCAAAAACACTGGTCGTTTTATTTTTAATTAATTTGACAGTTGTAATGGCGGGATTCAATATGGCGCCTGTGACATCTGATATATAACTGATGTATTTTAATGTTTTGTTCAACAGCTGATAAAATTTGACCTAAACCTTTGCTATGAAATCTTATACGAAGTTTGCTGTCTTGGTAAGAGAGAGATGGCATTATTCAGTGCGTGTGCTATCTCTTTCCTCTATAGTAATAGCTTTGCTTTGTGATTAACGAAATGACGGCCATATTATATTTGAGGTTATCAGTCTTATTGTGTACTTATTTATAAATAGCTTTCTTTATCTCAAAAGAAAGAATTATTTGTCTTGAGTCAATAGTTACGCGACGAAACTTGTGTCTTTATTGTAATTATATGTCAAAAGGTAGGCAGGAAAGAGTACAATTTTGCATAATAATATTTAGGTACCGTATTATATATACGTAGACTTTAACTTAGCTTATTACACACTCTTGATAAGTTACTCGACTAGTCCGCAAACTTGCCATCGTTCCGTCGCCCCTCAACAGATGGCGCTGTACATATTTGTCTGAATCACGCCATGGCTGTGTTACACGGACATTCTTACTCAGCGCATTATCTACGCAAAATTTAGAAGTAATTCTATAGGAAAGAACGATGAAAACGGCTTCCAATCTTCTACCCATAATATTGAACTAATCTCCAAGTCGTAATTTTATAATATGTCTCAATAAATGTCTTTTGTCTTTGCCGAGTAATTTTAACGATCGTGAGAGCAGATCAAACATGTTCAAATTTACGGAGATGACAGCACGAAGTCTCGTTACTAAGAGAAACCAGATTCTCGCGTTTAGTATTAACGTTAGCAACTATAGAAATTGAAATTGGCTACAGGGGATACCACATCTTTGTAAAAATTGCGTGCGAGGAGTTAATTAAAAAGTAATGTATGGTAATATTAAAAAGAGAAGAGTTTCTTTGAATTTAAGTGTTAGATACCTACCACAGGCTGATTCTGAGCCTACGTGCGGGAAGGTAGCCCTGCCCCAGTAACCAGAGTTTTAGATATGTAATTGTGTACATTTATTGGACAAGGCCTATAGATGTACCATCACGCTATGATGAATAGGAGCAGAGCAGTATGTATGTTTATTTTATTTTTATTTTATTGTTAAAAGGGGGATCAGACATGTGCAATAAAACTGAGAAAATAATTAAGCCGATTGTGAAAAATCCTCACTTATATCTTCATAATCACGGAAAAAATCGCGAGCAACAGCTAATAGTACATTAGAACGTTTAACCCAAAATAATTTGATTGAATTACACAATAAATATAAACAATTAGTGTTACATTGTATAATAAATAATAACTTTATGAAATAACACGGAAAAGAGTCATGAGATTGGATACATGTTTTCTCTTCCCTGAGAATTAGGCTCGTTGGTATATAATTATTTTGTTTAACATGATATTTTAACGCCATGTAACTCTGTATGTTCATGTGTTACGCGTTTATGACTTAATTGCAGAGGCGTTTTTGATGGAATTTAGTATATACATATAGGGTTATCCTGATTATCCTTATTTCTCTTAATTTTACACTTGATCAATCACTTATAAATAGAAACTTTTGATTTTTCACCAATAAAGACGACTAGTTTTCTCCCAAGCAGAATACCCCTTGTATTGTGTATTTTACTAATCTCTGTCAGAAAGGGGTAACGTGTTTTGCTCGGAAGCCGATAGCCATGATAAAAACGAGTTAAATACTTATTAATTATTGTTCTTTTGCTTAAAATTATGAAGCTCCTTAATCTCAGAAACTACTGAACCGAGTTTGGTAACACTTTTACCTATTAAAAGACACGTTAATTGTGAGTGCTCATAGCTTACATTATTAACCCAAAAATACTGCACAATGAAATTCATATGTTTTAGCTATACAATATATATTGCAGTGTCTAAGTACTTATGTAGGTAGGCACATGTCTATACAACGGTAGGGTCAATATTCTTCGCCGTGCGCGCATTGACCCACTTCGACCAATTGGCTGGTGACAAGCCTCGGTCACGTGACACACAGCTGATCGCGTTACATATACCTACCTGGCCATTTGAAGGATAATAGTGCAATCAAAGTCTTACTATGTGATACTGTGTCACAGTAACTGTGGAGGTCAGAGAGACAGTCGCGCTGTGATACTGGGTCTCAGCTGTCGGGGAGGCTGGGAGCTGGGTACTATATAACTTGAGATTGTTTGAGGAATTTATCATTTAACCGTTTTCATGATCCACCCGAGAGATATTGCAATGGTAAATAACTTTAAACAATCAACGACAACAACCCAACAGCAAATTTTTGAACTGTCGTTATTTAGTCATCAATATTCTGTTTTATTAATTTTTAATTCCCGACTTGAGCACATTTCCGAATATTCGGTATTTTTTCCATCTTTACCCCTACAACTTTAAAATAACTACAATAAACATTTATAAAAAAACCCTCGCACATATTTCTCAAAATCTCTCAATTCATTCGAGAGTTATTACGCCATAGACAGACAGACACATCAAACATAGAACACCCCTTTTTTAACGTCGGAAATTAATAACAAATTGTGAAAACATAATTTCACAAATATTATTATCATATAGTCATCTATAAACCTTACAGTATACAATATGTCGAAGTGAAATCGGAAACCATTTGCGTAACATAAACATTGCAAAATGTATAAACCGATGTCCGAGAAACAGCATTGTATAAAATCACAATCGTGGAAACGTCCATCGAAAATGACAGATAGGTAAATACAAGCAAAAACGTGATCACTCAACGTTGACAAAATGTTAGAGGTCGATTTGCTGGACAAATTGTTTATGAAGATAATAATTATGTTAATACTCAATACTCAATCATTTATTGCATTCCATATGTTACAGAGATGGTAGAAAATAAATAGCAGTTCAATATGGACCCTGTTGAGCACGCAAAAAATATAGGAGAGAGGAAGAGGGCAGAATAGCCATTTAGACAAATTAATATTGCCATAAATATTAATATAATAGTTGTTACTTTTATGATGGTTTGTTTAGGCAGGGTGATTTAAATTTACAATTGTTTTATCATCCAGAAACTCCTTTACAGTATAATATGCCTTTAATACAAGGAATCTTTTTAATTTATTAATAAATATGTTTATTTTTGTTCGTTGATAGATGAATGATATGATAATTATGTTTCTTAATAATAGGGTATTTGATTGTGAAATCGAATTACTCCGTCCTACCAAAATATTGGATACACGGTATTTTTCAATCGACTCCAAAGAGAAGGAGATTCTTAAGTCGTCGGTATCTTTGCGTGTTTGTTCAAATAACTATAATTTTATCCCATAATTTGATGAAGTAATGCTAATTACTTTTTATTTGTTGATGGTTGCCAGTATTTTTGTTCTTAATCTATACTTAATATATAAAGCTGAAGAGTTTGTTTGTTTGTTTGAACGCGCTAATCTCAGGAACTACTGGTCCAAATTGAAAAAATATTTTTGTGTTGAACCATTCATCGTGGAAGGCTTTAGGCTATAAACCATCACGCTGCGACTAACAGGAGCGAAGATACAATTGAAAATTTGAAAAAAACAGGGCAGGTATAAATCATAACTTATATCTTCTACCCACGGGGACGAAGTCGCGGGCAACAGCTAGTCAATAAATAAAGACGAAAAGTAATAAATATGGCAAAACGAATCGCGATAAAAAAAACATGATATCTATTTTAAGGATCAATGATAATCAAGTGCCCAACTTATCCTCCCTACATCTCATCCCTCCTCTTGTCTATTCTCAAATCTTGCAACTTTAATGAGGTATCTCCATTTCTCGATTTCCGATTGAGCTGAAATTTTGACAGTTTGTATACATATTGCGTGACAATGCATTATGTGATCATGGATCTGATTTGATGCTGAGCTGATAAGCCCTCCCAGATCCGTCAATGCTATGAGTTAGTTCTTCTTAATTCGTTTACGACCTAATATAAATAACAGAGTTATTAACTCATTAATTGGTTAATAACGGTGACAAACCTCAATTACTCATGGTTCTAGAATGAATTATGCAAATATTATAATCCTGGTAATTAACACTCTCTTTAACTGTAACATAATTCACTGACTTTGAGCAGATTAAGGTCACTACGCCAAACCCACTGAGTTCGACGTGTCGCTGGTCCGATCCCCGTAGGACAAGTGTTTGTGTGATCCACGAATGCTTGTCCTGAGTCTGGGTGTCTTGTGCATGTGACTTGAATGTTTATTAAACTCCCGCGACACACGGATTAAATTCCACACTGCGGGATTAGTTTTAGAATACATTATCCACTGAATTAAAGCAATTTGTCTTGTTTTTTATTCACCAATCTAACAAAATCAGTTATAGATCGGTATTGCTCTTCAACCTATTTTCTGTCTGTGTTTCCTAATTGACCAATTACGTTATCAAGTCCAACAAAGACTCGGATGACTAAATGTCAAGTCGATAACCTCTCGAGAGTTAAAAATGAAGAGTTCATCGTGTTTGCAACGAGAAAACTCCGGTTAGGGGTCAGGAATACACGAATTGAGAAGTGCAATGATCTGGTTTGTACCTAGCCGACAGCCATCATGGTTGTTTAGTCTCCCGGCTTAATAGATATCCTATGACATTCAGAAATAACGTGTTTTTGTATTGGTAAAAGTATTTCAAACTCGGTTCAGGAGATCGTGAGATTACCCCCTACAAAGTTACAAACTTCACCTCTTCATGATATTAGTTTGCTGCGCGGTTTCACTTGGGAATTTTTGACTCCCGACAAGGTAATGCAAATCTGCTAAGAACGAAAAAAAATTGCAAGCGAAATTGCCCGGAGCAATAGTTGCTTAACCTCTATTGTTATTTACAGTATATTGTTGTTAAAGTGGGAACAGAAATTAAACCATGTGTCAAAATTTCATTGGTTTGGGTATCACCTTTTATGAGATACAGCCTAGTGACAGACGGATGGAAACTTGGATAAACAGGTATCCGTTTTAACATTTTTGGTCCGGATTCTCAAGAAATCACTTCACTGACATCTTAAAACCAAAAAGAGTATTTATTGAGCCACATTGTCCAAAAAGCCTTGACCCCTCGCCCATATCTTAATATTTTCCACAGATAAAGATGGCGCCAACTAATTACTACACAACTGTAATTAAAACAAAGTTTATAAACAATATTATCAAAAGTTAACGACATCGTAACTTTAGTTAAGCAAACCAAATTACTAGAAACTTAGATACGAACTACTTGTATGGTGGGAGAGGTCATCGTATTTTGGTTATCTAGGTCAATTTTAGATAAGTTTATTTGTTATGAAAACATTCTGTTGCTATGGAGCTTAAATAATATAATTAGAAGTAAGAGTATATTAGCACAGGGTTTGGGTACAAGTTACATGTCTCCTCGCTAACGCTGACGAATCCCTCAAATGTATTGAACTGACACGTCAAAGTCACGTCACTTGTCGAAGAGGAATGTCATTCCTATACATTTGAAGTTTTCTATTCTGCAATGTTAAATTGACGAATTGACGTGCAACTAGAGTCATGTAATGTGACGTTTTAAAACTGCCTGAAAAACGGCCTATTTAAAATAAAAACTTGTGATTCTGATTTTGACTAAAACTATGCAAACTTTTTGGTTTTTCGTTTAAATTAATTCTTTAAAAGTACTAATATTATGTTTCAAACAAACACGAATATTGTCACTGCATTAAGAACCGATAGTTAATCACCGCAGGGGGAAAAACTCATGATTCACAAATATTTATTCAAAGTCTGCGTGGTTTGAATACTCATTTGTTAATTCAATTTGTAAAGCAAATAGCAGTATGATTTAAAATAGTAGATACATTTAAGAAGTCATTTATTCTGCAAGAAGGATATATCGTCACTTTTACATGTCTTTTTTTAACGTTGGTTGAGATTTCGTATCTGACTACCCTGAGAAGAAATGTCGAAACAAACTCAGGAGTGGAATTTTGTATGTATTATAATAGTACCCAGCTCCCAGTCTCCCCGACAGCTGAGCCCCAGTATCACATCGCGCCTGTCTCTCTGACCTCCACAGTTACTGTGACACAGTATCACATAGTGAAACCAGCAACAAACATAAGTATAATTAGGTGTAGTGTTTTTGAGATTCCTCTGTCTACTTCATTCGGTTACACGCTAATTCCTTTAGCAATACTGTGTTAATTCGTGTCCGTTGATAATTTGTATTGGTTTATTTTTAAAGGTGAACATTGAAATCAATTTTTATTAGAATTAATAAGAACATAATAGTTAAGGCAGACTGCACGGAGAGGCGAGTGCTTGAGGTCACCACGTCAAACCCACTGAGGTTTCGATTTCCACGTAGGACAAGCGTTTATGTGATCCTCGAATGCTTGTTCTGAGTCTGGCTGTCTTTGTGCATGTGAGTTGAATGTTTGTGAAACCTCTCGCGACATGTTTTTGGCATTTTTTTTGTTGTAGTAGCAACAAAAATACATGTGATACCTACTGATGACAAACCAACGGACAGGCAAAGGAGGCTTGCGAATAAGGTTTCATTTTCTCTTTTGTTTACACAATCCTGAATAATTGATCAGCACTATACGAAGCCCTCTGTATTCTTTTGAGAGTAGTTTTATACTATTTCGAACAATCAATTTAAGTCTATCCCCACTAATATTATAAATGCGAAAGTAACTCTGTCTGTCTGTCTGTTACGCTTTCACGTCTAAGCCACTGAACTGACTTTAATGAAATTTGGTACAGAGATAGATTTGACCTTGAGAAAGAACATAGGATTTTAGAACATAGTTGTTATCCCGGAAATTTGAAGAGTTCTCTTGGCAACGCGATATAACCGACCACGACGCGGGCGAAGCCGCGGGCGAAAAGCTAGTGTTATATAAAACAGCTTGCTTAAAGTGATATTGCAATACAAATGGATTGATAGTTTTTATGTCTTTTACCATAAGTAAATTCTAAGAATCGTGTTATTGATTGCAACCGTGAATGGAGATTCAGTGAGTTTTTATTGTTAATATATTCATTACGTTTTAATGATTATTTTCGACAGATCATTACTTTAGAATTAATTAATATGAATATTCATCATAAAAGGTACACAAGTGCCATAAAAAACTGTTTGTGTGTAATGATTCTTTAGAGGGTCTTTCAAGAACGCATTTTATTAATTAGACTATTTTCATGACGACCTATGATAAGAAAATGAAATGGGAAACTAAATACCAAATGAAAAAATACAAAAAAATGTAAAGAAAAATTTCAGCGATTGGTGTAAATAATATACGAAATTAATAATTATTACTTGAAGGATCGATTTGGAATTTTTGATTTGACAATTGGGATCCTTAATCATGAGCTGACGCGGCGTCAAATACGCGTGAGTAAACCGTACTTAAACAATTAAGATGACAAACATGCAAAACATGCATCAACATGTAAATATACGTTTAATTCGAGAATCCTTCGTTCATATATTGCAAAATTCACGCAAAAAATGTTCAAAACAGCCTCCGTCTTTACAACCTTTAAAACTCAAAAAAATAATACAATAACAGGCTTTTTTGGTCTCTCGTTAAGAATCTCGATCTTTAATTAAAGCTCAATGTACTCCGAAGTAAAAACCAGTTTAAAAAACAATAAACATTAAATACTTCCGCATTTAAATTGTAACGAAGATAAAGAGAATATTACCAAGAAACTAAAAACAGTGAGAAATATTATAAATGAAAACTAATATAAAAATATCGGGCTATTAATCCCATTGCTGGGCAAAGACCTTTAGAGCATTCAATTCAGCCTTCCAGGGTTTGGAGACAAGTTACATATCTCCTCGCTAACGCTGACGAATCCCTCAAATGTATTGAACTGACACGTCAAAGTCACGTCACTTGTCGAAGAGGAACGTCATTCACATACATTTGAAGTTTTATATTGGTGTAAACACTAACAGGATGTTTCATTGTCTAAGCCCTTAATCAGTAGATAAAAAAAGACTGGCCTGTTGATCTAATGGTTAGTGACCACGACTGCTATACTGGAGGTCGTGGGTTCGATCTCCACCCAGGACAAATGTTTGTGTGATGAGCACGATCATTTATTCTGTGTCTGGGTGTATTTTTTCTCTATTATGTATGTATTTAGAGATATATAAGTATGTTTATCAGTTGTCTAGTACTCATAATACAAGCTGTACTTAGTTTGAGACTAGATGGCGTTGTTTAAAAGTTATGGAATATTATAATATAGGATTTTCTAATCAAAAAACTGTCACATTAAGGGTAACACCAGATTAAGGCATTATAATTAAGTATTTAACATGCAGACGTCCGACGTTAATACGTCTTGACGTCCAAGTCCGTCCTCAATTGATTTCCGTTATAAATGTGTTATGTACACTACTAGTACAATACTGTTTACGATTTTCGTTTACGAGTTTTTTTAACCGTTTGTAAAGGTAAATGGTTATTTGGAAAGTATGTGTTTGGATCGGAAGTCTGTCGATTTCTCTTCAAGACACACTTTATGTTTTAAAGTTGATTATTTTATTGATACTAGGTAATATTATAAGGAGGTAAAGTTTGTGAGGTTGTGACGTTATAGGGGGTAATCTCAGGATATACTGAACCGAGTTTGGAAATTATTTTACCGATAGAAAGATACGTAATTTGTGAGTAACATAGGGTGTATTTATTCATAGAAACAGAAATATAACATAAAAACTATTCCATACTGTAAAAATGTTTTTTATAATGTTCATTACGTAAAAGAAACACATGAAAATAATTATGGCAGTTTTACGAATTGAAAAGTGCTTCCACAAGTTATTTATTTTGAAATTAACGTTTTTTTTTTAAATGCACTCCTTTGTGCCAATTATTCAGATTTTCATCATTTCAATTCAATACATTTTCGTCATTTCAACACATTTTCCAGACGTTACGACATTAATACTAAAAAAAAAAATACAGGCTGGGTTTCTATCGGTAAAATAATTTCCGAAAATCTGTTCAGATGTGCAGATCCCCAGATTACCCCCTACAACATCACAAACTTTACTTCTTTATAACATTAGAATCGACAATTAACAAAATGCCAAGCTAGTAATCTCACAAAAACATCAAATCGAGGTTAACATCTAAGACAAATTTCGTGTAATCTAAAACTTGACATACATGACAAAACACCGTTCAGTCACTGTTTAAAAAACTTACCTTTATATTTCGTGGGTACGTTTCGTGACAACACTCGCGTGTGCGCGGTGCAGTGCGCAGGAGTCGACTGACCAGCGATGGAGTAAGACCGTGTGTTGCGGTTCCCCCTCTAAAGAGGTAAGGTTGGTTGGACATGGCAGACTTGTTGGTGCGAGTTTTTTGTCGCTGGATATTGTGTAGTAACCAGTGTAGGAACCTGTACTTCATTTGTGCAAACTGCAAACATATATTGTTCTGAGTCTGTGAGTCTTAGTAAGTGTCACTTGAAAGTTTGTCCAACTCGCGATACAAGGATTAAATTCATTAATGCGAGACTCACTTTTTTAAATATTACGAATTATAAGACACATTTCCGTATCTACATAATAAGCAACATGAATTAAGTAACCAAATATGTGTAAAAGACATCGATTTAATACGTTGCTACAAATTTTAATGATAAAGACAGCAAGGGAGGTTTGAAGCTTTCAATTTTGAAAATCTAGTAAGCGACAATTACATTTTATTACTTTAGTCAGTCCACACCAACATAATTTAATAGAGACAAGAAAAACAATCGCAGAGATACAGCCAACCTTAAAATCATAGTAGCTATAATCTATCCAAATGAAACGTCAACCCATCACTCACTCAAGTTCAAATTACTTAAAGACCTCCTCAATTTGGTCGGGTTGTCCCGTAATGGACGCGAGTGATTGTAGCTTGTATTTTTTTGTTCTTTGTTGTATTTTTTGTTTAAGTTCGCACAATCTTGTATTATAAGACTAGGAAGCGGTTGGGAGCCGGTCAGATGCTCAACCCGATTTGAATGTTTTAGTTTTATTTGTTGTTATACCAGCAACACGAATACATCTTCTATGAAAACTTCAACCTCCTACCATCACGGTTCATAAGATACAGCCTGGAGATGAAAGGAAAGACAGACAGGTCTTGGGGCCTAAGTAGTAGGAAACCGTTTTCACCGTTTGATACGGCACTCGGCAAAAAGGCCGTTCGCAATATTTACGACCTAGGAGCTTAGGGCTCTCTCCGAGAGAAATTTAATCAGAATTTGTAAAAGTGTCTCAAGTACATTCTTTAAATAACAAACATAATTCGGCTGTTCACTCCACTCGTCTCCACAGAACAAAGATCCCGTTCATGGGTCAATTTAAATTCTTTTACAATAAATTTCCCATAGACGTTCGTAAATTACCTATTGAGAAGTTTAAAATCTTTTTCCAAACAGACTGATCTGGCACTTTATTCCTAAGGTCAGTCCAGGAAAGGCACTGCATGTATTTATTCAGAGCTATAGTTTTAGCACGCGTATTTGTTCGCTGCGCAGTATCTCTTTGTTAACTGCGCAAACTGACCGGTGACTAAGATACGTAATTAATGTGTGGAGGTGCGCGACTACGGGTTGCTAATTACATTATTATTGTAATGCATCAATATTATAATGTTTTCAATTGAAATATGGGTACGGGTCTTTTTGAATTATTGCAACTCCCAGGAGATTGTCGGAAAGGGTTAACTTTACCCCGGTACACGAAGGGCAAAGGTGTGCAACATGGGTGGGTTTTGGTCAGTAGAAGTTATGACTCCTTTCTGCTCAATCCAAAGCGGAAGAGTCATTTGATAATTTCCAAGCAGAGAAATTATCTATAATAATATCCAATTTACATACATCATAGAGCTTTTAAGCGGGTTTTACAACTAAATGATTAAGTCGTTGCAAATAGGAGAAGGATATCTCTTGTAAGGCAGTTTTATAATTATTTATTGAACAACGTTTTACTCACGCGTGTCCAAAACTCACTAGTTTTATTTATCGGGATCTTGGCACTCCGAGACCCCGATAAATAAGGTCGGTGACTAGGGTTGGTTAAAAAAAAATATTTCACCACTTAACTTATACTTATCAATCGGCGTTTAACCTCGATCTTTACTTTTAGTGTTTTTTTTTATAGAACAGAAATTTTATAAAACAGTGCCTCAGTAATATTGTTCTATTTGCCCACGTTTTTATAGGTAAACTCACTTGTTTGTCGTTCAGGTTTGCTTTTTAAAACTCAATTTTGAGGCACTTCCCCGATGCCAACGCTGTTTACAACTATAAAAACGGCTGGACCGATTTGGATAAAATTTGAATGTAGCGGAAATGAAATACAAACGTGGGTATTTCGATTTTTAATTTTACTATTAATTATATTTACCCTAAACATGTGTATATTAACAAAAACTCAACCATTACAACATGTCTTTTGCGCTATCATTAGTAAAACCATTAATTTAGCTCACATTAATGTCATCATATTTCAAGGTATCGAAAACGCGTCGTTTTTCATATTTTGCGAAGTTTTGCTTTACGTCAGCGGAATTATTTGTTAAAGGTTGTGTATTAATTGAAACTTTTTGCTGACACTTGTTATGAAATATCAAAAATTCCGTTGATTTCCATTTGAACTTTGATTTAAAGGTTTTTAAAGTCAGCAAGCGTAATCAAAGATCGTATTTATTTATCAAAACAATAAAAATGTTGACTTTTAATTTTTGTTTTCATTATAAACATTCAAATCACATGCACAAAGACCAAACTTGGAGCAAGCATTTATGGATTATACAATACTTGTCGTACATGGGCTTCGAACCCACGACACATCGTTCACAGTAGTTTTATTTATAGTTACCTGTACTATGGCACCTGCCGTCAAACATTGACACAGGCTGGTGTTAATGACAGCGTTGTTAATGGCGCCCCAACGTGGGACTCACAAGCGTGGGTGATCAACGTTCGTTCTCTGTATTAAAGGTCTGCAGTGGGACAGACAGCCGTCGTATATAATACATATTAGTGCATTGATTAAAATCAAGTGTTTTTGTCGAAGTCTCAAGCGGAACAGGCTCGAGGTGTCAGTGACCGAGGCGAGGTGCAGCCGGCTGATGAACTTTTATTTAAATTTGTAATAAGAGTTTTTTCATTATTATGATATCAAAATTTTAAAATAAAAAACAAGTGGCCGTGCTTTATTGTTGTTATTGAGATTTTTGAATTTTTGATTTTTGAAAAACTTGAGGAAAAATTTGGGCACACATCAATTTTATGACCGTGCCAATCGCTTCTTAACCTCGATTTTTTAATCAAAATAGCCAGTAAACAAATCAACGTTATACTTATCACATTTCAGGATATACAGCCTGGTGAAAACAGAAAACAACGAAGTCTTATTAAATCCGTTTTTACCGAAAAATACTAATTTACAAGAAGACATATTTTCAACTAGCTGTTGCCCACGACTTCGTCCGCGTGGTTAGAAGATATGAGTTAGGAATTTTTGAACGGAAGCCCTCGAAGATGAATAATTTTCCCTGTTTTTTTTCCACATTTTCCATTGTATCTTCGCTCCTATTAGTCGCAGCGTGATGGTATATAGCCTAGAACCTTCCTCGAATTTTTCAATTTGAACCAGTAGTTCCTGAGATTAGGGCGTTCAAAAAAACAAACTCTTCAGCTTTATATATTAGTATAGAAGTATAGATTTGCCGGGCCTGCGAGCAACAGCTAGTTTCAGAATGAAACATTAGCGGTATAGCTACGAAGAACTAACAGTTTAAACAATTCTAATTGTATGTTGAAAATAACGGTTCTGTTAAACAGTTAAGTAATTAAAAGATTTACAGATTCTAGCTGTAGTTAAGATGTCTGTTAATTTTTAGTACAAAGGTGAATAAAATTAGAAATGTTTTTTTTTAAGTTGAGTTTGTTTGTATACGTAGGTACTTATTAATTGTAACTGTTAATAGGGATGACGACTGGGTATAAAAGAAAAAAATCTAATTAGTCCCTCAGTTAGATAATTGAAAAGTATGAGACACGTATTTCTTCCTTTTTCAGAAAAACTAGAATTGACAAAGATTAACTGCTTTGAAGTTTAGGAGGGGGGGCTTGTGACGTAACGATATGGTAACATTTACACACAATCGTGACGTCACGCGTAAGTTTCATTCACTGTAATTTGGTCAATTTTTGTTTGCGGAACAAATAAAAAAATACGAATCCATTATTATACAGAAAACTACAAGACCGACACTGCAAAAAAAAATTGTCGTCATCCCTATTGTAGGTAAACATATCTTTAAAACCATCTTTATTGGAATAAAGTTTCCTTGATCGCATAAAACTCCTTTTAATTTAGTTTTAGTTTTTTATTTGAATTTGTTTATTTTAATGAAAACCTCATCTCGGGAATGCTTAACTGCTGGAGTAAGAGTTACTCCAAGAAATGAGACCATTACTACTTTTGAGGGTTTCCTATCCGAAGGGCAAAAGTGGAACTCTCTTTCTAAGACTTTTTTCTCTGTCCTCTTTGTCTGCTACCACGGTGTATCACAGGAAACAAGGCAAGAAGCAAAAAGAAAATCAAGTTTAAGCAGAGGTTGGTACGGTCACTGATACTTGAGCATTAACAAGTGATTATACACTTATATGCAACGCCTTCCTCTCTTCTAACTTACCAGCTGGGCCCATCAGGGTCCACGACTGCTTCCATCATAATTGTATTACCATCTTATCTTACATTGTGGATTGGAAATTAAGATTATAAATATGAAAATGTTACGTGTGCCAATTTGTTCTAGCTACTTACGGAGCAATCAGTTTCGCGACTCCAACACATATTTACCAGTTTTTACGGGCCTGTTGGTCTTGTGGTTAGTGACCCTGACTGCTATACTGGAGGTCGTGGGCTCGATTCCCACCCAGGACAAATGTTTATGTGATGAGCACGATTATTTGTTCTGTGTCTGGGTGTAATTTATCTATATTATGTATGTATTTAGAAATAGATAAGTATGTTTATCAGTTGTCTAGTACTCATAATACAAGCTCTGCTTAGTTTGAGACTAGATGGCGTTGTGTGAAAGTTGTGGAATATTATGAATATTATTACTACGATATTCGACATCCACGCTGTCAAAAACTATTCAAAGCATTCGACAAACATAACTATCCTTTCGCAGTCGGTCAAATCATCTGGTACATGAACCTGTAGACGGTCAACAACGTTTAGTAAAACAAACTAGAAAGTCTTGTTTACGATACCGTTCAAACAATGATTTTGGTCAAAATTTGCATTGAGACTTAGCTAAGCAATTCACAACTTTAAAACAAGGCTGTTAAGTTTCATATTCCTAGTGTAAGTTTTAAATTGGCATAGCTGCATGCTAGGTGATTTTTAATTTTGTTTTGTATAGAAATAAGGTTGGTTATCGCTTGTTTGTTGAGTATAACTGTGATTTTAGTTAATTCTTGACACGTTTAACGTCTGTAGTTAGTGTTAACGGTTTCTGAGCAGAATGCTAAGAGATGCGCACGCGCATGTGACTCTATTAACATAACATATTAGGGATATTGCGATGAATGTCGCTTAAGAGTATTTATTTATACCTATACTGTGCTTATATTATACTAGCTATCCCAGCAACAATGTTTTGCCCTACAAATAAAATCAAAATATGGAAATACAAAACTTCATGAGAATCGGTCGAGCCGTTTCGGAGTAGTTGAATTACGTACACCGTGACACGAGAATTTTATATCAATATGTTAGAAATAGGTAAAAGGTGTGAGTTTGTGACGTTGTAGGAGGCAATCTCAGGATCTACTGAACAGAGTTTGGTAATACTTTGAACAATAGATAGACACGTTATTTGTGAGTGCCATAGGGTATGTATTAAACCAAGAAATACCGTTCAACGACGTGGGCTGCCTGATGTGGAGGTCGTAGGCACTCGTGGGTTCGGTTCTTATTCTCGACCAACATTCTGTCATGTGCATAGGTGTTTTGATGTTTCCATTTAATTGAATATGAATAAGTATCTTCATCTGTTATCTAGGTCCTTGTTAGTGTCCAAAGATCTGTGAGCGTTAAAAATATACATTTTGACAAACTTGTTAGTTGTTTTTGTTACCTCAGAACTTCTGACCATATGATACAATTTTCTTTTTATTTAACCTGCAAGCAGTCATTTGACCAACAATTTCATCAACTTCAGCAGTAGTTTTATTTGAAGTTGGCTCTCCTTTTTTTTCATAATTAAAACGAAAACAAAGACGTTACTTAATTTTTATCTGACAATAAGGCAACTTGTTTTTAATGATGCCGTTAAAACAATAGGTTTGTGCAACTGTCATTATTTGACAGCTGGCCGCCATGACACCACTGTGTACCTGTACTCAGTTCATGGTTCTTTAGTAGACAAGGTGCACACCAGCGGAGATTTGGTAAAGGTAGCAATACTGGTAAGTAACACTTTGTTTTGACTGCCTTAGTTATAATAAAAGTAGCTCATAAGATAATCATTGGGCTGATTGTGAATCTAAGTCAACTAGAACATACAAACATACAAACGTGTGCCGTAAGCGGAACCAACACAATTCCATACAACATAAATCAATAATTAATAATATCTCTTTTATAGTTTTTGAAATGTGTTAATTAAAAATTTTCGGTACCTACCATTATAAAAAATAATAATAATAATAAATGTGGACAACATCACATACATTGTTCTGAACCCAAAGTAAGTTGCTAAAGCACTTGTGTTATGGAATTCAGATACAACGGAGGTACCACAAACACTCAGACTCGGGACAATGTAGAAATGTGAATTTTTCATTGACCCGACCGGGGATCGAACCCGGGACCTCAGAGCTAGCGACACCTTGAAACCGGTGCGTACGCCACTCGACCACGGAGGTCGTCGTAAAACTTTTAAATAATCCTGGGGCTGCCTCACAAGTCACATACGTGCGCTGTTCTAATCTAAGCCTTAAACTAGTTGTATGGTGCGTGTCGGTGCCGTTTCCTTAGAGTACCCTTCACCC
The DNA here is from genome assembly GCF_003590095.1 of Trichoplusia ni. Taxonomy (NCBI): domain Eukaryota; kingdom Metazoa; phylum Arthropoda; class Insecta; order Lepidoptera; family Noctuidae; genus Trichoplusia; species Trichoplusia ni. The sequence continues at coordinate 3,396,344 of NC_039503.1, forward strand.
TAATAATATATCTGTTATTAAGTAAATAGGAATATGTATGACCTTCCGTCTGTGTCCGTGTTTCGGAAGGCACGTTAAATCGGGTCCCGGCTGTTATTCCTACATCTTTGACAGTCGTTACAGGTAGTCAGAAGCTTGAAAAAGTCTGACAGCCAGTCTAACCAAGGGGTATCGTGTTGCCCAGGTAACTGGGTTAAGGAGGTCAGATAGACAGTCGCTCCTTGTAAAACACTGGTACTTAGCTGAAACCGGTTAGTCTGGTAGCCGACCCCAACATAGTTGGGAAAAGGCTAGGCCAATGATGTATGACCTTTCGTCTAGTACGCATGAAGCTATACAATTTGAATTGAAAAATTTTGAACTGAACTCATCACTGAAAATTGAACTCATTAATAATGCAGCTTTCTATTGGTAAAATGATCTTTAAAAACTGTTTAGTAGATCATGAGATTTCCTTGTATAGATTCGTTTTTCTTAAGCTTTTTCGTACGGAACACATTGAGGCATTGTTTACTAATGCTGAGGTACATATTGTTAATAAAATACATATGTATATTTAAATTATTGTTGTTTTTTATAGTGTAAATAGTATGTTTGTATAATCCCTGGTGATATATTGCTGCTACGAATGTTAAAGCTTTGGCTACGAAAGATAAGTTATAGTCGCAATTTCTTCTAACCACGCGGACGAAGTCGCGGGCAACAGCTAGTTTACTTATATGGATCACCAACAAAGAATACACTTTACACTCTATACAAGAGAAAAAGAAGTTAAAGATTTTGATACGATATATAAGGCCTGCTACAAATGTTAAGGCTTTAGCTACGTAAGATAAGGTGTGCTACGAATTTTAGGGTTTGCTACGAATGTAATAAAGTTTCTTCTCAATGTTTAGGGCTTTTAAAGAAAACTTCCAATTTAAGCACTAGACTTTATTAATTGTTCGTCGTTCCCTTCCAGATGAGATAACAGCTCTGCCTCGGTCAGCAGTAGGGCAGCGGGGGTGCTGTACGGCGTGGTCTGTGTCCCGGATTCGAAGTCCGGCCGAGTACTGCGGTACACCTCGTAGCGGGCCGGGGACTCTAGGTAGGCTTTGCCGATCACGATGATGGTGGGGTATCCCATTCTGTTGAAAAGGGGTAAATGGTGGGTCAAACTAAGTGTATTGTAATTTAAAGTTGATTGGTGTGGTGGATTCCCCGCCGGCTATGAAAGTCCCATTTGCTATAAGCTTATTTGCTGACCATGTTGCTTGGCTGTGGCAACTTTAACCTAGTTAAGCCTGGTTGCTAACTTTTTATAGCAATGCGAATGGTAATGTTCACCTCCTCCAAAATCGAATTTGCTACCAAACTTAAGTCTCTTTGTTACGAATTTGACACATCCCACATCTGCTGAGAATGTCGAATTTGCTACGAATGTTAAACCTTGCCTGCTACGAAAATAGAATGCGCTTGCGCTACGAAAGTTTAGCTTATTTTGAATGAATGGTGGTGCTCGCATTAGGTACTACGAATACCTCATTTGCTACAAATGTCAAGGTGAAATTGCTACGAATGTTATAGCCATCGCCTGCTACGTCTACAATTTTATACCTTAGCTGCTACAAGGGCGTGTTCCACAAATCCATAGAGATCATGACCATAGACAGGTCCCGAGGGACGACTTCCATACCTGTCGGCCATGACGAGCCTCTTCCCGATGGTGAGGTGGTGTCTGTCGTCTATGATGATGTCTGCGTCGGGCTGCGTGTGCGCGATGACGTCATACAGGCGGTCCATCTCGTCAGAGCCTATGGACTGCCACTCGTACGAGCCCTCCTGAACAACACGACAGATTGCTAGACGAAGTTTGAAATTCTTTGTTCCTTTATATAGGAATTCTTGCATTAAGGAATTCAATACTTGCGACTCCGTGGGTTTCCCAAACATTCAAGTCAAGAGTCATGAACAAGATACTTTGATTCAGGACAAGGGGATCGAACACGCGACACGACGCGCATAGTAGGTCTGGCGTAGTGACCTCAAGCACTCGGCTATCCGTGTATTCAAACATTAGCTGAAGAGGAATAAATCTATGGACATGATACTCTTTAAACATTCCACACCCAGAAAGTAAGAGCGGAATGTCTGTCAAACCATGAGAGCTGACAGTTAAAATTTGCATCTTCGATTTTTTTTTTTTGTATCGACAGTCTCTCCCGCTATGAGAAATGTGTTTATTTCTATTGTCGCCTGACCTTGGGTCCTATGATGATGATGTCGTAGGGCGCGATCAGTTTGGGCCACCGGAGGCTCTTATCTGTCGACAGGTGTTCCAAGCAGGCCGCTAGCAACCTGCAAGTGTATGAAGCTTAGATACGTAGACCAACTATTTGACTAGACCATTTTTTTTCCTTTAACAGGCAATGCTCAATTCTTATTAGTCTAGCATTCATCGCTACAACCAGCCTTCAGCGTGAGGACGTGATTTATCACATCATTTTATAGATTTAGAAAAACAAGGAAAAGTATGCCTTTAAAGCCTTGCACAATAGAACTCTCACTTACCTAGTAATACCGATTCCATAGCACGACATGAGGATGGGCTGCGGGCCCCCGGTCCCCGGCGTGTAGAACGCGCCCAGCGGGAGGCTGTAGCGGGTGCCCAGGATGAAGGTGTGGCCCACCTGCGGACAGAGGCCGGTGTAATACATGAGGAACATGAGCCTGGTCCCTGCGGGGCCCCCTCACCTCGACGCTCTGCAGCCACTGCAGCGCGCCCCCGCAGGTCTCGCAGCGCTGGTCCCCGTCCAGCGCGGCCTGGCGGCAGCGGGGGCAGGTCGCCAGCTCGTCCTCTCCCGCCGCCGCCGGCAGCTGCCACTCGTGGGACATGGACCCGCCCATCGACCCCGGCGGCGCTGACACTGCACACAGGACAGGGTGGAAAATGACGATAGTAAAACAAGTCTCATACAAAGAGACACGGTTATAGCCTCTACTCACCCCTGTGCACGGGCAGCTGCAGCCGCTTGAACAGCTGCGCGTACGCGTCCGACACTCTGCTGTACATGGTCCTGGCGCAGTCCTCGCTGGTGTGCAGCCCGTACGCGTCCAGCATGGAGAACTCCCGCGCGCGCAGCAGACCGTGCTTGGGGCGGTGCTCGTCGCGATACTTGTTGCCTATCTGCAATTCAAAATCAAAAGTTTTCTTTCAAGGACTGCGTTTCCTAGACAGTTTTAAAAATAAATCGTCGGAGCTCATTCCGTTCGGGAGCTATGATACCCAAGACAGACTTTTTACGTTAGAAATAAGGTTGCACTTAAAGTTTTCAGATTTCACTGCAGCTGCATGGATAGCTAAGTGGTAAAGGAGATTACACCAACAACCATTCTGCACATAACCTCGGTCTAAGTCAATTCAACAGTGATAATATGTATCAATAGGTATACCTGGTATAATAAGAGTGGTAGTTGTTTATATGACATTGGTCCCACATCCGACAGGAGGTCCGCCACAGCTTCTTCATGAGTCTGGAATATAGATTTATTAGTTGAATATGCAAACCACATCCAGGAAGGACAACCACTTACAACATTGATATTATTTTCAAATCAACTATTTATACAGTTTTTCAGTAAAAACCTTTAAAAATTGCTGATACATCAGAATAAAATTATAGCTACAGTTTAATAATAAACAAAAGAACTTAAAACTTTTAAAAGAAGTATCTCATTTCATGGAATATCTGTAAATTTCTTATCCATTACAGTTTGTATTTTTGTCATCATAAAAAAGCTTTAACTAAATTCAGAATAAATTAAGATTAGTTTTTAAAATTAAAATGTATGTTACATTGTTGAAGTGTACATTTAGGTAACATAACCTGTATAACTATCTTAAAACACTATGATTTCTGTTCTTGTTTTTATCTTTATATTCGAATCCAACAGTGGTGAAACATAGAGCACTGCTTTTATGTAGCATTTTTATGACCCAACTTTAAATTTACAAGATCCTTACTGGAGACAACAGGAACTTCTTCTGATGGCGGTCCTCCATCTTCATGAGCTCTGGCCCCACCTCCTCCAACCTCCCCGTCTTGTCCCACAGAGTGGAGGATGTCAGTGATGGCAGTGACATGCGCTGGGCTCCGGCAGCCTCTATACAGGCTATGATGTGGGACTCTAGCTTGTTGAGAGCTCTCCTGGCTATGGGCAGTATGGTGAACAGACCGGAGCTGGTGGGACGGATTAGACCGCATTCTAAAAGTAGCTGGAATTCAAGTTGGTTAGGTTTTTAGTATAGTTTGTATTTTCATTTATTATCTATCAATAAAACTATTTATTTCAAAGTTATATGCGTCATATAGGACGTAAAAAACATGCAGACGATTTCTATCTGTATCTATTTATTGGAAAAAAGACTCAATTCAGTTAGATTTTATAAATAAATAATCAAGTAATGGTAAAAATACCGGTCGCGTTCAATGTGTGCATTTCGAATGCTATACAACAAATTGACAATGTATATTGTTTCAATAAATATTTAGTTTCAAACAAAATCGTATCACTTACATCTCACAAAGTCTTATAATAAAGATAACTACAACAATCCAAGGGAAGATGAATGAACTTTTAAGGCGAAACATATAAATTAAAATGGCTGACCCTTTGACTTTTGCAGGTAATTTCGGTGTTTTTGATGACGGCATTTTTTGGTATTGTTATAACTGGCTGGAATAGTCGCGATAAATACCGCATTTTGCTAAATTATGTCTATTTGTTTACATAAATTTTAGGTTATTTAAGTCAGCTGTGCTGCAAACTGACAAGTGTCATTTGTTTTCAGCTGTCAATGTCAAAGTTTGAATTTGCGTTTCGTTACTCCACAGCACAAGTTAAGATAATGATAAAACATTTTGTACAATTCAGCCGCATTTTTCTAATCGGAATGCAAAAATATATAAAATCTATCATTAGATTTTTTTGGATTGCTGAGCCAACGAGGAGAGGCTTACACAGGGAATAGCGAACTTCGTATTTACGCTATGTTGATATTGTTATCCCAGTTGTTATAATAATCTAATATTTTGGTTAGCTAGGTGTAGTTTTATGAGTATATGGGTCTAGTGGTTACTGATCCTGACTGCTACAACGGAGGTCGTGGGATCGATTCCCAACCACGTCAAATGTTTGTGTAATGCACGACCATTCATGTTCTATAGATTTCTAGGTGTAATCTTAGCCATTAATTGTCTGAATTTAGAAATATGTACATAAGTACAGCGATAAATGTTAATCAGTGGTAAACTTAGCTTTGTTTGAAAATGACAAAATGGAGCAACAATTATGCAACGCGTGTGTCACTATTATATTTAAGAGGTAACGAAACAATATTTACTTGTTCATCCAACATACTGTACACCGTCTATTTATCCACGTTCTATGCTAACTCTAGGTCCTACAGTCTCAGCTCGCGATCCTATCAATGATTTAATTAACTCGGGATCATCGCTCCATCACTCATCACATTTTATCGAATGACTCGAACCATTTAACCCCGGACTAGTGGCGTGAAAACCGGAGATCATGTACCTACACTGGTTGTACATTGCTGGCTTAGTGTCGAGGAGGTAGCGGGAGCGGGGGCGATTGATGTGACAGTAGACAAATAACTGAATTTTTATGTAAAGAATTAACTATTATTTAACTATTGATTATTTTAGACTATTCAATTCATTAAAATCACATAAAACAGCATCCAGTCTTAGAACTGTTACTCTTTCGGGTTTCTTTCGGCGCGACCAAAGCAAAGGTTAAAAACAGATTCCTGGTGCTAAGGCTACAGTACGCATTATGTTGCCACCGTGCCATAGCCACCATGCTGTATCTCATGAACTGCTATTTATACACAGTTGATCGTTTCACAAAGGCTGTTTTTTTGTCGATAAAAAAACAACAAAACCTACTTACTTGTAGTAACTTATCCTCACCGTCGCGCGTCGCGATTATGACTTTCATTTAACCTATTTTATTGATATGTTACTCATTTACTGCAAAAAACAACTTCTCCATCAATGCTACCAAACGCGAGGATAGCACAAACACAATACGACCGATGATCCGACCGACCATTGGCTGAAACGCTAAGAAAAACAACTTATTTCGCTGGTACAGAAGCAGAGACCGGAATTTTCTTCCTTCTTTAGGCAAGAGAATCCTCATGGACGGGTGTCCGGGAGGAGGGTTCCTCCTCGGAGCAGAAAGCGGTTAATTTCAGACTCTTAACTGACTTAACCTGCACCGTCGCCGCGTCGTGCTACGTCTCTAGCATTAAGTATTTGCGCGGCAATGCATAGACAATTAGACACCGAATGGACACCTCCTGCTAATAGATTCCGATGGCTTCCTTACAAGAATTATCAACCTACTTTTTAATTTTTGAAGCCAGTTACTTAAATGATAATGGCACCTTTTTCCGCATGACAGGACAATTAATTTTCTATTGAAACATCAGTAATTTAGGACGATGATGACGCGTCGGCCCACACAATGGTCGCGGCTCTTACTTATCAAGTTCACAGCTCATTTAGCAGACGCCATTTTGCGGCGACGAGCGCGCGCTAATGGAAAACGGCGGGAAACGACAAAACGTCGCCATTTTGTTTGTTAGTAATGTTTTTTTTTATTTGACAGGACAGAGTCGGTGCTGTGGTTTAAGGGGTAATTTGATTATCGGGGTAAATCACGAATCACTGGATTTACATTGTTTTAAATGACTGTCGCGTTTTACCATTTTATATGGTTTTGCGGAATGTTTAGCAAAAAGATAAAAAGCCTATTGGTGTAAAGTTTGCGACTGATAGCCGAGAAAAAGAACTGAAGTTCGAACGTTGTGGCCATAACTAACTGTTTCTCACAGTAAATAAATATTAAATTCATGAAAGGTAGGGTTTCGCGGGCATCTTTTTTATAATATCATTTACTTTGCTTAAAATTAACTACTTTAAGCATCACCTTCCAGTCACTTTTAATTTTCACCTAAGCTAAACCTACTAAAAAAATAACATCCGGCTCTTAATCAAATTAATCCTTAAATTAATAACACAAAAAACTAGATTACTCGTTCACTCCCCGCTACTTAATGAGAACAATCCGGGGAGATTTGAAGACTCTGGTATCCCTGAAAGGGGTGTAACATCACGCCGTAATGAAAAGATTTGGCGGGTCACGGCGGGATGCGTTCATTTAACGTTATCTCAATCGGGAACAATGCTCAATGTACTGCGCGCCTGTTGACTACGAGTTAATGGTGTGGACGAGTATTATCTAAACGGTTACCAGTTACTGGGAGGTATCGGGGCAATTTAAAGCAGATCATGTATTTTTGACTGCACGAGTAGAGTGGTATCGGTCGCCAAAACAATGTACATTTATGCAGGTTTAATATTTGCAGGTTAAGCATTTGTGAGATCCAAAATGCTTGTTCTAAATTTGAGTGTACCGTGTACCTACGTTCTGTCTAGTTCTACCTCGTTTATTGATTTGAAATTCAGAGAAATTTCTCGTTTCTCGTAGTACCAACAATGTTGGTTAAAGTAGCTGTCATTAATTAGAAACTCTTGTTGAAGCACCTAAAACCTATTATTTAAGTTATACTAAGCGATGGTTTTCCCATTGCTTAGTACAACTTAAATCGCAAAGATTTTTATGTGAAATGACGGCACGGGTAGCCGAGTGTTTGCGGTCACAACGCCAAACCCACTGGACACGACGTGTCGCGGTTTCGATCCCGCGTGGGTCATTTGTGTGAACCATGAAGGCTTGTAAGAGTCTGGGTGTCTTTGTGCATGTGTTTTTTTTGGAAAAAAACTCTTCTGCCTTGGCATGAATAGAAACAAACTGACCAGTTTCCTTAGGCTAGATGCCGGCATTTCAGACTCTTATTAAATCACCGACCGCAAAGAAAACTAGAAATCTGATAGAAGTTCAATACAAAACCCTAGAATTTATGGTGTTGACAAGTCAAATTCACGTGACTTATTGAAACGAAATGTCATTTTAACACATTAAATTTGAGTGTTAATATTTCCAAACCCCCGTCGTAAAAAGAGGTTTGCTATAAGTATGACATATCCGTCTGTGTGTGGCATCTATTAACAAATGGATTGAGCTATTTCAATGTCGACAAATTAGGTCGCGATATTTAAAACTTGTGTAGAAGTTTCTACTTCGAGAGTTTTTTTTAATTGTATCAACGTAAATGATGTAGATAAATTTTACTTGACTAGAACGACAGGTGTACTTAGTTTCTATTTAAGCTAGCACTATATTATGACGTCACTAAGCAGGTAGTCCATCAATCTCCAGCGTCCAGGTGTGTGATGATTAATGTCCTGCATCGGGGTCCATACGGCGCGGCGCGGCGCGGCGTGCGGCGTGCTGGGCGCAGCTGCGGGCGGTGCGCGGCTTATAAGCACTGTTGCTGGGATTAGGGACACAGTTAAATAGATGAAATGTAGCTGAAGATGGATTTTATAAAGGTAAGGTAACTAATTAAGAGGTTTTTCTACTTTTTCTCTTTTGGCGTAACTATTTTGTTTATTTACCGGCTTGGCTTATTTAACCATTTTTAAAGGTATAATAAGATTAACTACTTCGATTGCTTTTACAAATAGGTAAAAGAAAAACAAATCTTTATTTTAGTCATTTTTTGTTAAAGCGGCGGTACAAGTCATCTGTCCGTCATCATAGGGACTGAAAGCGCGATGTTACAGTGGAGCTTCAGTGTGATTTCCATTTCTCATCTTTTGGATTCAAATACTAAAAATCAATTGAAACGTGGACGAAACTGGGTGTTGTCCAATGTAATCTGATCTTCAAAGAGTGCTACTTAGTAACCTAATTTGAATAAATGACTTGATCTTGATTTTTATTTTGATCCAATATCTTAACCATTCATTGCCCATTGCTTGTTGCCGCTTATCAGGAATACAGCTTGACTAACAACGTACTTACTTCATTAAAATCATCTAACAACTACATCCTCATTTCACAGCACACCTCTGTGTCCCCGCATCAGCATCAGCTTCTGTAATAAATCTGCGAGTCGCGACGCGTCAGAGCGGATTATCAGGCGTTTATACATCATTTGTTACTGAGGCAGCTAAGCTGAGCGCTATGGCCGCCGGTGCAGCGCGGAATGTGTAGTGTTGAGTAGGCAAGTGTGATAGCAGGATTGTCACTGGAAAATGTGGAAATAGATAATAATCTGATATGTAGTCTAGAAAGTAAACTTCAATAGGTAGCAGTTTGATTTTTATTTAGTAATCGGTAGTTTATTTGCCTACGCACGTTTTCGAGATTTGTTTTGTTTCACACAGTCAAAATGACTGCACGGATAGCTGAGTGAGTGGTAAAGTATTTCGTATTTAGCTATTTTCCTTGGATCTTTAATCATGAGCTGACACGGTGGTGATCTGAGGGGTCCGGTGTTCTACTTTCAATCAATTCAGCCTCTCGAGGTCCACTGCTGGACATAGCCTTCCCGCCGCTCCCGGCTAAGTTACGCCGCAACACTGACTTGCCTACCTGCAGCGGTCTTACTTGGCTATCACAGACTCTATTACTTATTTACTTGAGTCATAATATTTTCTTTCGGATGTAGCTACCTACTCGTACTATAAAAATGTCCTTTCTTTGTTCCTACCTACTTATAACTTAGTTCCACATCGCGTCACATAAACCCCTCTACAAGTCTACATATTCACTCCGCATACACAAAATGTCAAAAACAAAAAAATTAAAGCAAAAAAGCTAAAGTCCAAGTTTATTTGTGACTTGTTCCTTGCCAGTGACATTGTATTTCACGGCTGGCGACACTGCGTAATGTTGCAGTTGGCGGGAAAAATTGCTCAAACGTCAGTGACAGCTGTGAGGGAAAGCGCGGGAAATCATGTGGAATATTGAGTAGTGTTGTAGAAACATGTTGTGGACGAATTGGATAATCGAATGGAATCGGAGAAATTATTTTGGGTCTTTCGATTTATTTCCAATATTATAAGGGGGACAATTTTATTAGTTTTTACCAGGCCTTAATTTAATTTACTGTAAAATATTTACAGTACAATCATTTAATATATACAAAAAAAAATTTAATCAATAATTAAATCAATGCTTCAAAAAATTCATCGGCATCGCTGCCGGCTGGGAGTGTGCCCAAAGGGCTGGCATCATTGCCACGTTGAATGGCAATGCTAATCCTCTGAGCGAGGTAAAAGCCAGCCTTTTGGTCACGAGAAGTGTCAACGAAACGCATATATTATAAGTATGTAATTCAGCCGTAGTTGCTCAATACAACAGAGCTTAGGAAAAAAATATATGTACGAGTATTACTCCGTCATTTAGATTTTCATTATGTAGATGCGATACGTCGTTTCTACTTTTAGAAAAAGAGATAATGACATCTAAGTAACTTTTTATTCTTATAAAATGATCAAACAATCCGATCAAATTTTAATATAAAATCGAGTTCCCACTTACAGAAAATTGTAGCGCGGCAAAATTGTGTCACAAATTTCATCCATTCAGAATATTCGTTAGCCAAAAAATAATAAAATTCCATTCCTTTAATAAAATTCCAATTAAAAACCAACAATTTTCGAGCGGCCATTTTAAACTCCCGTTCATGTATAGCAAGAGCCCGCTTGTGACAATAAAAATATGTTCCGCCCACAAATTACCAAAATTAAACCTAAAAATACCTGAAACTGTCATCAAAAGGTAATAATTTAATTCTGCGTGCTCCCGCGAGGGAAAAATGTGAAGCGCCTCGCTTTGTACGTGCGGATAATGTAAACGACGCCATTTCGGTGATTAGTCGCGTTCGCGCCAAATAAGAGAAGTTTCGTAATCTGTGGTCACCGCGCGAACGTGGGAAAGCATGGTACGCGGTATTGTTAAATTATTGTTTTGCAAGAACTTTTAATCCGTTTTTTTTAACAATTACCGACAAATGCACGCGGAGATCAACTTTTAAAGTAGAATGGGATGGAAGCAACAGCCTTCGTATGCAGACAAACATAAAGTGCATTGAATAGTCCCACGTAAGTCTACTATTTGCCGAAATATAAAACATGTTTTATGAATTTATCTGCGAAGATAGTCGAGTGGTTGAGGACAAGCATTTGTGTGATCCACGAATGCTTGGCCTGAGTCTGGGTGTCTTTGTGCATGTGACTTGAATGTTTGTGAAACCCCCGCAACAGAAGAACATCCTAAATGGTCTTCATGACGACTATCTTTACACTAAAAATATGAAAAACCTTCAAAATAATTTATATAACACCTAAACAATACATTTCGAAGGTTTACAATCTGTAAAAAACCTCTCGTCCGTCATTTCCCGTCCACCCAACACGCACTCCTACACGCATTAAAAACGTATTTAAAAAATCTTGTCGCAGGCTCACCGCGCAATTACCCGCGCCCGCATTGTTTAGAAAAAGTAAAACAAACATGGCGCCCGTGACGCGCGTCCTAATGCCCGGAATGGGATGTTGACATATTTTTGAAGACTTTTCGTTTGATGTGCTCCTTTTATCTGGTTTACGCGTTTACAGAGGATTTCGTAGGTATTTATACAAACGTGCAAATAAGGATCGAGGTTCATCCAACGTTTAACGGGAAAATAGTTTTATAAACTAGGACAATAAACATTTCTTGGTTTTCTTCTGTTTACAGCGTGTAGGTACCACCAAAAACTTCTGTTTCCTAGTATTTTCTCAATATACCGGTTTTTGCATAGAACATTTTACCGCATTCCGAACTTAATAGTAGATAGTCCTATAGGGAGGCTGCTATGAAGTTTAATGACTACTTCAGTAGGTATTAAAAGAAGGTCCGTGCAGATTTTGTACGTCAGCCGCGCTAAACCTAACAAAGATGGAAGACTCATCATCGTCAAGCATGCCAAACTAATGAGCAAAACTTGTAATAATCATAGTCAACATACAGGTTCTGTTTTGGAATATATTACTGAATCATTTTGCGACGTTTTTATACACTCACTTGTATGTTTGTTTGACGTTCCGGTTGGCTTTTTGAGGAAGAAAAATTTTCAGGGAAGCTTCAAACCCAATGACAATACAGTTGACAACTTTAAAAAAAGCTGGACCGATTGTGACAAAATTTGAATGGAGTGACATTTAAAGAGGTGGGTTTTTAGATTTGTTAAATCTATTAATTATTTTGAATCAATTCTGCTAAAGACCAGATTTTGCCGTCCTTAAGCCCGGGCCTATTTGGCCTATAGGGAAATCCACCGCCGAACTCAAGTCAAAGATGTGCCTCTACTTACCCAACATGGAAGTAAAGCGTTATAGTATATAATATGTATACCCATCCATCAGAGTTATGCGTCGGTTTACTAAACATTAACATTGACTACAACTCATTGTGAAGTGTGGCCAGGCCGCTCATTTATTTACCGAGGCCCTGCTGGCGTGACGCAAGTTCCATGGAGAGTCCCTTAGTCCTAACTTATATGTAGGTCCGCGTATGTATTATTAAATAGCAGTGGCAGAAGTTTAGAATTATCAATATTAAATTTACAGTTGCTTGTAAGTTTAGAGGTAGGTACTTATATATATAGTATTGTGTCTTTTTCCACTCATTAAATTGGGTTTTTGAGGTTAAGGAGATGGTTGGACGAGCTAGTTTCCTTTTCAGATGGCAGCTGGACTCTGTTAGTCATAGACCGATTCTGTAATTAGATAGATACGTAGCTGAAATGTAGGTGAGTACCAACTTGAATGGTTTAGTTGACTCATTGACTGGATCGAGGCAATGGCTTATATATATAACTAGCTGTTGCCCGCGACTTCGTCCCCGTGGGTAGAAGCATAAGTTATGATTTATACCTGCCCTGTTTTTTTCACATTTTCCATTGTATCTTCGCTCCTATTAGTCGCAGCGTGATGTTTTATAACCTTAAGCCTTCCTCGATGAATGGTCTATTCAACACAAAAAGAATTTTTCAATTTGGACCAGTAGTTCCTGAGATTAGCGCGTTCAAACAAAAAAACAAACAAACTCTTCAGCTTTATAAATTAGTATAGATAATAGCAGACAACATCACATACATTGTTTTGAACCCAAAGTAAGTTGTTAAAGCACTTGTGTTATGGAATTCAGAAACAACGAAGGTACCACAAACACCCAGACCCGAAACAATGAAGAAATGTGAATTTTTACATTGAACGAACGGGGATCGAACCCGGGACCTCAGAGCTAGCGACACCTTGAAACCGGTGCGTACGCTAATCGACCACGCAGGTCGTCAATAATAATAGTAGTTCTACAGGATTCGAACCCTAGATGTGTTTTTTTCATCATAGCAATAAAATCTAAATTATATTTAGCACAGCTACTCACCAAATAATACTTACTTACAAATGACGTTACTGTTGCTCCATAAACAAGCGTTGATGAGCGCCTTTCTGACGTCACCAGACATCTGTGACGTCAACGCTGAGGATTTACTTCCGAGGCACAAAATAAATTGCGTATGATGGCAAATTACCACTAGAGAGTATCGTGCCTATTGCAATTCGTAAGCAGTAGCCACGTTTTCTCTAAGTCTTTCGCATATTTCTCTCGTAGGTCATGAACAGTTTAACCATTTTTGAAGAAGTTTGTGTATATTTTTATATTCACCTAGTAGATAATCTGACGAAATCAGCTGGCAATCTTTTTCTCATTTAGGCGATCCTGATTAAATAATGAGTTCACGAAGGTCAGTAAGTTCACTTGGCGTATCCAGTAAAATACAGTTATGATGGTTACAGGCTACTTTTGAAATAGACATAGGTAATTTGTGTAGGTCTAAAGGAGCGTTTAATAATATCCATTTTTGCATGTGTTTTTGTAGAACATTCGTAAGTATTATTACATTCATTTCAATATTATGTTCTTACGTCCTCTACATTGAGTTTTGAATTTTGCTAGTTTTTAATTTCACAGTAGGCATATGTGCTTACCATACATTGGTCTCTAGAATAAGGTAGGTATTAAGGTCATGATAGAAGATAAATATTTAAGAGACAAAACATGCAGGTCCTTTTTAAAGTAATAAAACACAAAAATGAATTTAAACCATTTATTAATGAAACGTTTTCGTTCAAACCGCGTCGTCGGCGCACCGGCTTGCGCCGGCTGCCAGTAAATAATTAGAATAAATATATTAAAAGCATGAACTTTCCGTACATATTATATATTCCTCTTCTCAATTAAAAAACTACAATGACTAGGGTATTTACGATAGTAATACTGCGCTGTGATCGCTTTGAAGTGACTCACAGATATATTTGGTGCTACGTTTGGGTATTATTGACCCACGAATCAATTATTTTATTACCTTTATAATTGAACAATGTTTCAATCATAAAACATACATGTATTTAAATAACACACACATTAACAACACCAATATTTACTTTAACATTCAAATTTGACGTTTATCTTTTTTTTTATTCTGTTCTTCGAAACGACCACAGCTTATACGGAATATTCCGAAATCTCAAAATGTAAGATAGTAAAAAATCTATACATTCCGTCCACTGGATAAATTACAAATCACGAACTACTTGCCTAATGAATGTAAATAGAACAATGACCTTACGTTTTACAAATTCGTGGGCACTTTTGTTATGTTTATAAGATTCAATCACTAGACTGGGCTAGTGGACTAATCATTGCCAAATGCCCGAATAAGGTCAATTAGGGACCAAGAGTCTTTAAAAAAATGTAGAACCAGTCCAGTCAAGCTGCAATCAATGTTTTAGCTGTTATCAATGATTCCACTTAAGAGAGTTGTTTTTATTTTCACAAGAAGACAACATTTTAGACCGTTCAACTTCTCATATTGTCTTGCCAATCTTATAAATTAGTCCACTAAACCAAATCGTGTACTTAAGAGGATAATAATTGATATTCTACTTCCAAATCGATAGATTCAAACGAGAGAAAGAGATAGACATAGCTAATTATCTAAACCACCCTAAACACATAACTTCAGTACATGAATAAAATACACCACACGTTATATTTCCGTAACAATTCTTACTTCTAAATAATTATGTACAAAGTTTTTAGAAACAACTATCTCAGCGCTTTTAAGACTCTTTCTTGCAGTTTGTGACAAAATGTTGGAATGCTTTGACAGTTGCGTGTGACGTCATCACACATATGCTACGAGTCATAAAAGTGCGAGTGAAAGAAAACATTACCTAATCTATCGATAGAAGTCCAAAAAAAAAACAAAACTTTAACAATTTTCTGTCTCGACTAGACTATTTAGGTAAACCAAACTAAATGCGATTTACAAAATAAATTACTTTGTGTTCCTTTATTGGTCACGGACATCTTGTTCGGAAAACTCTTGTGGGTAGTTTATCTAGAAAGGCCTTTGAGAATTTATTCAATTTTAATCGATTTTTCTCGGTTAGTACTTACGGAACCGAACAACAATTCAAATGGATATCTACGCACTACCAGAGTATCACAGATGAAGATTCCAACAGTTTTCCGAACAAGATGATCAATCTATCAATTCATACGTTAGTACTCGTATATCGTAAGTGACCATAGACTAATATGGAAGAAAACAAGTGTGATGTGAATATTGTCACACATAGGCACTCTCCGTACAGATTCATTGTACTTACTGGGGTTTATTTCTACTGAACACTTTATCTACTATGAGAGAACTATCAACACTCTCGGGTATACAAAAAAGCACTTTTTCAGACCCTTTGCAAGTTTGGCTGTATGTGAAAATGTCTTACAATTAAAAAAAATATTGTCAATATGGCGCGCGTGGCAAATTTTGATAGGTAACATGTCAGCTTTTAATTCAAATTTACGTGGGATTTAAAATATTATAAAGGAATACGTTTAAAAGATCTAAATAAGTGCCCTTCACATAATATGTTAATAAATTCTAGTGCATCCCAGCGAAACGGGATCTCAAAAGAAACATTACACGGGTCACTAATTTTCAGTCTATGTTTTATCAAGGAAGACTTTTTAACATTATGCAGATACAAAATACTTAAATTACTTTGTACTACTACAAAACGGGATACCTACGATCATTGTATAACTCGTTTACATTTTGTCTTCTATTCAATACACTACGAGACAGCTAAGTCGTTTCAAAAATTCCCTCGTTAACATTTTCAACGGAAAAGTAAATTGTACAAAAAATATGTTATTTATTCATTTATATTTCCAAACTAATTGAACTTTTGGTCCGTATTCTAAAAGTTTCTAGTTTCCAAAGCAAATATTAATAAAACAAACTATTAAGGCACAAAACGATTGTGTCTTTAGTGTCTCTCTGTTGATATGACTTTTCCTTCTAAAACTACAAAAAAACCTCTAAGTTCTACTTATTGAAAAATGGAAAAATCTCAAAAGCGTCTCCCATGGAGTTTATACATCACAATCAAATTATTATTCTCGATTCGACCATTCAACTAAAACTACGAATCTGACTTAATAAATAACCCAGCACCGGTCGTACCACGTCTATGTTTCTACTTAACTAATTACTGGGATGCACTTTACTGGAGATGGGTACTAGAAATAAAACTAAGCGGTATTTTCAACAGCAGATTTGGTATGTAATGTGAATGACAATACTGATTTCTGTACTCGTTCCCGTGAAGCAGTTGGTTGCTGGTCGCGGCCGCCATGGGCGCTGCTGCACTACCGGCGATGTTTTAATGTACTGTGTTCATGTTAATGTGTGATATAGAGAAGAACTGCAGAGTTAGTGAGTTACATGTAAGGTATATTATGTTATCAAAAGACTGACGAGAAACCAACTGCTCACCCCTTCTAGTATTTTTAATGCCATGCCGTCAGTATCTTTAAATGGTAGCCTATGTCTTGTCAGTGTAATGGCTATGTCCTGCTTGAGTCTACAGGAGACAGGTTGTGTTGTACCAGTTAGCACAGTCCGAGTGACTTCTACAGTGACAAGACATTGCACCAACGTCAGTATTGCCTCACCGTTGATAAAATGAAAGTGGTCTTCGTCTTCTCGCGGGCGGCGGCGCTCCGTAGACACCGAGGCATGCACACTCCACCGCTACACACTGCTCCGTATGACTTCATGCATCTATGTCCAACCATAGTCTCTGATCTCCAAAATATTTCTAATACTACTGACTGGGGGTAGATCGTCTAAGAAAATTCGTACTGGCACCCAACATGGGCCCGAAAGCTCTAAGACTACGAGTCTCAATAAAAAAATATTCTTTTCCAAACTAATGTTTTAACTAACGAAGAGGTACGAAAACTAACGAAAAAGCGGATAAATGAAAGAACAGCTGTGTTTTGTGTTACCATTTTTATTAGGTTTTCTCTAATACTTGTCTCTAAGTGAAGATGAACCATAATATTGTTAATAGCTGAAGGAGGCGCGCGGCCGGCGCACTACTGCGTCCACTAGCTAGGGGGCGCTAGAGAGCCCGACTATTGCCTAGGAACGTATCCAAATAATAATCTACATTAATTATACAAAACATTCATTAATAATACTCCTTGCGGCAAAGCTTACTCCCTGCGCATAGACATTACACCACTCTATGCTCGGGGACCGTAGACTGACGTATATCTACGCAGCTACATACCCAACCAAACCCAACCGTAACTACGGGGCACCTCCAATGTACATACAATACGAGAGCTCCCTCAGCGTGCCGCTAGATGTCGCGCCGTGCGTCAAGCGATATCACAAAATATCTTACTTTACTTATTGCTCAATTATTTGTCTACCTTATATTTTAAAATTAGGCCAAAACATGTAAGTTGATAAACGAATCGAATACTCAATACAAATTCATACTAGACTTAACTACGTGAAAACAAACGCTACACCACAGGGGTGACATCTAGTGGCAGAAACAAGGAAACCTCAATTAGCCGGTGGATACGTAAAATAAAAAAACAGCCCATCACTAAATCGACTATGATAAACTATGTTTTTTAAAACTACCATAATAAATAAAATGCAATAATTCTTTCAAAAATATACATAAAGGAATGTTGACATGACTACGCGGATTGACGCTAATATGTTAGTGCCGCTTAGTTTTCGAACGATATTATTTCGTGGCGTGTCGTTAATCATCAAAGTTCATTTTTACAAACATGCCGTTACTTTAGTGCCTTATTTATATAAGAATATAATTAAAATAAATTCCTCAAATAATACATTAATTGTATTATTTATTTAGTTTGACGAGCCCCCGTGGACACGCCACGCTACAATATGGAAAACACAAGGAGTGTGGCCGCACGCCGTCAAGCGTCGGCGCTGGCGCCCTACACAATAAACACTGCGTCACATACTGTCGCTTATTATAACAATGTAATTATATCGGCTCACAGCGGAGGCGGGAAGGCCCAACAATGACGTCACAGATATCAGTCGCGATTTATCCTTTAAATATTTGGGATGGTTTTGGTCTAGTAACAATAGATGTTGGTGTCGCCATTGAACTTGGTTGCTGGTAATAATTTTATAACACAGATAGACATTAGATTTCATTCGGGAGTTGGGATCATTTAATTACTGGAAGACCGAGAACTGAGCAAACTTTGTCAATTCTCTTTAAAGGTAAGAAAATACCTTTCCAATTACGTTTTAAATGTAGCTATATTTTAGGTCTCCTAAGACCCAGCGAATTGACATTACTTTTAATTAGAAAATTCCAATTTTCCCGCAGCTATGAAACCTTTGTCAGTGTCTCTTTGGGTAATTAAGTTAAAAAGGCATCTAGATGTTGCTTTTGAATTCGATTGATAGACTGTGACGTCACGAAAACAAGACTACCCTCACCGCCGCAAACCATTTAAAAATACAAGATAACCAACACGCTACGATTACACAGATACCTATTATACAAAAATATTTGTATTTGTATGCATGTGTGTATAATTATAATAAATCTAACATTTTGCGCGCGCTGCCGTGCCCTGTCTTCACTTAGTCGAGTGCATTAAATTATATTGATGTGTGTCGCGTCGATGATGCCTTTGCTCTCTTAGAGCTGGTTCATCAAGTGTGGGAGTCACGTCCTCACGTCCTCGCGTGCCCATCGACGCGCACACGGGCGTCACAAACCGAGTCCGTCTACCGTCACGTGCAAGGTGCAGCGCGCGCGTGCTGTAGTAATATTAATGTTATTGCTTTCGGTTAGTCATATTTATTTATCATATGTATGTAAAACTTCAAAATGTCTACGCTACAACACTACTCTAGCATTGCCATACATTAAAAACACACAACATAGTATTTTTATGTTCAATTTAACATTATACCAATCCAAAAATTGTATATTTATGTATATCTTAGTAATCTTACATAATTAAGAATATATAATATTTTTTTTTCGAATGCTGTTTACATTTTGGTCCAGTGAGCCTGGAGCGAACAAGCACATCACTAGTTTATCGTTTGCGTGCTATGGCATATCTCGTGTATGGCACATCACTACTGCGTCAAGCTTATTATCAATAGAAATTAACTACAACTAGGCAAGAATAAGTATTGAGCAAGATAAGACTCTGTATTCAGGTTCCCGCCAAATTTTAAGGAAAATAATAATATAAAAAAATGACTAGAGAGGAATGTATTCACGTATATGGCAACGAAGTGATTAAATAGTTTTAGCGTCTTAGTTGGCAACGTCCCATCTTATTATTGTCACAATCTTAAGCTACACTGGCGTACTTGCTTTGTTTTGGCAAAATATTAATGATCCCGTCCCCGGCCGCAGTCCTCGGCTCGCGCAAACTACTTCTCGTGGGCAGACTGCGACGCGACGCGTACCTTGAGCAAAATCAATCATTTTTGGCTACATTTTGGCCTGTATTTGTTTTGGCAAAACAATTGTTATTTCAGGAAGACCTGTGGCCCGAAGCGAAGCGTCTAAAGGTCTAAACTACGTGTCTACGTATACAATATTCCTTTTAGAGGTAGACTTTAAAAGGAATATTTTGAATAGCACGCATCACAACCAACGTGTGGCTAACGCCTTAATAAATTGACAGTGAAGTATATTGTATGGAAGATAAGATTTTGTTTACGTATTCATTCATGCCATTCATGCCGGGCGCCGCGCGCTGGCGACTGGCGGCGACTCGTGGCCACTCGCCAGTCGGACGCGCGCGGCGCCCTCGAGTCTCTCCGGGAAGTGTTGTGTTAGTCTCGAGTGCGAAGTCGCGCGCGACTCTACGCCGTAACACTATCATTTACATTGTTATACGCATGCCTGGCGAGCGTTACGACTTACCATACGTCCGGTCTGTCCCACCCTCCTATACAGACTGCGCTCTCTTTGGCGCCCACCGCGGGGCAATGATCATGACCTTTTCACACTTAGGGTTGCCAACTTTTTAGTAGAAATGTTACAATTTTGATCATTAGTGCCTCTGTAGTCGGGTCCACCCTAATATTAAATGTAGTTAAATCACAGTTTTAAAGCCAAAAGTGTAGATGGCAACCCTATAACTAAATACTACAAGTTTAACGTGCAAACTATCTAGAAAGATAAAAAAGTAGTGTAAAATACAACAAACCAAACCCAGCAGGAAGTCCCACGCTAAATAAAACACACAATTTTAATTTCTAATATTATATCCATGTAATGAAACATCAGGTATTACTAGGTGCTCCTTACAGCGGGCAAACTCCTTCTAGAACTACGACTAAGCCTACAGCGGCGGCGGCGCGGGCGATGACGTCACGCGCGCGGGCGCAGCCGTGACGTCACCGCGGGCGGCCGCCGCGCCAAGTGTCGGGACTTGGAACAGTACAATATATGAAAACAACAAAGTTAAGTACATTACAACATGAGCGGGGCGCGGGGGAGCGCGACCTCAACCACTACGTCTGCATGCAGGCAACACTAGTGACATCGTTTCTATTTACCCAGCATTAGCACAGAGTTTATCATTTGAAGTCCAGACTAGAAATATAAGTTTTAGGCCGAAAACTAATCAAATACCCTCAATTACAACATTTTTTTTGAAAAACTTGAAATTACTGCACAAAATCACTGTTTACTGGCGCATTTGTCCCCCTCGCCCCCACACTGCCGCCCTCCATCTAATTTGGCAAGATACGAAGCACGCGGCGGCTGACATCACAAGTCAAACATTCTAATACTGTCAGGAAAACGATCGTTAATGTACAGAAGGTGTAGTTTATAGGTGAAACGGCAGAGCGCGCTTTCCAAACTAATATTACAAATAAAACCACCGTATCTTATACTAGGTGTAAGGAAAATGCACACAGCGATATCAGCTGACTTGCAAAAGAAACGTAACAGTGACCTCAGTGACAAAAATACCACTTTCCAAGTTAAAATGTCATTTTCGACAGCGTAATCACTGACGCGTTGCTTAAGCAAATTCGCTGTTGCTCACATATTGAATACCACTTCTGACAATAAAATTGATCAACTTTCGTCATCAAAGCCATAGTCAGCTCCTTAAAAATGGCCCTTACCGTACAAAAATTATCTTCATCAGACAAAATTCGTACAGAAAAGTCTATTTTTGAAAACAGACTATTGTTGAGAAAGCTGTCAATTTTATTAGCAGAAGTAATATGCCAAAGAGTTACACATTGCCGATACACCAAGTATTAAAATACACAATAATATCAATAAAAGCTGCCTTGATACATTAAGTACATAAATAAAGCTAAAATAAAACTGGACGACAAATCTCACTGGTCGGGAATTACAAAAGTTTTTGTAAAGTTTGGGAACAAAAGCGCGCCCGCCAATAATCTCAGGAGGTTCTAACCTACTTATGCTAAAATACTGCTAAAATAAGGGTAGGTATGTGTATACATATGTGAATATCATAGCATAGGTACCTGAGACGCGTGGACACGTGTGTTGTGTGTGAGGGAGAAAGTTATACAAATTGTTATTTCAAATTTTAAGACTGTATTTTTATTAAAGTTTAAAATATATGATTGCATAAGTTCTTGTTATATGCAAGAGCGTTTGGCTCTATTGTTTAAAAAATATATATTGCTTTAGCATCATAGATTAAAGTGTAATATTGTAGCAACACAGCTTCACTTATTAAAATTAATTTAAAAAAGATTCTGATGAATTAAAATCTGCTTGTTAAAATCAACGGTATTTTTAAAAACGTTTTGTATTACGTCCGTGATCGTTCAAATGACAAGGTTAACGCTATACAGACAGATAACGCTATCTCTTTCATTCAAACGAAGATGGACTTAGCATTATAACATTTGATTTAAATTGAGTATGATGGTTTTTTATAACTTTTCCTCGATATTCGATGGGTTGTAAGTATTGTATCGTGTTCCACACGCCTCGATAACAGGTGCGTCAGCTGGCGGAAATGTAGCCGACCAAGCTACCATGCATACTGCACTACGCTTGCCGCGCGGCCTCGCCCGGCCCCAAACTATACTAATATAAATATAAAGTTAAGTACTTTAGTAATAGACGTCAAACGGAAATATTCCCATGTCATGATATCTTTTTTTATCTATAATTAATTTCGGAGTATTGTCAGTGTCATCATCCTATATCGGAATAATTGTTTCCCAATAGGAAATACTGTATCAAAATGAACATTTTACTTTAAATTTCAAATTTAATAATACTGATTATGAAACATTTCCATCGGTAGGAAATAATCGAATAGAATCGAACTACTACTAGGTGGGGTGTAAAATTTCGAATTAATTAAAGGAACTTTTTGATTATCAAAAGACAAGTTGTAAATTGGTAAAAACCAGTGCCTGCTGTAATACTGCTGGGTGTGGGACTATGTCCTGCCGCTTATAACTAGGAATTGCACGAACACAACCATCATTGTCTTTTACACTCACTAATCACATAATGTGTATTGCTTTTGGATCTAACTCTACGATTGATAAATTAAGTACTTTCTAGAAAAGGACGAAATGGGTTGATATCCGACGAAACTGGTGTGTAACGATTTTGTAACCATGGTGGACGTTTTCCGATCTGTTTGTGCACACTATGGTATGACTTTTCTTTCGCTTGATGCTGTATCTCGATGTTTTTTGTGCAGGATCGGAAAATTATTTTTTTTTTATTTTTTTTTCACACTATTTATTATTTATATTTAAGTACGCGATGATATTTTAAGTACGGTACGACACGGTACTTATTTTTTTTTATTCTTTTCAGGCAAGATGTGTATAATAAGTACTTGAATAAGTACAAAAAAAAAGAAAGAACATTTCTTACTCTCCGTTACAAGTTTTTAAAGTTCGGATTACATATCTATTAGGTCACCGATGCACTATAGTTATTTATCAATTGCTTCAACAATACAAAAACCCTTACAAATTCGTAACACAGTTTCTCCGGATATCTGGCGCCCAACGCGGTGCCAAAATTGTAAAATTCGAACTCAACAGACATACTTCTAAAATGTAAATATAGAGAGTAATAGGAGATCGGCGGGCGAGGCCGCGCGGCCATGACAATCTACAGCGGCTTATATACTTAGCTTATTGTCACGGTACACAGGGTGTTAGTCCACACGCTCATACACGCTAAACTAATATTAATATTATGTAAACTAATTTACTCGAAGCGGTTTTCATGGCATTTGGCAAGACAAATATCAAGTTGATTTAATACTACTCCCACGTTTGTTAAGGCTCTTCATACACAGGTCAACAAAAGTTGCCGATATTGGCAGACTTTAGTCTCCAAGATGTGCGAAAGAAACCTCATGAGTTTTGCACAGCGGATGTTTGGTGACTCAATTGGAGGGAGAATCTGGTGATTCTTGCTATGACTTGTTTATAAATGACAATACAAACGAATTTAAACTTTTAGTACGATCTTTTAAATCTAAAGTTTTCATAATGAGTTCTTTGGTTTAACAAACATTAGTCGTATCTCTTTCACACAATTGACAAATTACAGTTGCTAGAGAGATACAGGAATAACACTAAAATATATGGAGCTGTTTATATTATTGCTTGACTTTGAGAACAGTGGAATACGTAGAGCCGTTTGCAGACACTCTTTTTCACTTTTATATATTCGGTAAGATCTTTTGACAATAACTTTACTCGGCAAGTGAATAAAGCCATACAAACTCATAGGATTTTGTCGCGTACGTTGAGGCATCGTGTGCAAAGCACCTTACTTACGTGAGGTTTCAGGTTATTATTAGATGTTTACCAATTGCCATCAAATCCACGCGAGTACTATAACTACGTATGTCAATATATAATACTATTGTAGAATGAGATTGCTTTCCGCTCGTCAGATATGTATGGGAGTCGTGAGCAGGGCGGTCGACGCCGTGTGACGTAGCGCTTAAGACGTAGCACTTATGACGTAGCGGAGTGACGTAGCCGCAGGCGTTACGACGTCATGATGACGCAGGGACCAGCCCTGGACGTCGGCGTTTATCGCGTTTTGAGTGAATTGAAAGAAATTGTGAAATACTGAAAATTTTAAGTACAAGCGAGGAACTAAAGAAATAATCATTAAACGCGAAACTGAGCGAAATTTGGCACAAACGTAGATTCCTTAATGAAATGGCACCGTTTACAATAATACTGACGTCATACCTACCATTTCCTTTAAACGTACACTTTGAGACTCGTATGTAATTAGCCTAAATCTTTATCTACATATCCGTATCACATTACAAGATGAGAAATATCCAATTTCTAATTTAAAATTTGAATTTCAAAATTTGAAAGTAGGTGAAACTTTTTTTTATACATTTTAAATCGAAACAACAGCGCAGTCACACAGCGTCACTCTTACCGCGTATGTATATATATTAATTCTTATGTTTTATCATTAAAAAAATACAGCTGCGAATGAGATTCATAAAAATACAGTCAAGTCATCATAAATAATTATCAGGTTAATGTATTGCCAAACAAACGTGCACTATGTCTACCACTAAATTACAAAATATCAAAGACAAAATATAAGAAAAAAATTAGTTTTTTATCGCAACTAAATTATTTGAGATCTTCGCCTTAATATTTAACGTTAAGGGGACACGCAACGACGCGAACATTCGAAAAGAGAGGACGCCATCTCGATTGGTCGAGTTCATGCTTGACAGTTCACTCGAGCAAATCAAAATATCCTTACGAATCGTAAAACTAAAACTTAAACGTATCGAGTGGACGGTCAAGCAGCACGCGAGACCAACACGCGAGCGTCGGTCGTTTCCCGTTCGAGCGTACCCGTTGGGGATCGCCTTAATAAATTAACGTTTTTAATTAAAAATGAAATGCGTTCTCTTTGACGCCCGTAGCGGGCAAAGTATTGCTTGTAACTGCCTTACACTAAGTTTAATGAGCCAATAAACACCTTAACTACGTTCGAATACTGATCATTCCCTCTTGTGGCCACTGCGAGTACGCGGCAAGACAAACACCTTAATCCAAAAAAATAGTACGTAGGAACTCTATCGTAAGAAACAAAACGGGCCGTCGAGGTCGGGTCGCGCCTAGATGTACATGGGCAGGCCATACATGGCGCCCCAGTCCACGCCCTGGAAGGAGGACATGTCCACGCCCGCCAGCGAGTAGGCGGCGCCGAACTGCGGCAGCGCGGGCTGCGGCGCGGGCTGCGGCGGCGCCACCAGCGCCGTGGCCGCCGCCGCCGCGCCCGGCAGCGCGTAGGGCGCGTAGCGGTACGCGTGCGCCGCCGGCACCGCGCCCACGCCGCCGTACACCAGCCCGCGCCCCGGCCGCAGCACCAGCCGCTTGCCCAGCGCCAGCGGCGCCGCCGCCACCGCCTCCTTGGGCTGCGCGCGCTTGCACTCCACCTTCTTGTTCTTGATGGTGTGGAAGTGGATGTCGCACACGCGCTCCACGGCCTCCTCCGAGTGGAAGGTGACGAAGCCGAAGCCGCGGTGGCGCTTGGTCTGCTGGTCCATGAGCATGACGGCGTCCTCGACGAGCCCGAACTGCGAGAAGTACGAGCGCACCTCCTCGGCGGAGGTGTCCTGGCCGACGCCGCCAACGAAGATCTTCTTGGTCTTGGCGGGGCGCGGCGCGGACTTGGGCGTGGCGTGCTTGGGGTCGATGCGCTTCCCGTCCAGCGTGTGCACGGGCACGGCCAGCACCTTGTCCACGGACGCCGCCTCCTGGAACGTGATGAAGCCGAAGCCGCGCGACCTCTGCGCGCGGCCACTGTCAGTGCGCTACTCCAGCTCCGCGACACAACGACGCGAGGGAACAGACCTAGCACATGCTCACAATACACCATCGAATGTATGGTGACAAATAACGGAAACATCTAACAAAATATATAATAATGATGACCACTAAGAACATACTTTGTCTTTGAACAAACAAGTAAAGGATTGAAGACAAAAAGGTCTGTTCCCCCGCTCAGTAACGACGGGGAGTTTAGTGACTTATAACTAACCTACTGTGAAAGGACTACGAGTCTCAAACAAACTTAAGAGCAACTGTTAATGTTATATTTACTTCAACTTAAGAGCGTATACAAGGGATAAGTCTACATCGTAAGGAATGAGGGTAGATTTACATTAGAATACCAATAGAAGCTACTTCAACGGTAAAGTTTGTATATTAATAAATTAATTGGCAATACTGATTACTGTACAGCTATGCGACTTACTATAATTTAGAAAATCTACAAAGATTATATACGCTCTTAATACACTTGTTGTAAGGTTAGTCTCCGTCAATGTAACATATCATTTGGGCGAGGAGATGTCGGTCAATTACATTTAAGGATCTGTTAGGATGTAACAAGCACGTGTTACCGAGTCTTTTATAAAAAAAATGCAACTTGATAGGGAATGAAAAACTGTTTGTCGATCGACTAGTTGGTCATTTTCTGATAGCTAAGTTTACAATCATCAAGTTCAGTGACTTTAACAACGCTGTCGCAAAAAGGTGGCACACTACTAAAATGGTTTTCTTTTCGAACATTATCGGCATAGATAAAACTCTAGGTCCGGAACTGAATGAGAAAAAGGCCGCTAATGAGATTGCGGTGTGAAAGACGTGCATAGAGCAGGTCCCCAAGTAGACAAAGACAGATAGTCTAGGAACTGTGCTCATTACAGGAAGGTGAAAACGCAGGCATTTGCCTCGAAGTGAGACACTAAAGGCTCTTCAATTATAATTCTATCATTTACAATTTTTGGGTCATGACTAGTTTTGGACCTTAACAGAGTCCCCTGATAATCATGAGTTAACGCGACGACCTTGTCGCAAAAGTTAATTTCAAACTTGACTAAATAGAGATCTAATGGACTTTTATAATGAAAATACATCGTGGACATGCAAATATAACTAATTGTTATTAACGAGTTCACAGTAAACTTGCTGAACTTCTCGTGTCTAACAATGTTACTTTATTTAAGTAACGTGTTTTGTACACTAAATTCGTGTTAATGTTTGAGCAGTAGGTTATTGAATATAGGGTCAAAATTTATCTAATATTATTTGATCATCAATCTTTCAAACCCTGAGCTTTATAATGACCTGCACATGGTGAAGTACCCGTATAAGTGAGGATCTGTTTATGCCACTGATGATGCTGTCAGCATAGCTCAGGCTAGCATAGGATTAAAAAACAATGCTTTTATTGATAGGCACGTAAGACAATATATTTCTGGTCAGACTCGTGATTCAGATACGAGGAATCGTGCTCGCAAGTCTAGCCGGCGACGACTAAACCAACAAGATAAGACATATTTTGGTATCAAATATTATCATTCGTCTAGTATGACAACAAAATTTTGTAAACAAATAAACAAATGTAATTGACAGCAATCTCCTCTCCATTATTACACCGACACAATAATATCGCTATCACCCACATTTAAAGACAACTAATTTAAATGGGGGCAGTGTAAACATACGTGGTATTACTTAGAACTAAGTTGTACAGAGATCGACACCTATATACTCATGCTGCCGCCAGTGGTCTATCTAGTAGGAATTAGTGATGATTTCTGACCATTTTACGCATACAATTTCTACTAGTTTAGTAGACCTTTTCTACTAAATCGATTAATTATTCTACCATTTTGGTAGCATTGTTCTACCATCACACGATATTCCCAAACCCCAAGTATGTAATTAATTAATAAGTGCGAATGCAATAAAATGGTCATAATTATACATACTAAGTATATCAAAGTACTGACAGACAAACTATTCTTATTATTAGCACGAATCTGTCTAACCGAGCAATGTTACCCGCAAGGTGTACAAAATTCTACCATTTTTATCTGAGCATCTCAGTGTTACCTTGGTGAGAAAAATAAACTAATTACTTTTTTTCTACCAAAAAGAGTAATTTCCAATCTATTCTGTGATTTTAGCTAAGTACTATTAATTAATTAGTGGAAAATTGAAATTTATAGGTTCTGAAGACATTAAAGGAGGAAAGTCAGTGTTGCTATGTTTCAAACTATATTTAAGCTGGAAATACAGTAAGTACGCTGACAATAATTCTACCGTGAGACTTGTATAAGAGACAGAACTTATTACAAATATTTATTAGGAAATAAGTACTTCACATAAGCAAAATCTATCTATAATTATATGTCTGGAAGCTTGTGTTTGTGATTATAACCTAGATTATAGACTTGATGATAAAGTATAACAAAGATATAGTTTGACTAAGTATCTACAACAAAATTATTAAAGATCTTTGTATCTAGTAAGAAATTGGTTATGTTAACATAACGAACAACACATAAAGAGAAAAGTAAAGACACAACTGGCTTAAAAGAAATAAGGCAATACGAGATAAAACATCCGAAAATACTATTTGGATTCCCTCTTAGGCAAAACATTTAAAATAACAAACGAACACAATATAACATAACTAACAAACAAAGACTATTTAACAAACTAAATACAATTTAGAAAAAAAAATACTATATTAGTAGAAATTAGTAAAAGCATGGCAACACCGACTGTAGGGGACTACCAGAGATAAATATAGAAGATTATAGAAGGAGTATTGTATCAAAATCCATAGTCTATGCCTAACGGTCTATGTTAGTGAGTCTAGCATGCCGAATTGTCTATGTTATGTAATGGTAATACATTTATTAGTGTACCTAGGTTACTCGGATCAACCATAGCCCAACTATATGCCAAGATTGTGGTCCATATGCAAAAATACATAATACAGGGAATTGAGGAGTTTGGAAGGAAAGGAAGAGTTGTTTAAGTTTTCAAAGAACACAAAAAGAGCTTTATACAGCATTACCTTGAAATGCAAGTGGTTCTGAGAACAAAGGTAACATTTGAAAGGTTTAACAGCAATGGAGTATAAGGGCTCGACCTTATAAAAAATGATGTACAGTTTCAAATAGGAATTACTTTTATGAAAACCAATAAAATGGCTTGTTGTAAGTAAAACTAGATAAATGGACTAATTCTATTGGTAACTTAGAACCATAGCACACTACACACTTCTGAAACGGGACAAAAAAAAAGATATTTTTCATAGTACAAGTAATTGAGGAATATCAGCCCGACTACAGCGAAAAAAAAAAATGAAAAAGAAATGCAGTAAATAGTAGACAGGATTTATAGGACCAGAAGGAAGTTTCACAAAGGTATGTTTTTGCAAATGGCCGTGAATCTGGTACACGAACCTACAAACTACCTATTCCAAATCAACCTATACAATGTTCTAAGACTGACCCAAGTTCGCTCCGTCTTCTGCCTACCGCTGTCTTGAAAAAATGGCGTCGTTATTGGCCTTCTTATAACTAGGATATTACATTTGTCGATGCGTTATTTCAAAGTGGATGGTACCTTTTAGAATTAGCGAATCGACAAATGTTAACGTCATAGTCTTAGCAACATGCCAAAATATTTAAAGGAATTTTAATTTTCTTACATTTACGTAAAGATTAAATACTGTTAAATAGTATTTTAACACAAAATGAACAATTTGATGCCCATTGCCAGGAAAATTATAAAACCTGGAATCTTAGACAGGTAATTCATATTATATAGAGCAATACATATGGGTTGTGTATGTGACTTGAATGTTTGTGAAACCAACGTGACACGAGGATTAAATTCCTTAATGATCAGTCCTTAAAAGGCGTATTTTTAAAAATCTCTGATATCCAACAACTTTATCGACTGCCATTAACACTCAAACTCACTAAATCTTGAAACAACCGCGTCTAGAACATTGGTTTAAGAATAAATAACATTACATAAGAATCTTGACAAAGTAAACGGTTCGGAATTAGAAACTATATTTAGCTATGGCGTTGCATAAACCGTGAAATAATGTTGCTAAACCATTTTATGTAAGGTGTTAAAGTTGATTTAGTTTTTATAATCTATAGTTATATTACAATGAGGTTAAGTTTTTAAACTTGTAGAAAGTAATCTCAGGACCTACTGAACCGATTTCGTTAAGTCCTTTGCCAATAGAAAGCTATAAGCTACGTTATTTGCTAGTGTCATAGCAACAATTAAAATACTGCACAACGAAGTGGACACGGGTCAGCGCGTCCATACTAATATTTATATGAAAATGTATTTGGCTTACATTGTTATACTGAAATGAATGAATGCAGCAATTGATAAAGGGCAACGGCACATAGGGCAGCTTCAAGCTTCTATAACTAGAACAGTCTTCCAAGTTGGTGGCCCAATGAACAAATTTTTATAAAGAATCAAAATCAAAAGTTTTTATTTCAAGTAGGCCGTTTTTGAGGCACTTTCAAAACGATAAGGTGATGGCTCTAGTTGCGCTATAATATAAAATACTCTTGTATTCCAGAAAGGGGCCTATATATGCTAAGTTTTGGCGTAATAACCGAGGTCAACACAGACAGAACCGGTGGCAAAAACTTCTGCTATTATATGGCATGTTGCTAAGACTATAATATTATGTTATGTACATATGTATAGGCTACTGAAACAAAAGCAACTCATGGTAATGCAAAATTTCATTATTGAAAAAGTTTTTTATTAACTTTAGAATATATTATACATTTTGGTCCTAAATGGATATTCACATTTTTGTAATCACTAAAATAATAACATTGTCCTAAAGATTACAGTTCAATATTTTTATGATAAAACATGAAAAAAACCTAAGTCTTTCCATTTACCATTTAAAATACAGCAATAATCATTCAGTAATGTATTTTACCCATTCATAAATATGTATGCATAAAATATATAATATAATGGTTATTTCTTTGGTTTTATAATTAAACTTATTCTATAAACCTTTGTAGTCTAGTCTATTCATACTGAACAAAAGATAAACAATAGTATTAACAGCAAAAAAAGATTAATTTAGATGAGTCTTATTTACATTTATTTTTAATATTGTTTTATTCATTTTACAATCTTAACTTGTTTTGCTTGAAACAAGTCATAAGTCACAGGCATCTCAAATATCCTAACTTTCCTAGGACATAACATAGTTTATTCCTATGTATCACAGAGCTCTTAAAAGTAATATTATAGTAATTTTGGAAATGTGACAGTGCAGTACATGGTGTAAAACAGCATCCATTCCAAAAATTCTATAAAACTTTGAGCGGTCAATTCATCATCATTCCCCTGCCCTAATCCCAATTTTTATTTGGGTTTGGCACATGTCTTCTTCCAACCATGATCTATACAGACTATAATTCTTATTTACATAAAGAATAATAAAATTTTGCATATCCATGAAACAAATCTTACCTGTGTGACAGGATCCTTCATAATGAGGACGTCAGTAACAGGTCCAAACATGGCAAAGTATTCTCTCAGCTTCTCAGAGCTGGTCTGCCAGCTGAGGCCACCCACGAAGAGCTTGCTCGGTGACGGTGAGGAGCTTGGTGGGGCTGGTGCTGTGTTAGTGGCCGTCACCGGGGTGGAGCGGCCCGATGACGGGGAAGTCTCTGTGGGGAAATAAGGGTCTACGATCAATGTTGTGGGGTTCTTAGTTTCGGGTAGGAGGTGATGCCTAAGATGCTCTATTTGCACTAATAACTTTTATGGTTAAAGAAATATCTGAAAAAAATAGTAAGGAATTGAATCATAAATACTCAGCAGTTTTCACTAACAAGAACTAGTAGCAACAGTATGATGTGTTAATTTTTATCAATTTATGTGAATCAAATATTAAACTTATGGGGGTAGATGGCTATAGGTGTGTTTATGCCACAAATTGAAATACAAAACATATCTATTCCTCTGTTCAAGTCTTCTTGTAGCCTTTTAATACAAATAACATAATTTCCATAAATATTGAAAAATCATAACATATCAATATAACCACTTCATAATGCCAATTTATTTTGAAGGCATTTTACTGTAAATAATGACTTACATTCCCTTAACAAGTGCAACATTCCAAGTTTGTTCCTCTTTTAATTCTTTATTACAAAATACTAGATGGCGCTACTCAGTAGCAGTTTAATAATAATTTGTGTGCAAATTATAGGAAAATCAATTGATATTTTTTTCAAAGCAATACCCATACATGATTGTTTAGCAAAGCAAATAATTGAAGTTAATTTGACCGCAGATCATAAAGAAATTGATAACTAAAGAGACAATAATAAACATGTTTCAAACATAAAAGAATAGAAAATGATTCAGAATCTTATAGGATTCCCACTGATTTCTACCTTTGTACCTTTTCAGTCTTGTTGTAATATTAAGTTAAGACGAAGAATATTTACCAAAGAACATTATATTATAACTTTATCTTACAGTTCATAAAATTACTTAGAGTTCTGGTATTACTTGGAAAGTGTATCAAATCTCAATAAATACACAACACAGTTTAAAACAGTTTGAGTTTCTTACTTTCACTCTAAGCGAAAAATTGTTTATTTGTGTGTGTTTATCTTGTCTTTAAGTCCAGTTATTGCTATTGTGTTAGGTTAAATAAACATCTATTGTAGTGTAAATTGTGTTGAAGCAAAGTCAAAGGCGTGGGTGACACTTTCATTTGTTTTTTCTTTCTGCAGAGACGCTAGGCCGCCGATGGCTTCGCGGGAGGAACCAAACCATCCAATACTCACTGATTTGCTGCACAGCTATCTGTTGCTGCTGGTGCTGCTGATGCGCAGCGGCGGCGGCGGTGGCGGCGGCGTGAGCGGCGGCCTGCGCGCTCAGCACGTGCGCCGTCAGCTCGCCGCCCACCAGCCCGCCGTCCAGAACTTCCACACCCCCCAGCGCCCCGCTAGAATACAACCCCATCATTATCACTACTGCACTTAACACGCGACAACTATCAACTAAATTAAAACCAACGGCTTTGCGTAATTGAGAAACGATCGCCGAATCACGATTCGGTTGAATTGAAAGACGCTTTCACTTTATGGCAGAGAAAAAGAAACAAAACACGATCTGTTTACATTCAGCCAAATTTCCCGCCAATAGACTTTTTTAATAGATTATTCCGTTACGAAATTAAACGGTATTTTATTTCACTGTGAATATTAATAGATAATTATTTTATTTACATTCCACACGGCGCAATAAGCATTATTGATTCAAATGAATAAGATTTTTCAACAACGAAGGTTGTCATTACAAATGTTTTGTTTATGGATACGTCAACACAATGACAGTTGAGAAATTTTAATGATAGAATGTAAATAATTACGGGTACTCATAGTCATGAAGTGAATGAAATATAACGTGAATTTTACTGACAAAATCGTTTTTTTAAGCGATAAAACTCACACATTTGGAACTTCTCTAGTCTCTCGAGGCTTTAACAGTAGCAAATATTTGCATACTAGCTGAAACGTGAAACTGGCGATCAATTTTGACTTCCAATGCGAACTGAAAGGCGAGATTCACGAGATTGATTTAAAATGTACATCGCAGGGAACAAATTTCTGTAAAAATACGAGCAACGAAAATTAATGACGCGTTCATTTTTCATGTGAGCGTTAAAATAATTAATTGGACCGTATTAAGTTGATTGATTGACAAAGGGTGAATGTTATTGTGTGCCTAATGACCGGTTTTTACGCATCCATATAATATAAAGAACAAAATAATAAATTAAAACGCGTGAAAGGTATATTTATTAATTTTTAAGTTACTAAGTAAGTACAACGTTTCGTTTTTTCGGACTACTCCTGCAAGCTAACTTCTTCAGACATTGAAATGTTAGCTTTCCTAAGTAAGTTAGGTGACAATACAATACAATATCATAGGTAATTCGAGTCGAAACCGTGGAGAAGCCACAATCCACCGCATGGTAAGCATTTTAATTCTCAGCCCAAAACTAGAATTAAGAAAAAATACATCTGTACTACAGCAGTGGTTTCAGTTGGTTGAAACTGAAGAATAAGTTCTCGGTTATTTTACATCCAGAAAGGTAAGTCAAATCTTGTCTGACAATTACGTAAAGTTACCGGATCGCAACAGTGTCTTTACAGTCGCCTACATTTCCGTTTATTATGAAGAAGGCTGGCAAAATCACACCATAAGGACAGAAAAGAATACCGCTATAGGTAAGACAAGGACAATGCGAGCGAAGTTCCTTTTGTCTTACGAAACACGAAATATTTCCTTTAAAATTAGATCATATCCAAATAGCATCCGAAGATATTCTTTTAAGAATTCTAGACGGTACAGTCTAATAGAAAAGTGCACGCCGCCGCCGGAAAAGCTTTTATTTTATTGAAAATGAACTTATCCGTACAGCTGCTCCACAAAAATTACCCTCTTGCGAGTTGCGCATTTCATCTTCACGTTATAGCCATCCCTCTCTCACACATGTATTTTCCTCTATAGTTGTATCTCGCTCGTCCTCTAAAACAAATATCCCTGGTCTTGTCTTTCGTATATGATGGGTATATTTGTGTCCTGCTCTCGCTCCAGGGCGTGGAGGGCTGAAACCTCTGTACTGGGCAGACGAAACCGCTAGCGAGTACCGGCGTTGTTCACAAGCGGTTTTCGGTATCAAATATTTGATTTTCCTGTCGAATTAATTGAATTTTGCTCGATTTATTTATAAAGTAGGGCCTTCTGGAATGGTTACTGAAAAACTTTGATATCAAAGCGGTTTGTTTGTTAAGGCACACATCAATGTGTATTTAAGTCCTTTCCACAATAAATTAATTATATTTTGCACGAAAAATCCCAGATGTTTAACAGATTTCAACAAAGTTTCATCTTCATTTTCGAATCATTTAACTTTCGTACCGCATCAAGCTGAGTTAAATTACGCAAGCATATTTATCATGGATATAAATAAATCACATCTGCATCTAAACTTAAATCCCCTTCTTAGGCGAATTAAAAATAATTAAAAGGCATAATCCTGTTCGCAGAGTTTGATAGATGCTCGCTTCTCGGATCTTTTAAGACCCTCGTCCGGCAATAAATCAGGGAGGACTCATATTTTTCTCATACAAACATGACGCAAGGTCCGCATTCTGCGACCTTTCACTATTCTCGTGATAAAAGAACTTATTACATTCTGTATTAATAACGCAAGTCGTTAAATACTCATATTTCATGTTTTAACAACAGTTTCCATTAGCGACGAAACAATTTTCTCGTTGATATTTGCTGTTCAGAGTTCTTAATCATAAATAATGCGAAATACTGAGTATTATTAATATTTATTGTAGTTCGGACCGCAAACAATAACTAGTCCTTAACATTTGAGATTAAAATTAATTACGGATTGAAAACAAACTTTTACAGAATAAACAAATGCTGAATGAAGTAGCTTTACAAAGCAATCGAATTTGCAGAGTTGAGTATTCCTATTCATGTAATAAAACAACTAAAAAGAAAAACCTAGCACAAAATGGACGTAAAAAGATACTTACTTAATGTGATAAATGTTCTTAATATAAAAGTGTTTTGCCAAACTTATACACCGCAATAAATAGTTGCGGATGAATTAAGACACGGCCAAGTGATAAAACCGTCGGGCGTGACAAATAGTTTCTTTCTTTAATTCGCTTACAGCGGGCCTAACACCACCTCTTAAACTACGAATGTTGCTGAAAAGAGACAGCAAGATACACGGTATAGATTGGCGTCACACTTCCACATCTGTTTGAGTCTTCTTCTTAAAGGTGGTGGGGATGTTACCCGGTCAGAGGCGCCACGGGAGGCAGTTTGTTACGACTGACAATGGTTGGGTGAATTACGGCATTATGTATTAGTCATCTATGTAGGAAAAGCTTTTGTGAAAGATGCATCTAATTTTCGGGATCAAAAGACAGCAATTTCAATTGCTTTTTTCATTTGCATGAAAATAAAATCGAGTATTTACAATCCAATCCATTTTTTTCTTTATCAGAATGTTGTTGACATCGTACTAATAGTTTATAAGCTTTAAAACTACTAGCATCAACATTACAAATATCATTAAAAAAATATTGAGGTGAATAAATTCACACGTAAAAAGTTACATTCTATGTTATTAGTTTTCAAAAAAATGACAGTTGAAATGCACTTCCAAGTTTGAAGTTAGAATTAAAAAGTTATTTTTAGCGCCATTATTCAACAGTTCGTTTATCTTACAGCCGTGGTTTTCGTTCATAACTTCCAAATAAGGTACATTTAGAACCAGCGACCGTTTAGTTACTGGTCAGCTTTAAATGAAGTAAATCTAATTGGCACGAACTCGATTTACGGCGCCAGATTAATACGGAAGACGGAGTTCAGAAATGCCATCGGAATCAATTCCTTATTAATGGCATAGCAAAGCTGATTAACCAACCATGCAGGTTAGGTAGTTGATGGCAGGATATGGACATAGCGGTTTGCAGCGCTAGGTTTTGACAAATAAAATTTGACCTATAAAAATCATATAGTGTTAAAGATTCATGGACATTATTTTTTAAGTAGATATAGCAACAACCGTTCTTCGTTAGCCGCCCCGCCTTATACACGACCTTGACAAAGTTTCTCACCTTTATAAACTTTATTGTGAACCAATATTGTATAACCTCCAATTTTTGAAACATGATAATCATCAATGTATTCCGTGGAATCTTATTAAAAGTAATAAATTTAATGAATACCTAACTACTCATTTTTATAAAAAAAACCTTTTTCGTTGTTTCAGCTATAATTGGGTGTGATTATGTTATTAATGTTATTTATTGACCAATAAAATTTCCCTTGCAGAAAAAAAAGATACATTCAAATTCATCATGAAGCTGTTGGCATTGTCTCTGGTTTAATATTCAGTTTGGCAACGATACGCAAGTGTACAGCCACATAAAAATAAGAAGAAAAGTTTTTATTATATCCTTGGTACGAAATATATTCATTCAGAAACGGGAGAACAAACTTGTACTTAAACAAGTCCCATAACATTCCAGTTATTTATGTCGGTTAGGTTTTTGAACATTTTGCATACTTCTGTTTCATAGAATAGGTTATTTAGTAACATTCGAGTTTAGTTCTTATTTCCATCTTTGTATCGTCGGGAATACCTACTTTAATTTTACAGTACTTAGCACTATCTGCTTGCCATATTCTAGTCAATATATTAGCGCAAATAATGTTAGCCGGGAGCTGACAGCCCCATTTTAGGATAATGGCCTATTTATGAACAAGAAATGATCTTTGACCACTACCCTTGTCCAAGGCCCATTTAAGCTGAAAGCTACAACATACTTTTAGTTGGAAACTCATTTTATAAGATGTCCTTTGAATGTCAGATGTTTTTTTTCCTAAAATTGATTCACGATGACGTTTCAATATTCTGCCATTAGTTAAGCATCAATAAAATGTTTTTATTATTGTATAAACATAATATTAAGGCCAGTATTACCGTCGGCGGATATTTGGCGTCTCGTGTCCTATGGGAGCCGCCCCTCGCCGGCCGTTGACCCCACCTACATGCTCACTAATCGTGGAACGATGCTCAGATTTTCAACTCACTTCAATAAAAATGAAATATTTACATTTCTAGACGCTTTTGAGTTGTTTAAATCTCCTTTCTTAGGCTATTGTCCTGTTAAATGAAAAGTAAAATGTGTTTCATAAATATTCAACGGAATAAATAGTGTTTTTCTTTTTACTGCACAAAATAAAGAAATGATTTAGTGTTTCAGCAGCGTTAAGTAAAACAGATTCAGTTGATATTAAAAATAAAAGAATATTTAGCTTGAATAAAATAGGGCTGAATAGGTTTGTAGGTACAGATCGTGGCTGTTTTCCTATTTAGTAACATTTGGCACATCACTACGTTAAATAAATCAAAAATTACGATGATCTGTAAATAACTATCGATCTATTTTAGTCTCTGGTAGTTTTGAATATCTGTTACTGAAGTTTTACCGCTAAATGCGAAAGTAGTTTTATTTTGTCAACAAGGGAGCTCAAAATTTTATAGTTTTTTCTCATTTTGATGGAACATTTACCCATTATAATGTGTATGTGAAGTCACAGTACGTTTTTCTTTGCTGCCCTAGGAGGGTCAAGCGAGCAAGTTCGTGATCTTTCATAATGACGGCTTAAGATTTTTTGTGGAAAATAGGTTAAGTAGGTACCTATTTGCATTTTGTAATTTTTTTTCATGCCTTGTTTATAGTGAGAAAAATGAGAAAGAGGTTAGCGGTACATTGTGTCGAACTTTAATGCAACAGTTCTTGAATTTGAATCAACAATTTATTTGTCAGGACTGTCTGTTTACAACTTTAATATCTTCAGGAGTTTCAGCAAAATCATATTTACAATAGTTTTTCTTTTCTTGGAACATAATTCAACGTGGTCCAAGACTGATTATTCTGCCATTGTGTGAACTGAATCGGATTTCTAAAGTGTCGTACTGAGTGTGAAAGAGGGAGGACTTCTATTGTATTTTCTAGTATTTTTTTACAGCGCTAAGGTCTTTAGTGACCTCAAGCCACTATTGGCGAAGTGGAACGTTCTTAAGTTATACTAATATATAGAGAGATAGTAAGTAATAGTTATAGATATAGTAAAGCTTCTTATTTTAGGGACGTTATAACAACTGGATCTGGCACTATTTTCCGTCAACAAAGACGTGATAAGACTTATTTGCTACTTTAAAATGAGTGACATCAGTATTCTGCGGTATTCTGCCAATATGGTGTCAAGTATTAAGTGCTTACAACACAGCTACACAAGTAGATGCGTTGCCAGGACAACGCGGGAGCCCCTTGCTAACCTACTTTCTCACTAGCCTCTTACGACATTATAGATGAAAACTGGTTGAAAACACGCGCACTTAGCTTAAAATATCGTTACATTGGAAATTAAGTTACAATGCTGAAATATTTGAATTACTATTTAAACAAATTGTAAAATGGATTTACACCAATAAGCTTAATGAATGGCTATGTAGAGGAATTTATCAATTGAATAGCGAAATACGCTTAAATTTCGCTTTCCGTGCAATGGAATGAATGAATTTAATACTGCAATGTATTTTTAACATCGGTAAATATTGCCAGCGGCTATTAATATTATTTATCGAAATGTGAATGGTGGGTGTGTATAGGATATCGTCAGCTTTTTATACGATTTGTGAATTAAATGATATACTGAAAATATGATTTCTGGCGCTTGAAAAAATGGTTTTTAGTACGTTGTTTTACACCAACACATTTCACTTGGGAAAGGGTTGCTATGAAACCTTTGTTGAAAACTGCATCGCACAGACAAGGAGGTCATATTCTCAATTATTCGGCGTTCACCTCAAGTCAGCACGAGTGGTGACAAAGGCAAATCGCCTAAAGACATTCCAGTATAAAATAGTCTGACAAGGAAACATAGACAACCCCAAAGATGCGTGCTGATGAATTAAACCATTTTTTTTACTGGAAAATCGATAGTTGATTGTGGGCGTTCATTGAGGGTGTCGCGGGCGAGGCGGGCGGGGGCGCGGGGGCGCGCGGCGGGTCGCGGGGGCGCGCTGCAGGGCGCAGGTGCGGCGCGGCGGCGGGGCGCGGCGCGGCGGACACGCGCCTCACTCGCCCGCGGGCCGCCGCCAGCCTCGCGCGTCACGACCATATTGTCCTGTCACAGCAGTACGTGTTGCCTACAGTTACTGCTGGGTCGGGACAAGCGGGCCGTGGCGTCGCTAACACACCAGCAGCAGTCCAGCGATACCCGTCTAACCGTTCTATATAAACTGTACTAACCGTTCCTTTGCAGGTTACAATTGAGAAAACGTGAAGAGAAGAGAGAATCTGTTGCTAAGTTGTACTAAATGTAAATTTCGTTGCAGTGTGAAGTGTATCTGTGTGTGAGTGGTAGTAGTCTCGGGCGGCGGCGCGGGCTGCCTCCGCCGACACATGATCACCGGAGGGTGCATATATCGAGCGGCGCTTTGCGCATGCGCGCCACTTTTTTCGCTGCATCTGAAACTCCGGCCATTTTCTATTCGCGAATCGTGCTCTATCCACATCAGACGAGCTTGTGTCTTATTCTGTTCTACTTGGGTTTATATTGGAGTGGTGTAGTTGATTAAGTTTCGTGTTAGTTTAGTGTACGTCTCATTGATCAGAAAGGGTGTTATCCGGCGCGGTGGGGTTATGGCGAGTGACGGCGTGATCGATACGCTGCCCACCCGCTGAGAGGCACAGATTCAAGATACAAGGCACATTTTCTCTCTTCTCATTTCATACTAATATATTTTCTTTCAGCTCCACGGTCAGCAGCTGGTCACCTATCTATCTGTCAGCAGCTAGTCGTCTAGCGCGCACTTTATTATTCAATCTGCACGCTCGCTAGCGGGGCCCGGCGCCGGGGTCCTTGCCCTCTCGCGGGTCAATACCGAAATTTCCTTTAAACTTTACAGTGCCATAGGAACCGAGAGGCGTTGCCATGGAGAAGACCGGATTCAATGCCGTATCCAGTGCCCGATGCTGGTCGTATACATATTATATGTTATATGTGTGTACGGCCAGCATCGGCCATTGTGTTCGGATTCGCTTCAGGCAGAGAGGGGTGTGTCAAGAAACATCAAACGGAAAATGCTTTAATATTTTTGTCTATTTATGCATATTTTAATATTTGTGATTTGATAATTGATGATTATTGTAGGTGTAGAACATTGTGTATTTTATATCAAATGTCTTTTCTTTGTCTATGATTTAATTTTTAGTCGATTTATCATTGCATTGTTCTCGTCACTATTGTTTTTCACTGTCGTTCATTTTTTTGCTGAATGTCAGTTTCAATTTGTTGATTTTAGAGTTTTATTTTGTGTCTAAAATAGGTTTTAATTACTGTTTGCTATTTTTTCAAATTATTAATAAATGATCAATTTAATTAAATACTTAGTTTTCATTTATCACTACTCGACCACGTCACACACAATTTCTTGCCAAGCCGCAAACACAATTAAAACATTTGACACACGTTTAGTAGATACAGAGATATCACATTGACATTAGACTTAACTTTTGAATTGTCCTGAAATAATTTATTAAATCCTTATATATTACTCAAAAAGGATTTAATATCGGCATTTAACTGGTTGAATACTTCTTTTCATTTATTGAGAAGTAAATGTTTAAATAAATAAGTATGTACGAAATCTATGAAATCTCACAAAGCACAATTAATAAAAAAGTGCAACAGAATATTTAGCCCGTTCATATTTAATTAACTTGGCTATACGTGCATGTGCAAAGACAAAAAAGAGCAGTGCTTTAATATAATGAAACACACTTATTATTCTAATCAGCTGATAATTTAATC
Organism: Trichoplusia ni; assembly: GCF_003590095.1. Taxonomy (NCBI): domain Eukaryota; kingdom Metazoa; phylum Arthropoda; class Insecta; order Lepidoptera; family Noctuidae; genus Trichoplusia; species Trichoplusia ni. The sequence goes on from NC_039503.1 coordinate 3,438,114, forward strand.
TAATTTTGCTAAATTTGACATTACAATTTTTTTTTCAACACAAGCTCCATTTTACATTATTCCACGACTTTTACTTTACGCCCAAAAGTTAATAATTAAATTAGAAACCTAACCTATACCTACATTTTAGTTCAATACCTAGTCACCTAACACAGACACATTAATAGCAAATAGTCTGAAAGTCCTAATGTGTCATAATGGAAGCCCGGGCCACACCTATTTACTATGAAATACAATGACACGCGAAAATCAACCTTAAACCGTCGACATAGGAGCTATAACGTATTTATCTAGTTAGGTAAAACCTGCTTGGTCTAGAAATGAGGTTATTATATGTGAAAGGTATAAATATATGTTTTTAGACTATTCCCATAAGGTTTTGACCTGTAATGCAGGTACGTTGGATTAGCTTCCGATATCAATTTACGATAACATTTATTTTATTTGTAAGAAGATTCTTTATTCTGCCATTTCTTCATAACACTTTGTATTTTAATATTGGGCATGAGTGCAGTCAAAGTACAATAGTTGTATAAAACATTTTCTAGTTTGAATATCGGCTAATTTCAGTTTTATTATTCTACATAGCCCATATCTTTTTAAATCAAATTTTTAATGTTAAAAGGAAATAAAATAAAAGATAATAATATTCGTCTTCACCAATAACCAGTCTAGGGTATTGAAATTATAGACGAAGTTTTCCAATTAAGTATTTTTTGAGTTTCCTGCTAGGTGGCGCTATTTAAATAATATTAGGTACACTAGATATCGAAGAGTGAACCTTAGAAAAAAATATTTACTTGCTGTCTCAGTTATTTCAAAGCGTAAAAACGCGATAGATATACATCTTTTAATAACAATTATAATCATTATTTGTAAAAATAATATCACCTTCAATACTACTGACTCTGAGTCGCTCTGGGCGTAGCATGTAGCAACAAAGAGCATTTGTGCTACGCGTGTCGTAGCGATTGTAGCACGTTAGAGCGCTACGTAGACTCGTAGCAGTAACGTAGCTTTTACCGGTCGACCTCTTTGTTTTTCAACGAGTTTTTAAATTGATTACTACACACTTTTAGGCCGTTTAGTTGTTTTATCTAAATTTGCATTAACCATATTTTGATATAAATTGAAAACCACAGAAATATATTTATTTTTCTTGTATTTAAACAACATTATTATCTCATGCTCAAAGACACAATACAATATTTTAACAGATCATAATCACTTAAAATATTAAAACTTATTTTGGCTTGAAAACTTTTTCATAATTTAATCCACTACAAAAAAACTAGACCAAACATTTCACCCCTACAAACACAACCCACCCCATTTCAACCTCACAAAGCTTCAATACGTCTCGTTTCACCCCGTGCCGTCATAACCTAACTTTTTGTCATACGTCCCGTTTCAAAGTAAATACAGTCAAAAGAGGCTTCACAGCACAGAGGCCGTATTAGAGGTTAGGCATCTCGTTACATTGATGAGCTGGCTCGCAAATGGGTTGACCTGGATTTTTAGACGCGTTTGCAGAAAAAACTAGCTGTCATTATTGAGGCGTCTCATTATTGTGGTGTTCAAAGATTTGATGTGTTTGTGGAGGAGTAGAAAGGGTAGTTATCTTAATATTAACGAGTGTTTTAAAGTGAATTTTGTTGAACACAAGGCCTGAAACAACGAATGAACGTACAGATATTTGTTTTTTTTTTGTATTTTACGTTATTTTTATGATAGTTTCTATTTCAATTTTATTTAAATCTAAAAATTTGTATTTCACGCATTCTTTAAACAATTTTATTAGGTATCTCTGCTAAATATTCTTCTCTCTATAATAATTGTCATTTACATGACAAGGCGTTAGATTGCAATTGAAAGCATTCTAAGTGTCGCTTTCGAAAGTTAAAAATATTCCAAATTAAAAGCAACCCTTTCTCAAACGTCAAAGCACAATCTAAAATATACACCTTTTTAATAGAATTCAGTATTAAAACATGAAAGCGAACAAAAACACTCAACGTGATATATTTAACAAGCAAAAAACATGAACGCAAACGAAATTGCGTCCACTATCTCCCGTCTCCATCAAATGAAATAAAATGGCGAAAATGACGCTCCATTTTGTTTTTTGCGAATCAATTTCACTTACACGAGCCCATGAGTCATTAGTTCAAGCCATTTTAACAAAAAAAACTGTCGCATCGAACTATCCGTCACTTAATTCAATTCTTACCGATTCACTGTGATTTTGTTAAAAAATAAAACGTCTGTGTCATCTCAATTTGACATAAAAAGAAGTAATTTATTTTCGAAACTTCAAAGCAAGTTAAACCTTACAACAATGGCTTAGAGTTTATTTAAGGGTGCGAAGTTTGAAGTTAGTATCATTAGGTTGGCATCCCTGTCAGCTAATGAAGTGGTAAGAAAAAAATGGCCGCGGCGGAAAGTTTTCAAGATAACGAGCGTTGGGAGGCGCCGCCTATGTAGGCCATTTTATTTACTGTTGAAGAATTGCATCAGAATTGTGAATAGAAAAAAGTGGAAGACTCTCTCTGGATTTGATTGATTTTCTGTGTAACAAATTCCCGCGTGAAAAATCGCCTAAAGTGCTCTTAACGAACTGTGTTGCTCACTACGTGTAGTTTGAAGTTTTTCAATGTGAGTTTCCATCTGGCCTCTATTAGAATATTTTGGAAAAAAATGCCTGAGTTCTTAATGAGACGAAATAAGTTAGCTAGTATCATCAATTAATTACTTTACTAGCCATTAAGTAAAATTGAATTGCTCCAATATACATAATATGTAATTAAAAAGTTAAAGTTTTCTCTGTCTACGAGGAATATTCATTTTTGTATTTAGCAAATGATTGTACTGTAAATATTTAACACTGTAGATTCTACGTTTATTACTTTTTTACTATTATAAATAATTTAATCGCTACAATAGAAAATTATCAGTTATTTTAGCGTATTATAATAGAGGTAAATGTTGACAAGGAATATTTGTGAAGGTATTCGATGGGAGTTTGAAAACGGTGGCTGTATGCCAGCGTGCCTGTGCCTCACATTTAGAAGAACTCGCCCGGAACGCGCCATCATTGCTTCTTTTGTTCCACTTTGTAAATAATGAACAAAAAGCTCTTTAGATATTGCAACATGTTCCTGTTTCTATATTTATGAGCTGCCATTGTGGATATTTTAATTTCTGAGTGATTTGAAAACGAGCATTTCTGTTTTAGAATCACGAAATACACACAAACAAGAAAGAAAAGAATTCATGTTACTTAGTAGGTAACTTTACGTTTCTATTCAGTCACAAAAATCACAAAAGTTAGAAAAACGATAAATTTTGTTTACTTGAAAAAAAATAACTCAAAAATAATAATGTTCAAAAAATGTAACAATGGTTATACGTGTCTGACTCAATGACCTCATGATTAAGGACTCCGGTTAGGTCCGAAACTAGTCGGGCTACCCCGATAAATACGCGTGATTAAACCGTTACATCATTTAATAATGAATCAGTCTCACGACAGTTATTATAAAAGTGTTTATACCAGGCATACATGAGACTTAAATAGGGAAGATTTGAGAATTAATCATGAAGGTTGGCGATTTCAGATTCCAATTTATTATTCCAACTTATTGTATTGCGTGGAGTCGCCTGGACGGACCCATCAATTATTATGGCATATCAGCTGCAGATGTCTGCTGGTTATGGCCGGGGAGCGGTCGAGCAGAGGGGATTGGTATTATGATATGTGTTTGATAAGTACCAGGAGGACATAATGTTTAGGGGCTGTTGTGAAAGAATGAAAGAAAGTTACTAAAAAGCTGGTTAAGTGATTCGGAGGAGCGACTAATCGAAGTAAGGGTTTTATTGGAAAATTATAAAAAAATGGCCTAAAATATCACACAAAAATCTATCTTGTCCTATGTGCATCCCACAATTTTCCCGAGTTTTCTACTCAATCTCTCATTTTTTTCAGATGTCCGATCATAGTCACATGACTTGATCTTCTTATAAATGACTGTTGAAATATAACTTAATTAGAGAGGTACAATTAGGGCATATTGTAGTTTCTTACTCGACTAAACAGGGCATCATATTACCGCAATCCCCAACCCTTAAATTCACCCTTTACAATAACTACACATGAACAACTCTACAGCATCAGAACTCCACAAAAAAGACAAGTCCTCATCCCTTCAGTGGATGTGATCATTTATCATGCTCCCCCCCCCCCCGCGGCAGGTCCCCCCCCTGCCTGCGTCTGATGGCGCGTTACTGGTCTGACTGAACTCGGTGTCATGATGGCCGCGGAGTAGCGCGAGCGAGGCGATGGACGCGATGAAGAGATTTAGTATTTAATTTTAGATATTTTTCTAAAACTACCCTTTATATTCTGTTATAATGTTTAGAAGAATCAATGTCCAAGCCTCTATATATTTTTGGTGGACGTCAGTATTTTTTTTATGATCTGATTTTACTGATTTCCATTGCCTTGAGCAAAATGAGGCACGTGCCGGACACTTACCAGCTAAAACCACAAGAAGTAACACCAAAAACATGGAGTGCCATAAAAGTATTAAGTATTAAGCCTAGAATGCTTCTCATCTATAGATACTAATATATAAAGCTGAAGAGTTTTTTTGTTTGTTTGTTTGAACGCGGTAATCTCAGGAACTACTGGTCCAAATTGAAAAATTCTTTTTGTGTTGAATAGACCATCAATCGAGGAAGGCTTTAGGCTATATAACATCACGCTACGACTAATAGGAGCGAAGATACAATGGAAAAGTGGAAAAAACTGGGCAGGTATAAATCAAAACTCATATCTTCTACCCACGGGGACGAAGTCGCGGGCAAAAGCTAGTTTCCCTATATTCGGGGAAAAGCATTGTATGAAGCCGGCTTCTAATCTATCTTAGTATACATATAAGTATTTAAAAGTAAGAACCTTAGTATCCAGTTCATTTTCAATGACAATAATCTACTTAATATCGTGTTTTCTGCATAAAAATATCATCGAATCGCTTAGCTCCATGTACAACGAGACCTTCACCAACTTAGTGTGCAGATTATGACGTGTCTGGTGGAGTGGTACTCGGCGGGTGTCGGCTGACACTACGGTGCCACAATGGTACTTATAGTGCCATTAAAGGGTGCAGCTCTTTGTAAGAGACGCCTATCTGTATTTAATGATAAAAGATTATATTTTATTATCATATCTTTCTGCTTACTTAATTTAATGGATGGGACAGGGTATCTGACTGTCTGTGAACTTTCGGGGATGGTACTAGCAGAGTTTTTGTAGATATTTGGTAAACTCTGTAGCTAGCTTATAATGTGTATTTTATTTGGAATCGTCATAAAATTATCATTGTATCTGGGTTTTAACGCTTTACAAATTAAAAGCTGACATTTTTTATTCACATTCCTCTTCGTTCAGAAACTTATTTTCCATGAATCTGGAAAATATAATAATAATTAAGGAATGTTTGCATATTTAAAAAATGCCAAATTTAAACCGTAACATGACACTAGTACCGTTATATTAAAGACTAGCAACTTTTAAAATATTAATCATTTTTTTTTACCACAAATTAACATCTACATAAGAAGAGTTTGGTGTTATAATAATTTCAATAAATTATGGAAAATAAATAAAAATGTAAAGGCGAAAGTTTGTAAGTATGGATGTAAGGATGTTTGTTACTCTTTCACGTAAAAACTACTGAATGGATTTGAATGAAACTTTACCACAATATAGCTTATACATCAGAATAACACATAGGCTACAATTTTTGAGGATTCTAATGTGAGGTCGTAAAAAAACACATTTTTTGCGCTTACATTGCAAACGCTGACTGAATCCTGCAAGATAGATAGAACGCAGATAGATAGATAACTTATATCTTCTAACCACGCGGACGAAGTCGCGGGCAACAGCTAGTTATATTATATGCCAGTATGGGCTGTTGATGTTGTCATCAACAGCCCATCAGCTAAATATTACTAAACAGCTCGTTTATTTGTATAAACGAGCTGTTTTAGAACATTACTGAAATTTTTATTGCCATTGAATTACATTTCGACAACTCAAATGGGTGTTATAAATTAAATATGAAATTTATTCTAATACCCGCTTATTTTAAATTATTTTGTAATGTTTTCATGTTACGAATGTTACATGTTACGCGTGGTGATAATTTAATGATAGTTTTCTGTATTTTTTGTGGTATATAGCTTTGTACACGGTAATGTTTTAGTCGTCTTACAAAAGCAGCCCAGTTCATGTATCCGACGTAAAATACCCCTAGGCGCGATTATTGTTTTTTTATCATCAACTAAGATAATAAGTACGAAGAAAAATTAAACAAGAGAAATCTGAAATATACTCTTAGAAATGATAGAAACGCCGCCGCCCGCGCCCCTCACCATTGTTACATTACAAGGCTCGGACCGCGCTCGCAACAGAGCTGTGTTTCTAAAACTACGATTTGCATCATAATATTGAATAAAAATTGCATTTTAAATTTATCCAAATCTCATAAAATTGTTCTAGTCATTGGATACATGAACTGGGCTGCTTTTGTAAGACGACAAAAAAATCACGGTGTATATTTCGAATTCAAGAATGTGCAAATTAGTAAGAGCTTAATTGGACAACTTAAATTGTTTGTCTCTTTTTAATCATGACTCTATTTGTTAGTGAATAGAAAATACTTATACCTATTTTAAGCGACAATTCTTTATGAAAAGTGACAAGAGTGACGCTCTCCAGAATTTATATTTATTTGTCTAAATACCGTTGCCTATTCAGTTAATATCTTTGATACCGTTGCCGTTTTCCAGGCACTTTTAAAACGTTACAATAATGACTCTAGTTGCACGGTTCCCAAATTTCATTTCTATTGAGAAGAATCGGCAAGAAACTCCATAAAGATCCAAGAATCTTCATAGAACTTCCAAATAATTCTTAGAATTAATCTTTGAGCACCATTCAATCACATTCCCAGTGTAATCTAATCCCGGCCCGGGCTCGAACCCCCGAAGACTTTGCTAGTTTAATATTAACAACTACTTCATGTGTTCCTGTTTATTGTTTACTCAGCAAATAGTGCGGTGCCTAGCTTGTTTAGTCGATTTGTTGATTCGATAGCAAAGTGAAAATATATTTAAAAATATGTTGTGTATCTGTTTAAAATAAGAGAATTTGAATTTTAAAATAAATATTCTAAAGTCAGTCGGGAAAATCTGGGGAATACGAGTGTGAAGATCTTCTGTAGCAAATTGTTTGTTTGCTATAATTTATTTAGATAAAATTAGTATTTTCTAAAGTCTAAACTTATCTTCATCAGCATAAACGCCCACAGCCTTAATCAATTTTAATTTTCAAGTACCTGAAACAAGAAAACAAGAATTGAGTAAAACGCCATCTCTTGGCAGCCATGTTAAAACAAAAACTGTCTGACAGTACCATGCAGTCATAGTACCGGTATCCGCTACTAGATGGCGCGGAAACGAACTTTCGTCAAACAACACGTTTATTGATTTCTTACCCAAGGGGGTGGGGTGTGCGTTCGTTTCGCTCGCTATTTGTGTACGTCTGTGCAAAATTTACTGTTGACACGAATCAAATTATATACAGTTCTGATTCTCTCATAGCGAAGTTATATTATTGATCGAACTCATTCTGTCGATATTTATTGAATTTCTGTACCGAAATACGCGCTCCGATGTTACAAATCAAGCGTGTTATGGTATTTAGGTCGCCTTTATTAAGATTGTTTTTATAAATGATATTTTGAATTGATACTACTAATTCTTCGTAGCAAGTCTACCACCTACGCCGTAGCACGTGCTACGACAAACAGAGGTGATACCTTATTTTAAATCACATAAAATAAAATGAATTTTATGAAAACTAATAATTATGTTTAATTATGCATAATGGTGAACGATTTCGTCTCTATAACTATCATGACCGAAAAGTTGTAGCCTTGAAATATCAAATTATACTACGCTTAGGGGTCAAACTACGACACATAGTATATTTTATGTACATTAAAATGAATGAATAATTTATATTAAAGTCAAATATTAATAATAAATAAGGATCACTTTTTGATAGCATTTAGACGATATTTTGCATAAGTACTCGTTCATGTAGTGACTTAAAACAGGACTTGGTCATTTCATTTTAACGAATGCTTTTGTGAAATGGAATAAAATGCAATATATTGATGTACTAAAAAATATTGTGATAATTATGTGTAATCTCCTATATGGAAGCAGTTTTAAAGCTCTGGCAAAAAGGTAATGCTATCGTAGTGTTAGTTAAAGATGTTTGCTTGTCTGGAGGTTGTGATTTTTATTTTGTATACTTGTACATATAAATATGTTTAATATGAATATGAATATTAAATAAGTGTTTTAAATAATGATGCGACATACATATTTTTTACCAACGGGACTTTAAATAAAATAACAGGGGTTTCGTACAAATATTAATGAAATTTTGCAAAAAATTGTCACACTCTCCTTGAAATTAATAACCATACCAACTGTTGCTTAAAATCAATGTTTATTTAAAATTATTTGTTCTTATACCGGCAATACCAATACATCATCAGTGCAAATCTTAACAGTCTGATTATCACGTTTTATGTTGGACTTTCAGAAAGAGGTGCCTTTTTCTCTTTTCTTTAAACCTTAAATTGTCGTTTTGAAAATAAATGTCGTATTTTCGTTCAGGGCGATTACTATCGCCTTTAAAGTTTAGAGAAACATTACTTGTCTAATGGTACTCAATATTCTGGATACAGTTCTCATTAAATAATCTAAAAAATCACTATAAAATAATTCGGCGAATAAACAGTCTGGAAATATAGTATAAATAGATACAGGATAGTTTTGAATAAGAAGCTAGTATTGCAATAACTTATTGTGTGTAATTTAAATTGAAATCTCTTGTAACATGTGTCATTAAATATTATATTTCCGCAGACAAACCCGCAGGTACAGGTTAGTTAATATGAATGTGTTAGGCCGCCATCACAGTGCTGTAGGAGTTATCTAAACAATTACCGCGTCCCCGGAAGGGACGGCGCGCTGACAGGCCGCCATGTTGGATATAGGTCGCAGTGACGAACTAAATATGTTACCTATACCATGTTAACAAGAATTATTATATTTAGAATAACTTATTATTTGTTAAACATAGGTAGATAGAAAATGGTGTATTTAGAAATGTAATCAAAACAAAGCAATGCATGTGTAAATATAAGCACTAATTACAAAAGGGCAGTGCAGTATACTAAATTATTAAACTGAAAATATTAAGGGTTCAGATTATAACACTGTTCACTATTATAATATTTGTGTTGTAGACAGGAAAACAAGGTTACGAAGTAAGAGGTGTAAGAAAATGATAAAGAACAATTTTGGCCAGGTTTAATGTTCAAGGTAAAATTTAGAATTTAAATCTTAATCGGTTCACTCGTTTAGGAGCTACATTGCAACAGACGGACACACAGAGGTCAAATTTACAGAAACCTTTTTGCTAAAGGTTTTAAAAATAAATAGTAAAACAAGGGACGAAACATTTCCACAACACCTATGCAGCAAGTACCAGGCTAACATAAACAAGAAGGTATAAATATTAAACGATCAATAAAAATATATGAGTACACTAACTTAATTCTTCTATGTCTTCGCTCGCGTTTAACATTCAGATACCATAATTACGGTAGGAAAAATCCATTCAACACCTTCCCACCCCAAGCCGAGATACCAGGCTGTCATAAACTACAAGATCTAACAGCAGTAACTCAGCAAGCAATATGCAGTAATGTCCTGCGGCGTCGCCCGCCGACACGCGCTCTCGTAAACCGCGGCCAGCGATCGCATATCGCTGAGTCAATAACTACAGATCTCATAGTCGATGAATAATGTGTTTTGGCACTAAATGTATATTAGTAGATTTATTTGTAAGGAATAATTGTTTTAAATGGTTAAATGTAGAGTAATTTTTATTTGATCTGTACTGCAGTATTAAGTTTTTGTGTCGACTTAAAGTAAAACAAGATTCTATTGTACGGTATTTAGTAGAGAGGCTGCCACAAGAAACTACTTTACTGATTTTAAAATAAATCAAATAATTGTTACATTTTTTAAATGAAAAGTTGCGTCAGATTTATGTGTGAATTAAAGTTAACCTTCAAATTCGTTCAGTGAAAAATTCTGATTCGAGATAATTGTTTTGGTTTCTAAATAAACTGTAACTGCTACATCGATTTTTAAATTGGTTTTATACCAATTTAAAAATCGATGTAGCAGTCCATCTCAGACTGAGATATGCATTTTTATTTTATTAATAAGGATTAAGAGTTTATTGCCAGAAATGTTCACAAGCAAACAAATATCCAAAAACAGAATACATTGTCAATTAGAAACCTCTGGTATTAAAATCGTTAAAAGAATATCAATAAAGATAAAAAATAAATTATTGCTTACCAAAATATACTAATGACAGCCAAAAAAAACATTAAAAGATCCCCTAAATTCAAATTCCAATACGTTTTCATCAATTAACATAAAAAATACATCGTTAAAATTCACGAGATTTATAAATATTCGTTGCCCGTACACGTCAGCTGTCAAAAATTAACGCCATGTTGGAAAGCTATCGCTCAGATTAGAATATTTAGCCGTTTATAGCCACATGTTGGGAACGGCCACCCGTGGCTAATGGTCCCCACACCCGGGTGTACCCGGCTGTACCCGGACGGGACCAAATAGGTGCATTATTGATAAGTCCCTTTTTATATTTCCGTACGAGTGTGTGTCGTTTGAGTCAACTGCTGTATTAAACAATTTGAGATAAGGGTTTATTTCTTTAAACATTAGCCCTGCCTACATTGTTGTGCGGTATTTCATTATATTTTGTAGTTTTTTTTTTATATATTATTTTGAATTCGGATCCTAGCTGTTCCCACTCTGTGTTGGAGTCAGATTCCTGTATAACCACATGCATTTAAATACCAGTATTTACAAGGAGCGACTGAATATCTGACCTCCTCAACCCAATACCTGGGCAACACGATACACTTTAGTTAGACTGGTTGTGAAACATCTAACTACCCGTTATGACTGTCAAAGATGTATAAATAACTGGCACTTACAATTTAACGTGCATTCTGATACTCCAATAATAACTGTGTAAAGTTCTTCGAAAAGCGCTTTGACTGTTCATATACGCTTGATTTGTTTACCAAATAGAACCGATTTCACTGCGATACGAAAGTTTAAGATTGAATCGGAATCAGAATTTTATTTGCGAAACATAGGTATACATTAGATCACAATTATAATAGATTAGTTATGTTTAGTCTTGAGACATATAAATAGTATTTTTTTTTTCACTTTACTGCATGCAGAATGACAGTAAGATGTTATTCTTACTCCGTCATATTGTCATTCAATTTATAAAAAATATTATTCACTTTTTATTTTTACTATTGCTAAGAAAATTTCAGATACAATTTTCTTTTCACATATAAAAAATCTTCTCTTGAATGTAACAAACATTTTTTTGAAAACCGCATCCAAATAACTTACATACAAACAGGTCAAACTTAAATCCTCTTTTTTTTTCAAATAGGTTGAACTATCTACTAACATTTTCAAACTTCCAATTCCTAAAAGTACACCTCAAAACTTTCCTTCCTAAAAATATCTCAACAAACATACATACAAGTATTCATATCCAATTATAATTGATACATCTCGATCGCATACGTCAGTTATGTCTGTGTAGTACCAGGAGCCCAGCGCCGAGAGGAGGGCTGAGTCTGGAGCACACACGCAATCAATACCACCAGACAGACTGACGCCGAACGCTGTTTACACTCACTCAGATACGACAGGGAATGCAGAAGAACTAATCTGTATTGTGTGTGAAATATTAGGTTTATTTTATTAATAATAATGAGAAAATGTTTTAAGGACTTAGTAGAAAAATTAAGTGAAAATTAAAGGCGTTATTTAAATCACCGTTTTGAAAAAACAATGCTGAGTTAAAGGTGTATTTTATGTGAATCGTATTATATATTCGCAAGGAAGAAAAGGAGTGTCAAATAATGCCCGTTCCTTTTCTACATGGAACTTTGCTCAGTTACTTACAATTTAAGGCGATCGTATAAAAAAGTAAAAATAAAAAAATATAGAAAAGTCTCTTAATTTCATTCAAGGAAACTTTATAATTAAACGTCAACAAAAACGTATTTCAAAAATATGTTTGAAATAAAATACTGTTGGTCAAAGTATTTTAATTAAAATTTGCGACCAACTTTTAGTTCGTCTACTTGCCAACAGATGGCGGTAGTGAGTTACATTTTGTGATTGGTTCCACGTGGGTGAGACACGTGTACTGCTGAAGGTCGTTTAGAGGTCAGATCAGACCCGTGGGACACATAATTCGGTAGTTTACATAATTTACTATCGAGACCGATACCTGTATAATAGCTGTAATGGGGTAAATTACTGAAATGTTGTATTAATGCCCGTTGAATAAATAAATAAGATCTTTCTATTAAAACTTTAATTTGGTTTATCCCTGAGTAGTTTTTCCCTAACTAAAAAACACACCTAGAAGTTATTTTGCTTTTTGACAAAGAAAAAATACGTTTCACGTAACTGAAAAAAGATTCAATATATTCTTATTTGGTGTCTCTAACTATCTCATAATTAAGAGCAACTTAAACTATGTAATCCTTGTCCACTTAAATTTTACATGCATTAACATAATTTCTCATCACAACTTTTTATATTTTAGTCCTTTCAATTAATTTTTATTACGTGTCAAAGCCCAGTTGTCCTTCTGTTTCCACTGCGCAGTATAAAAAGCTTGCTCGTATTTATGCGGCCCTGGTAATTGGGGTGGCCATCACTTTGCTTTCAGGGAGCTATCGGTAATAAACTCACACTGAATAAAGCTGTCCGTCGGTTTGTGCAAACAATTTAAAGGTACCGTTATAAAGGTATATTGTCAATTTATTTATGTTAATATTTTATGTAGGTAAATATATCTATTTTAGCCAAGATAAGGTAGCAGTATTGATAGTAATATGGTATCTGGTATTGTAAGTTCGCATTTTACGGAATAAATTCATTTTAAATATTGCAAGTTGCTGTCGCCATACATCATCATCGGCCTAGCCTTTTCCTACTATGTTGGGGTCGGCTTCCAGTCTAACCGGTTTCAGCTAAGTACCAGTGTTTTACAACGAGCGACTGCCTATCAGACCTGCTCAACCCAGTTACCTGGGCAACACGATACCCCTTAGTTAGACTGGTTGTCAGACTTTCTAGCTTCTGACTACCTGAAACGACTGTCATATATGTAGGAATAACAGCCGGGACCCACAATGTAACGTGCCTTCCGAAACACGGAGGAACTCGTTATGACAAAGATGGTCTCCCATCTACGGATGAAGTCCCGCGTCAAGTGTAGTTTTACCTGTGATCGACTCACTTATGCGGTTATAGCTTAGCCACGAGCTCCTCCTATAACAACATATGTATGCTAAAAGTAATGATCGTTATTGTAAGGGGTGATACGGTCACTAGTTTGAAGGGTTCCCATTTTGGTCTAAAAATGTTCTTTTTTCTAGTCCTCTTTTTCCGAAGTGTCCAAACTTAACTCTGCTTAGGGCACACTGGTAATAAAAACATTTATATTTGCGCTAAATTACGTTACATTTACGCTAAAATCGAAAATAACTGACATAAAATCGAGATACAACCTATCTAGTGTTTTTAATCAGGTTTTAAAGTATGTACCAAATTCCTACCAAATCCGCCCACTAGTTTTTGCGTGAAAGACTACCAAACATACACCCATAAAAACAAACTTTTTGCGATTTGCAGCATCGAGTCTAGGAACTAAAGATTGCCAATGAACTAAATATTTTAACATTTTTGTATTAAATACTAGTTTTATCTGTATTAGAGAGATCTGCTCTGTATGTTAAAACATTGCTAGCAGTCCAAACAGTGGGATTAACGAGTAGCGAGTGTGGTATAATGAGATACCCGCGATTTATGGACGCGCCCTTATCTAGCGCGGGCGGGGTCGCAGTGACGGCGTGGAGCGGGCTAGCTGACAGCGTTTAATGCTAGGCTTACTAGCGTTGTAAGTAGGTGTTAGAGAAGGTAAATTAAAGTATGTTTTGAAACGATTTTCATAAAAAACTGTTACTTAACATTTATACTGTATTCCAATAAAATTACGCCGTAGAGCAGAAGCAATAGTCTTAAAACTACTGGACTTCAAAAGAGACTGTGACCCCTTGAGTTTGTATCGACATTTCTTCTCAGGGTAGTCAGATAGGAAATGTCGACTCCAGCGTTCTCAAAAAAAGAAGAAGACATATAAAAGTGATGATATAACCTACTTACAGAATAAATGATTTCATTTCATTTCACTAGAATAAAATGCCAGCGTGTATAATATTCTTAAGCTATTTCCAATTTTCTTAATACTCTGTTTATTATTCTAATACGCAAAAATCAAATGTTTTTTTTGTTTCTAGTTATCAACTAGTTGCATCATTAGCCAACTAGATTTCGCTTACATCGGCCATATTCAAATTGATCATCAGTGACATCGGTAGCTTAGTCGGTAAAGCGCCTGGCTATGTAACCAGATATTGCAGGTTCGATTCTCTCTGAGGTTTGATTTTTTTCATTGCAAACCCACAATTACTCATTTTTTAAACCTGCTACCACGAAACTGACAAAAGAACTATTTATTTAATTAAACAAATTTGATTAACAGCTCTCACCCTTTAGTCCACACTTAACCCACATGGATCACTCCGAAAGACACTTACTTTATTTTTGGTATTAAGTTGAATCTCGAGAGCGAAAAATCTCTTTCAATACAATCCCGCTACATGTGAACAGTGAGACCTGACCCCACACTGTGTACTCAGCATGAACGCGTTGTGTACTCATTCTCTATTTATTAGCCTTGGGAGAGCTCGCGTACAGCCACTAATACTAGTACACTACTCCGATAGCGAAAGAAACGCTTTGTTTTTGATAGAACTCATGCATTTGTATGAGATGTGTGGATGAAAGGTGTAAGCTGTGAGTGGAAAACTTGATTGGATATAGTTAGTAAACCTTCATATTTGTGTCTATAAGAGTTCTTAATATTCTCCTCATGAAGACAGCGTGCTGCTGGAGTTTGTTGCTCTGTTTCTTCTCTCACAGCAAAAGCATTTAGGAAGCGGTGAAGGGTGGGCGAAACTGGGTGCTGTCCAATGTAATCTGACCTTCAAAAAGTGCTGCTTAGTAGCCTTATTTGAATATATGACTTTTGATTTTGAGTAACCGGCTAGAGATTAGCTTAGGTTTTTTTTTTAATTTTATTTTAAATAACACTACCTTTTTCAAGCACTTGATTTGTTGATTAAAGTTAGTATTGAAAACTCTAGGCGCCCGGTTCTAAAATGGCATTCTTAAGAAATATAACTGTAAAAAATAAAGCTTTTGTAAATAGAAAAAGGTCACACGCGTCTGAAGTAAACGTTTTTAATTGATTTGTTTTTAAACTATCTAACAAAATCAAAAATATTAAAAACCGGATGGTACAGAAACGTGACGCCATATTGCCCTAACGGACTTCCCTTGCAAGTTGCCTCCTAATCGCGTCTAAAGAAGTTCCACCTAAAAAAAAATACAAAATACTGCTTCCATAGATAACTTTATGCAGTAACCTTCCAAAAAAACACAATTTTACGTTAGCTACGAAAGTTAAATCAATATCTTACGAGCTTGGCGATATCTCGGGCTGGCGTGTCTATCTGGCGCACGCAACACGAGGGATGTTTAATGACTTTCATAATAACTATACTTTCTGCAATGCACCACAAGTTATGCTCCACTGACATGGCAACATTCAAAAAGTGACATTTCATTTTGAGGTTATGTTTCTTTTTGTAATGGCAGATTAAATTTGTGTTTAAGCTATGAGTTTTAAGCGGCCATGGTATTTTTTTTATTTTAGGTGGCAAAAATTAATGATGTTTTTGTTAGAATGACATTTTATATTCGTGTGAATTTAATTTTGGTCTTCATTTATCGTTTTTGCAAGTTAGGTAACAGCAAACTCCGAGGCATTATTTACTATAAATATTGGTCTTCTTTTTTTGTGTCAAGGAGAAAGATGATATAAAGTCTGAATTGACGGATTTCGCCTTGAACAGAAAACATTCATGTTATTTTTAGG
Source organism: Trichoplusia ni (assembly GCF_003590095.1). Classification (NCBI taxonomy): domain Eukaryota; kingdom Metazoa; phylum Arthropoda; class Insecta; order Lepidoptera; family Noctuidae; genus Trichoplusia; species Trichoplusia ni. Next base: position 3,454,414 of record NC_039503.1, read on the forward strand.
TTAGTTAGAAACTTCCTTTATATATACGGTAGAGTACCATCATAATCCTATGGGGACCAGGGACACATAACACGGAGGCACTGTCAACATTATTTTCTTACTTAATAGAGAAAATGTAGTAACAGGTGATGAAGTAGGTAAAGCAGTATCAAAAACATGTCTGAATACAAGTTGTGACACATACGTTGTTACAAGTGTCATGTCACATCTGGGTGAGACTGGCACGTGACAAAAAAGGAGACATCTGAAAGAAGCGGTCTGGATTGCGATGATTTGATGGAGATGTAGACGTTGAATAAATATATTATTCCTCAATTTTCACATAACGCCTTCTAATCTCGAACTAAGCATAGCTTTTTTTATGAGTACTAGACAACTGATAAACTTACTCATATATTTCTAAATACATACATATTTATAAACTAATGACACCCAGACACAGAAAAAATCGCAAAAGCATTTGCACTAAGAGGCAATTGAACCCTCGACCTTGGGAATATCAGTCAGGGCTAGTAACCACTAGACAGACGGATCAGTTACAAAGGATCTTTTAAAAAGCATTTTTTCTCCAGTTCTATGGCATTTTCAGTAGCCATGTGGAGTTGAACTTTAGTTGAACATCATCTATACTGTATAAAACGCATTGCTGTATATATAGTCCCAAAACACAGGCCTATGGTGACCACAAATAATTGAAAATGCGTCCAAACAGCATTGATCATGGCGTTGCGGAAACATTACGCGATTTGTTAGCCGATATCACACGAGTATCGGTATTCACATCGCATTTGTGGACTTTGCTCGACTGTCGACGTATGTACCGCATTGAAAATCAGTTGCACAGATAATGTATGTGATCATAATGTGGTTGTTAACTGTGGAAGTCAGTAGTTTAAAAATTAACATATTTTTTAAACGTTAAGCGGGCATTATAATTGAATGCTTACATTTGAAAACTGTATTAGTCTAAATACAAGAATTCAAAAAGATATCTTCATCCCTGTCAAAGTCGGAAAACGTACTAAAGATTCTGACACGTTTTTAACTTTTAATCACAAGTTTTGATGTTGACAGAGATTTATAATATAGAGACAAATTAAATTAGAGATGCTGTTTTTACGTCAGAAGCCCTATTATATGGCTACCTTCTTTCATCAGACTAGCTAGAGTATTTTACTTAAATAAACGTGAATACAAAATAACATGTCCTAGTATTGGTTATAATTTGTCTTGCAAGATTTGTATCACAACTAAGATACAATTTTTAAATGAAACCAATTAAATGCAAAGATTTGATTTCAAAAAGCTATTATAATCTGCTAAAAGCTTATTTTTTAAGCTTTATCATAAAGTCATTATGTATAGGATAATATTGCTAAACAGTCGCCATATTGAATTTACCTGTCTGTGCTTATATTTCAAGATAACGCCGAAGAAATCGCTATAAAAAAAGAAATACAAGGATTGCGCTTTTCTTTAAAATATTATCTGACTGTATTTACTCCCCATTTCCATACATACATACATACAGACATACAAATACATGTATCTCACCCACTCGGGATAAGAATAAAGTCAATAAGCCTGCAGGTACCAGGGGCGCATAACGCGGAGGCTCTATCAACATAAAACAGGATTTGTTACAAATAAGAAACGTAAGTACGCATGTATTGTGTGTCAATATATGTTTACCACGCACACATACGCAGTAAAGAAAGGTTTTTGTGTTTCAATGCTGTCTATTTATGTTTTCCCAGTTTGTGTGAATTTGAGAAAGTCTTTTGTAAAATAAATTAACGATTTTATAATTTTAGAACATTCTAGAAAATTAAATGTTAAAGTTATAAAGTTTATTCCGTTATTGGGGGGCAGAAAAGTACCAGGACAACAGATTAACAAAAAGGCATTTCAAAAGAAATATGGGTTGTACATTGTACTGAACGATCTCTTAAGTATTTATTGTCAATTTAATTTTTAAAACGCTCCTTAACGAACCAAATATTGTACAAGGACCTTTTAGTTAAGTGCCAATTAATTACGTAAACATGTATTTTAAAACCATAGAAAAAAGAAGATAATAAATTCAAACTTAGTTCCCAGCTGCTCGCCAACAGATGGCGCTGTAATTAATTCTACATTCGTCGCCGATTAGCGCCGTCTTCGCGGGTTTTTATTTAGATTAGCATACAATAAGAAGTATAGCCGTCTTCCGAGAAACTTATTTACATCAACAAGGAAACAAGGAGGTTTTTTTTGTTACAAAATGGCGGAAAACAGAACGCGTCAAAAATAATTTAGAATAATCATCGTTAACGAAAAGCTCTTTTTGTTGTTGTAATAAATGAACTATTGAAATAATTTAACTTAAAAGCAACGTTTGGCAAGGTCTGCTATTGGATGGATGACCGATTTCTAACTCTTTTCTTGAACTAAAACGCAACTCTATAAGACTATGCTTACCAGGAATGCATAACCAGGGATGTAGTTAACAAAACGTTTGATTATTTTCTGTTTAAGTATTTTTAAGCAAAATTCAACTGTACCGTCCAAATTATTTACCGTGTTAATATAAATTACCGTTTCAACTTCACTTATTAATATCAATACAACGTTTTGTGCCGACCCAGATTGTTACAAAAAATCAATGTTATAAAAATACAGTTATTCAGAATCACTTAGTTTTAAAGGAAATTGTACAGTTATCATATTGAGAAGTCACAAATAGTAATTAGCCTTAATTGTATAGACGTATTTAATGTTTTTAGTATGTTATAGTTGCTTGTTATAATAATATAGATGATAATACGAGTTTATTTCGATATCTAAAGATTATTTTTCGTTTTAAAAATGACTCCCGCACTAAATGAATATTCACGTTAAGAAACCTACTAGGTACACAGATTAAGTAGAATATATAAATTACTAGCTGTTTATTGCGGCTTTGTCCGTTTCAATATTGGTTAAAGCTGCAGAAATATTGCCTACTTTTGTGTTAACCCAAGGTTTTACCCATCTCTAAGCCAAATTTCTTCTTAATTTATTTAGCCGTTTGGGCGCAAAAAAAAATCTTTCACACTTATAATTTAGGGTGAGTTTCACTAACTCTACTACTCCTCATACAGTACAGTCGCCTAATTGTCAGAAAATAAATATCTAAGTCGGTCCAGCCTTTTCGAAGATTAGCCGGAACAATCAGTCAGTTAAATCTATCAGGATTTCATCGAGATTGGGAATTTTAAAGAAATAAAATGAACCAATCTAAATTTTCGTTATTTCAATTGATCAAGTAAATGATACCAGGGTAGCATAAATATGAAGAAGTTATCAGCATACCAAGCAGTAAGGCAAACACTTCTGGGTCTCCGTGCCTAGCGCCCGCGCTGCCGAGAGAGCACGATATATGTATATTACAAAGTAATTAAGATTGCTAATTGCCTCATTTCCATCAATTAGGCTACGAGCTATTAATTATTACGCAACATTCAATTTTCCACCTTAATACCTATCGCACAGAGCCGTAAATCATTTAACGTAATCGTTTTCTTATAACTGTATGTTGCTTCATTGAATTTTATACCTTGTGTCGTACAAAATACAGCTGAATACAGCTTAATAGTAAGAATAAAATATGAATACAGAATTTCTCGATCTAATTTTAACTTTATCTTAATTGGATATGATTGGAAATCGTGTGACAGTAATTTTAAGAAAGTTACCTTTAATATTTCATTTTTTATATTTTTATCTAATTTTTGAGCTTTTGAAGGCCTACCCCGTTTTAAAGAAAAACTTTCAAATGAGGAAAAAGATGGCACTGTACACGTGTACACCGTCCACAAATCTCAAAATTTTGAATTTTATTACAAGTCCCACTGCTGGGCCAAAATCTTCCCACTGTTCTTCCACCTCGACTGGCCAGTTCTTTAAGAACCAATTAAAATGGTTATGCTAATCCCCCTTGGTAGGCCATTTATTTACAAATCACTGCATTAAAATTAACGACCTATTATAACCACCCAGTATCCACAATGGTACCCTGTGTGCGACACTCTTATGGATGGCTCCGGCCACGCCTAACCTGCGGGTGACGGGTTCGGTGCTCGCGCAGTGATTAATCACAGCGCCTGAGTTTGTTTGACAAAGTTTGGGGAGAACTCCACCGGTTTATGGTCGCCTGGTACTGTCAATGGAGGAAGACTTTTTTGTCTATTAACTTGCCCCTCCTGTTTCGGGACCTTCAATTTTACTGAAGAAAAAAAAACCCACGTTTTGAAATGACCAGCCCTTTTTATAGTAGTAAATTGAGTTTGAAGCTACCCTGAAAATTTCAGCCTGCTAGCTTATCGGGAAGTGCCTCAAAATTAAGTTGCAAAACCGGAACGATAAAAAATCAAACAAACAAGAAAAGTGAGTGTATAAACGTTAGAAAATGTGACCAACAGTCAGCACATAATGAGGAAGAAAATCAGTTTTCGACAAAAAGTTATGAGTATTTAAGTTGCACAAAATTGTAACCGCTTAAGTCATTAACATATAAAAAGTTAATTCATTGATGGTTTGTCAGAATCACAGAAGACTCCACTTTGGGTAGAAAAACCACAGCATGGAATCATTTAAATTAAATTAAACAGTTACCAAATGAAAATTAACTTACTCGTATTTAATTAAATAATGCAAGGTAAATAATTCCGGCCTACATAAACAAAGCCAGTCTGTCACCCGACGCCCGCGGTCGACAATAGTAACGTGACACCGCTCGCAAGGTCTGCGCGCCTGGTACTCACGACACAACTAGCTGGGCTCCGCGGTGGCGCTTGCATTCTTTCTGAGCTATGCAAAACGTGTCTATTACCTATTGAGTTCTTCTCTAGGGTTTTTTCTAGAGCCTGTAAGATATGTGTTCCTGGTACTCCCTTACTGAACAAATAACTGAGGCTCCGCAGTAAACCCCCGCGCGGTGCCCGGGCACCGCACCTGTCCAATCGACTTTAACACTTGAAATCACTGTTTAAAAACTACTTTTGTATGAAGAAGTCAGGTGAAATGTATCGTTTGAGACATTTCCTATGTCGTGAACCAAAAACGAAACGTAATCTACGCGTCATTTTTTTTGAATTTGATCTTTACATTTGTCATTTTCGCCACATAATTTTTGAGCGGAAACCAACAATCATTTTTCGGATTTTGTAAACATCAACAATATGTATTTATTTGTATAGATTCACAATACGTTATTGTATCGTAATTCTTAACTACATACTAAACCACGAGCAAATCGGGGAGGCGATCGTAGTTATTTATGCTCACATAATGTCGCTACGGCGTAGCAGCTACGGCCGTGTCTACGCATCTGCTACGCCACCTACAAGGCTCTTGGCGTGCTTAATGATATACTAGCCATGGAACGGGTTTACTTTGGACATCGTGGTGTAGTGCTTCTGCAGTTTATGATACCCTGGTACTTGTATTGAAAAGGGGATAGGGTATTTAGACGCAAAAATATCGAAAACGGGGCCAAATAAAGTGGAAATCTATCAAAAATAAAGAGGAAAATTTCTTTTTTTTTTGCAACATTTTCATACCACTATAACATTTTGTTTGTCTGTTGTGCTGTCACGACTAACGGCCGCTTTCTATATTCGATCTCAATCCCTAATTTACGGATCGAGATTGACATTTGAATCCATTTACAACTTTTAGTGTTTCTATAACCGATCCATGGATCGTTTTCTCGATCTTTTTCTTCAATCTATCTTTGGGAGGGCGGATCGAGATTTTAGATTGGTATTTGTATGAAAGTGACAGTTATGCGTTTTCTATAACCGATCTCTGGTTTTGACAAATCCATTTTTTGACGTTTTTGATCTATAATCGCGATCCCCAATTTTTTACGGATTGTAATGAGAAATCTGTTAAAATGGAAATATTTTCAAGTGATAGTGATAGCGACCTTGAAGTATTAGCTCAGCTATCGGACTGGGATAGTAGTAACAGCGAAGTAGAACAAACTCTGTCCTTAAAATTTGTAATTGTGATTGTGATGTAGGTATCGAGTGGTTGTTCTGTACTTTACTTGTAAACGGGAGTCAAGGATTTAAGCTGAAGACCAGCGCTCAGTAATTCTTTTGGATTGCTAAGCATAAGCTGACGCTTAAACTTTTTTGCTTTCGGTATTACAGTTTTTGTGTACTAAGTACACTTTTACCAATATCTGTAATACTGGAATGAATAGATAACGATTATAATATTCTCGTTTTGATTTATTTATTTAAAATCATGAAGTATCATTACAGGGTTTACCCTAATGCGACAGCAAAGAACTTAAACTAAACAAAAATTGAAACACATTACATTATTAAAAACACATAAACACGTCAGTCTGATTTTGAAGAAGTTGGTGGTGTGGAGAGCTCTTGTAAGAGGTGCTTTGGCGAGCAAATATATTCTCGCTGTAAGAACTATCAGTAGGTGCGGGCTTCGCCGCCGCCACACGTAGCGGTCCGGTACACACACTCAAGCGCTTCAATACTTCCGGGTGATTCTCCACTCCACGAAGCACCTTCACCAAGTAGACGACCAGTGCAGCCTCCCGTCTCATATACAGTTGATTATTGCAAACCATGCCCAGAATAGAGTGGGATCCATGAGTAGGTAGAAAGGATACACCCCATACAGTTTCTTGTACAGATGGCGCGTGAACTTATTCTGAACACGCTCGAATATTGCCGCTGTATTCTATTCTATAACTGAGACATCGGAAAAACAAACAACAAATAAACTTGCGATTTTAAAATATATTATGTTAATGTCAAACTGACTGACAACTTTTTGATTGACTGACGTTCCGTTGCTCATCAATAAACGTTTATTGTCGTTTATGCTTTTTCTAATCTTGAGGTAGAATTACAGTATTTGTCCGCTACGACTTTCATTCCAATCTTTTATTTTTGTATTTTTTGCAATTTCTAGTGATTATACATAAAATAGATAAGCTCTAAGAAAAAAGCCACCTTTTTACTCATTAATAATCGCTGAAGTACTTTTTCTACACATGCGTAAAACAAAACGTTTAGCAGGGCGATCTATCTGTTTTTTTTCGATGGATTTCGAGACGAGATCGATTAATGAAATGCAGATTCAAGCTCAATCGAGGGATTGAGTAAAATCTGGATTGATCGGAATCTTAGATTCGGGATCGAATATAGAAAGCGGCCGTTAATCACTGAACTGTTTTTGTTGAAACTTGTGTTGCTTGTAGAAAAAAAAGGATTACAAAGGCGAGCAGAGCTGAGGGCGTTACTTAGTAAAACAGATTGCATGCGCAAATATTTAATGTGAATTTAATTGCATTAGAACCAGCTTCCATTCCTGTCTTACATTCGGGTCACCTATTTCCCTCTCTCTCCCTCCAAGGCCTAACCTATTTGAGAATCAGGCTTTGCCCGCATTATTTAGTCTGTAGCAAGTTAAAAATATTTCAGTAGCGAGACGAAATCAATAAGTGTATTGAAATAACTGTATCCGTTGCCATGGTTACGAGTGAGTCAATTTGGGTGTTTTTCCAAGTACTTACTTACGTAAAAATAATGTATCTTTTGTTTTATACAAGCTAATGATTGTGGAAGCGATTGCTCAGAGTTTAAATAGAGAAATTGAATTGCAAAATTGACACCAATCCAATCTTTTTATATCACTAAGATGAAAACATCGCAAAGAAATCAGAAAAGAAAAACATATTTTCGATTTTGAAATGGTCAATCCAAGTATTTACAAGGCAAATGGCCGACGTTTACTGTCAAAATTAGTTGTAATTGCAAATCATGTGTTCTATAATACAAGCCAGTGGCCTTAATTATATTCTTTCAAACTCCAATTTAGGCACCCACTACAAGTATCGCGTACTCTAATAAAGGTTACCCATTGGCCTCTATTATAGCACGCTGTACATAGTTATATTCCTGTCATATTCATGTTAGAAACCACAATATTCCCACAAATGACCGCCCATTTGTATGTGTGTGTGTGTCTGTAATACAACTGTCACACACAGCCGGTCAGAGTGATGGCGGACGTAATATGCGTTAGTTATCGTGTTAATAATAATAACGAATTAGTTTAACCAATGGTTGTTGTTAAATTTGGACGATTTTAAACTGAAAATATATTTGTAACTAGGGTTAATTATAAGATATAACTTAGGAATTTTTGAACGGAAGCCCTCGAAGATAAATATTTTTTCCTGTTTTTGCCACATTTTTCGTTGTATAATCGCTCCTATTAGTCGCAGCGTGATAGTATATAGCCTAAAACCTTCCTCGATGAATATTTTATTCGACACAAAAATATTTTTTTCAATTTAAACCAGTAGTTCCGGAGATTAGCGCGTTCAAACAAACAAACAAACTCTTTAGCTTTATATATTAGTATAGATTTACTTGTTCTTTCGGGGGTCCGTTCTTCGGTTTTTTAATTGTTTTTGCTTTAAATTGTTTGTTGATAATATATACCTAACTTATGACGCCGCACCTTTATGTAATTCGGTTTTAACACAAAAACAGAAACTTCTGTCTGTATGTCAATAAAATCGTCAGCTCAAGTTATTAGGGCTCCAGTAATGTGATACACGTCGCTCGTAGGTCTTCACACACTTGTACGACTTCTATACACCGCTTACGGATACTATCGATTTAGGCTTAAGCAGGAAATGTTATATTGTTTCAACTTATGAGAGCCTGGTACTGGCCCACTGCAGGCCTCGCATGGAAGAACGACGAATATTGAATCTGTCCCACTGCAGGCCTCTCATACAGAGAACGAGCATTGATCACCACGCTTGTGAGTTGCCCCACGGTGGGCGTCATTACCGAAGCTGTTAATAACACCAGCCTGAACTGTCCATCTGCAGACCTCTCATACAGAGAAAGAGCATTGATCACCACGCTTGAGAGCTGCCCCACAATGGGTGCCATTGTCACACCGATTTTATCATTTTCTACAAAATCTTAAATCAAAGTATGTCAGCGTTATTGAAGTGTTGAATATGGCGGCTTCAGTGGCGCCCAATGCTTACGACGCGGAATATAATGCAGGACGCGCACAAGGGTCGGCGCGCACTCCACGCGGCACTTGACGCACGTTCGAGCGATATTTATAGACTCTAAGATACGACACGGTTCAAGTGCGCGATGTAAGAGATTTGATTTTAAAGTCGACAGGAGATCAGATTTGGGATGGTAATATAGCCTTTATTTCTTGAACTGTAAGGTGCATTATTGCGACTATTTGACGCGCGTGAATAATGCTTACGATCTCTTTGCTTGTAATCCTTCAATATTTGTCTCAATTCAACACTTTTTGATTCTATTGTGTGATGAATTTTAGTATTTCGAGTGCTGAGGACAATGTATTATTTTTTCAGGGGAATATCTAGTTATGGCACGCGACAATCACATTGTAATAAGTGTGTAAATTGAATTATTTTTGTAACTAGACATATTATTTAAGCTACCAACCTCTTTTCCTTCAAGCCTTATACAAGATTAAAATTGTCAAGGCAACCAATAACATACTCTCGCTTAAATAATGTATGAATATGCGTCCATCCCTATTTATAAACCTGCAACTCGCATAGAGAGATCTTTTTGTGAGGTAGCACTCAATGCATCGTAAACTCATCGTTCTGTGATCCTGGTAGTAAACTTGGTTGTAAAATGGTTCGGTGCGTGTTAGCTACACGCAAACAATATCTTATGACTAAAAATAATCTATTTTATACGAATTCTAATGAAACTCGCTCACTCGGTTAAAATGCAACCATAAAGTTGTATCACTACTTGGTATCATTAACATAAGTATAATTATTAATATCCAATTTTAAATTAACACAATTTGTAGAGTTAATTAAGCTCTTAATCAATACTAATATTATAAAGAGGAAAGATTTGATTGTTTCTTTGTTTGACACGAAAAGGCTTCGAAACTGCTGGACCGATTCGAAAAATTTTTTCACTGTTGAGAAGCTACATTATCCCCGCTGAACATAGGCTATAGTTTATTTTGAAAAATATTAGGGTTCCGTTAGAAAATTGCGATGATGTAACCAAAGGTGTAAAATCGAAAACCTATTTCTGCGTACGCTGCTAATACTATTGACAAAGAACAAAATGAGGTAAATAGGGTTTGTTTACCACTTGGATGAAGTCGCGGGCAACTGCTAATATGAAAATAAAACAAGAATATTTAAGGATTTAAAGTTCAAACGCAGAAACCGTATCAATCATTAAAAGCTTTGATGGTCAAATTAACTCACGCATTAGTTAGTGGTCAAACTTGAAATAACACCCTTCTTTTCCGACGGTGGTATAAGCCGTATTTGGCAATCAAACTACCAGAGCGACATAAATATTAGGGAGTATAAAGTAGGACAAATAAATCGTCCATTTTCATCGATAAGCTAGCTACATCGCTTCCCCACAATGTGTGCTGACCCTACAGTCAAGCCGTCACTAAGCAGAGTGAGGGCACTTTATCGGCACTAAAGTACCATCAAGTGCCATAGTGTCTTAGTGGCAAGCATGCCTTATCTTGCCTGCATACTTTCCGGTTATATTAAATCGAGATTAGGGGTGAAACTGCATGCTATTATAAAATTTAACTATTAAGCACGTTTTATCCGACTTTGAAATAAAAGGTGATGTTATTAATAATATTTATGTGTATTTATTACACTAGTTACTTTACTTGACTTTATATATTTGCTCTGGATTCTTTGAAATGACTGGACATATTTTAAATGTTTCTTTTTATCTAAATAGGTATTCAAGTATTATTTCAAACTCAAAAATACACCAGCTAGCTGTTGCCCGCGGGTCCACCCGCATAAATCGAAAATGAATCAACGGGAACAGACGGGAGTTAATCCCGGTTATATATTAACTATCTGTGTACCAAGTTTCGTCTAAAACCGTTAACTGGTTTTTGCTTGAAAGAGCAACAAACATCCGTACATACAAACATTAACGTTTATAATATTAGTAGGGGAAGAGTTAAACAAAAAGGTTTTATTTCATCATTTTTTATTAAAATTCCTCTTTAATTTCCATTTTCAAGTACCAGGCTCGCAGTAAGTAAAGGATACATTCTTTCATTACATTCTTCAGTGAAATACGTGTCTTCATAAGTCTGACAATGACTTCTTAGTTCAAATTAAAGATTTCATTACTTAGCGCGCGAGTCGCGACACTTACTTCAAATGTGTACTCATTAAAAAGTTACATTCTTTCATAGAATTACTATGTGCTGTCAGCCTGAGAATTTTAATCGAAAATGGTTTAGTTGTTTAATAGCTTTCAATATATAAATAGTAAAATGAATGACAAGTTAAAATATTGAAGTTAGTAAGAATTATCTTCATCACGTATTAGAGACTAGCTGTTGCCCGCGACTTCGTCCCCGCGGGTAGGAGAAATAAGTTATGATTTATACCTGCCATGTTTTTTTTACATTTTCCATTGTATCTTCGCTCCTATTAGTCGCAGCGTGATAGTTTATAGGATAAAGCCTTCCTCGATGAATGGTCTATCTAACACAAAAATAATTTTTCAGTTTGGACCAGTAGTTCCTGAGATTAGCGCGTTCAAACAAACAAACTCTTCAGCTTTATATATTAGTATAGAGTATAGATGCATCATACGAAACTGTAGAAAATAATAGGTTTAGCCTATTTCGAACGGACCAAAATGTTTTTGGGATTGTACCTGGGTTTATAATTACTTACGTAAATAGTTAAAAGCAATTTTAAAACATGATAAATGAAGAAACGGTTTACACACGCATCTATCGGGTCGGGATTGCCCGATTATAATTCTATTTATAAATAAATAGCGTGTGTTTTGACGGCGTGTGATGGCGAGCGGCGCACGCGCATGCTACGTCATACATTTACTATCTATACCCTGTAGATTCACCGATATTGGTAGAGTGCCTAGATCATAGACTGGACTGTTGGTCTAGTGGTTAGTGACCCTGACTGCTATACCGGAGGTCATGGGTTCGATTCCCACCCAGGAAAAATGTTTATGTGATGAGCACGATCATTTGTTCTGTGTCTGGGTGTAATTTATCAGTTGTCTAGTACTTACTCATAATACAAGCTCTGCTTAATTTGAGACTAGATGCCGCTGTGTGAATGTTGTCCAATATTATTTATTTATTATTTATAATATTATAATATAGATAGCAAGTATTCAATAATTGAAAAATTAGGTCCTAGTTTCCCCTTTTCCGATGTGACACGCTCATGACTTCAACCCACGCCGAGGGCACGGTATCTACTGCTTGGGCCAGAGTCAGGGCATCGCTCGCACATGCTCAGAGTGACTCAAGAAGAAAACTGATCGATTTAAATTGATAAAGTTACTGTTGAGATTCTCTTATATTTTGAGGCATAACTTACCCAAAGTTTCGATGACATGGTATACCCCATCTAAGTCAGACCTCTTAAACTAAAATATGTACCTGTAACAAATAAGAATAACATTATTAGTCAAATAGCCAAATAATAAAAAAACATTGTTTGTAAGAAAGTAATATTGATTAACAAACAGTATTGTTGCAGGTGTCTAGTGCTCTGTCCTGCTTTCACTAGCGCAATAGGGTCTTTGACAAAAAAAAACTGTTTACTCCGTCAGGCAGATTTCCCAAAAATATTGGGTACGTCATCATGGGCCTAACCTTTTCCAACTATGTTGGGGTCGGCTTCCGGTCTAACCGGTTTCAGCTAAGTACCAGTGTTTGACAAGGAGCGACTGCTTATCTGGCCTCCTCAACCCAGTTACCTGGACAATACGATAGCCCTTGGTTGGACAAAGATGGTAACCCATCCCATCATGCGGTTGATTGGGACCGATTCACTTATGCAGTCATAACTTAGGCATGCGGTCCTCCTCAAAAATATTGGATACATATATTTTCTTTAAAATAAATTCGAAGTATACAGTGATTTTAAAATCTCCTATGACGTCACTTCATATAGGAAAGACTGGGAACCATTGCTTTTTTTAGATTTTTATTATTTAATTTATTCAAAAATATGATAATTTACTCTAGACCTGGTAGTAGGCCTCAGAAAGTCTAAAACAGCTAAGTTCTAGACAAACTATGTTTCCCTATCATATGTTTAACCTAAATGTCTGTGCCATAATATATCGTAACCGGCTGATGACGTCATCTAGATCTATAAGTGTATCATGCGCATGAGTGGATCGATCCGAACGGTTTTAATTAACTGAGAGAGTTAGTATGTGCACGCGGTTTTGGTTAGCTATTTATTAAGTACATGTGAGTTGACTTATTTTTTAATTATTGTTCAATGACAGGATTAAGTTGTGACATTTTTACTTGGTAGAGAAAGTTTTTTTTTAAGTTTATTAAAATTTTGGCTAGTTGGCGTAGTAGCATAAATTATTGATGCAGGTTTTTTATTTAGGTTTAAGCAATGGTGGTGGCGTAATATAAACATTTTTCTGAACGCCATCACCATTCTATTCATCTGCCACAGTCGGGTAAAATGGTTATGGAAAAATAATAAAGAGTTGGAGCCCAATTTTTATACCAACCCCAAATTAATTACCTCACTCATCGCCACATATCACAAAAATCCCCTGTACTAAGCTCCCAGAAACGCCGACAACTTTACTATATTTACCGGGAGCATCTAATTAGTCAGCTATGTTAGATTAATGCACGGCGATACATCAGCGCGCGGACACCTGCCCGTCATGTCACCCTGGTACTTCTCGCGGATATATTACGCTTATCGGTTAGTGCGTAAAGTCTAGATTTAAATGTAGGCACTAATTTAATTTTCAACAGGGCTATTTAATACACTTAAAATTGATATAATCGACCAAACTGTACTTGTTACACAAAAAAGCTAGGCGCCAAAATGACTTTTAACGTTTGTTTTGTCAAAACCAGCGTAGTTGTTTAGAATATAGCTCTACAGAAACGTGGCAAGATAATTAAATGCAAGTATAAATAAATTAGGAAAATTTTCTCTCCGTAAATTCAGACTTGGATGACAGTATGACGTCAATGGACGGTTAATTTATAATTTATCACTTTCTTAATATAATTTTATAATACCGCGGAAAGTTTGGCAGAGTTCGTGACAGACAGACTGGCTGGCACATGCCAATATTTTGTTCAAATAATTAGTTTATAAGCAAGAAACTGCGTAACATTACGGAAATTGGAAAATATTCTCAACGTTTATGTTGCCCTGGTAGGCTGGCATTGTATTTGTATTCTTGGGTGTTTGTTAACCTACTTCAAAAGAAGGGTACCGTTATTGGCTTAATTTTTACATGTATATTTTCCAGGGTTTTTTCACAAAGAGGGCGGAATCCAATAAAGGCTGAAAACTGATCTAAAGTCCTTTAAAATCCACTAAAAACATGGATAAGTGTAAAAAAACTTAGTCTTATCCACATTTGCAGGAAAAACGGATATTTTTCATGCAAACCTTTCAAACATTTTAAATTACCATATACATGTATATACCATAGAAAGTTAGTGAAAAGAGATAGATCACACATCACTGCGCTCGTCAACCCATTGACGCGGAATTACTGATACCCTGGTACATAGGATGGGCGAATCGAAAAATATTTTACACTAACTATACCCCGTGACTTTGCCCGCGTTATTTAGTTTAAAGGGTTATATTGTTACAATGAAAATTCATTATTGGTTGAGCCTATTTAAATTTAAAAAAACTACTTCGAATGAATTTTTGACAACTAATAACTCAGAGCTGTATGTCAATTAGTGTAATTAGAAAGGAATTAAAGGTATTTTTCGATGTTTTAATTATTAATAACAGTTTTGTAACTTTAAATATATCAGACTTGAACGAAGTCGCGAGTAATACCTAGCTAGCTAGTCTCGCAATAAACTCCTTTCTTCCAATAAAACGTGTCACACCCTCTAATATTTTCCATTCCAAATTATCACCGCGCGTATCTCTCACTTCAATTTATTCATCCCCCTCCCACACACATACAAATAAGGGGGATAGCAATACAGGTAATTTTCAATGAAGACTCCCTTGCAATAAATTCTCAGCACAGTAACGCCATCTCTTATTGGGACTCGTAAACTAAGTCGATTGAATGTAAATCTTTTACGCGCACGGGGTGAGTTAACTTAATTTGCAGAATTTTAGGGAGGAATGGAATAAGAAGATTAGAGCTTCAAATTGTGTGAAAGGTTAGCAACATTGTCGATATATTTAAACTAAGCTCTGTTCAGTGAAAAAAGCGATTGTTTGTACGAAAAGAAATAACTTTATTTAGACGAAAAAGCTTATTCTTATATTTCAAAATAACACCTACTGACCTCTTAGTAGACTGGTATTGCATTTATTTGTAAAAGTAGTATTAAAGAAATGAATATTTCAAAAAATATTGAATTTGAGGTGGATTATGCCTCTGAGGCTAGGTCTACGATGTAGCTATGATCGTTAAAAATAATAGACTACACTTTTCATTTCACATAACAGTTATAATAATAGATTTTGTTAATAGGCACAATTAATGTAAGAGAACTGATAGTGCGATGCCTGTCAGACTTGCGAAACTAAGGCTGAAGATATAAAAAATTGCATTAAAACAAATACTTAGTTTCTCAATTTACAATAACGTTACCAAGGATAGGTTAACCCAAAATTTATTTTTTATTATTTGTTATATCAGCGGCAACGAAAATGTATAATTTGTGAAAATTTTGCCTGTCTAGCTGTTGGTTGGTATGGTTTATAAGATATAGCCCGTGATAGACAGTGAAACAGACTCTTTGGCTTTCGTAGCCAGGTTTAACAATAAAACTTTAACTCTAAAACTAGTTTCTACTAACATAATTGTTTATGTGATAGAAGGCAGATAACAAACATCTAGCCATACCTCCCTCTTTCCTCCCTTTAGCCACTAAAATTCTGAAAACAGTTTGTCTCTTTGTATTCATTGATCATCTTGTAACAGCCTGGACAACATAGGACACGCCACGACCTAGGAAATATACTGCCCAGTTACCGTCTATGAGATATGGCCGCAAAACAGACTGAGGGTCTATCACTACTTTTTGTAACCATTCATCTAGTAAAAGAATGATTTGTAGAACGAATGGATCGTTCAGTAAAAGTTCAGTAAAAAATGGCGGCCGAAATTTGAATTTGGGTTTCAAATTGGCTATTATTTCTTAAAGTATCATGGCAATTGTGAAAGGGGTTTCTTTTATAAATAATATACAATATAATTGATATAATATCTGGTTAATTATCCTTTGAGGAATAAAATTTGAAGGAGTTAAAGTTACTCCCGACTGTCATACGTTGATATTTGTCAGTCGTTATGTGATTACAGTTGTGTCGCGCAGTCTTACTATGTGATACTGTGTCACAGTAACTGTGGAGGTCAGAGACACAGTCGCGCTGTGATACTGGGGCTCAGCTGTCGGGGAGGCTGGGAGCTGGGTACTGTATAACTTAGGAACATATTTCGCACAATATTTGCTAACGAAAAGAGGATTTTTTCATTTAAAGCATGTTTTTAAATGTCAAGTATAATTTCGTCTGGATGCAATAAGTTTAGAATGACACCAACTAAATTCGTCTCAAAGAGTTTTCATTAAAAAACTAATAAGTCAGTTGGGAGTGACGATAACACACGTCTCTTCACAATTAGCATCGTTTAAACAGTGGAGGTATCTAAAATAGGGACCTTAACTGCGTAATAAAAGTGTTCAAAGTTGATTTTAACTGAAAAATTTTAATAACATGTAGATATTTGAACGTTTTGATACATGATAGACACGTTTTCTTCTTTTTTGAAGAAAATAAAAAAAGATTCAGATTTTAAGATCATTTCATTTTAATTTAGATGAGCAAAACCGGTCAAGCGCATATAGGACATAAGACATTCATGATGGTTCCGTAAAAAATATGGTCACCTGTCAGATTAGTAACGGTACGAATCGATGATATGTTTTTACTTTTTTATTGTTATAGCGCCAAAACAAGTAAGACACACATCATCTCTTTCAACTGAATATCCAAGTATCATGTTCCTATGATATAGCCTAGTGACAGATGGACGAACAGCAAGCAAAGGCATTTCATTACAGAATCCTTTAAAATAAAATAGTATGCGAATATAATAAGTAGTCGGAAGTGAACTATCCGCAAAAGAAAAAGAAATATCTACGACATTTCAATCAAAACAAATATAGTTTATGCTACACATCACTAGATGGCAGCACGAACGCAAGAAAACAAAATGGCGGATATAATGTACGAGTCGTAGTAAAATAATTATTATAGAGATCCAATTAAAAATTCTATTACTATATTGTAATGAAGTTGATAAGAGAATCGTAAAATATTATGTTTTCTAGTGATTGTGACACAAATAGTGTTCGGCAGAATATTGAATTTATGCGGAATTGTGTAAGCGACAAGCGCGATTATTTCAATGGAAGAAAGAGATGGAACTATATGAACGCGCTAAAGTTATATATCTTTCTGTTTTTGTAACATTTGTCGATACTGCTCTACTCTAATTGATGATATTGTAATGCAAGCCTTTAGCCATTCAATTAAGTGGCTATCAACTCACTTAACTTTTCACTAGTAGTTCTCGAGATTATCACGTACAAACAAACACACTGTTCAGCTTCTATTCTCGTTGATAGTTCTTCCACCAAAAGCACAGTAAAATTAACACAGAATATAAAAACTCAATCTCGTACGACAGATATAAATAAAAGAGATTCATCATCGGCCTAGCTTTTTCCCAACTATGTTGGGGTCGGCTACCAGTCTAACCGGATGCAGCTAAACACCAGTGTTTTACAAGGAGCGACTGCCTATCTGACCTCCTCAACCCAGTTACCTGGGCAACACGAGGCCTCTTAGTTAGACTGGTCAAAATATTGATATGAACTTAAATAAAAAATAATTTAAGAAAATCATTGTATATTTTTAACATTGTTTCGCCAGCAGATGGCACCACTACTTTTCACGCAATTGCCAAATATTTCTAAATTGCTTTTTACCCAATACGGCCTATAACAATAAACAAAGCTTATTTAAAGGCCTATTTTGGCACAAATATTGGCCTGACCTATTTAAAAACTAGGCTGTTATTGATCTAGCTTAATAAATACCTAAGTATGACTACCGAGGTAGACCTTGACTGAATATTTAAAATAGCTGTTTCTTAATTAGAAAGTAAGTAAGCTTGTAACTGTCCCACTGCAGGCCTCTCATACAGAGAACTAGCATTGATCACCACGCTTGTGAGTCCCACGGTGGGCGCCATTACTGAAAATATATTTTCATCACTAGCTCTTGGTGCACAATTTTCACTCCATTCAAATTTTATTAAAATTGGTTCAGCCGTTTTCGAGTTGTAAATTGCATTGCCATCGGGTTTGAAACTACCCTGAAAATATCAGCCTGCTAGCTTATCGGGAAGTGCCTTAAAATTGAGATACAAGAATCCTACGGGAACGTCAAACAAACAAGAAAAGTGAGTGTATAAAAACGAGGCAAAAACTCGAGACAATGTATTTCCCAAGTTATTTTGGCTACCTGTAACACAAACTTACAATATTTTCTAGACCTCACGTCTTTAATAGCTCTTAGGCATAAGTCTAGAACTCGCAATATTTGGAAAACTAGTGCTCAAGTATTTGGCGCAGCGCCAGCGAGATGTCGGCTCGTAAATAACACGTTTACGAGGGCCGCCGGTTCGACTCCCGCTCGAGCAACTTGCTATTAAGTTATTTTATTAATTTCTCATAGCCTTAATAATTAATGTCAAGTTTATTATGTCCTAGGCTTTCATGCCACGTCTGAAGTACCAGGGGTTCATAAATGCAACTAGTTTACAGTTCATTAGTGCTTTGTTCAAATTTAAGTCACTGTATGTATTTTTTTTATTACTTCCCATTAAGTTCCTGAAAAAGTAAGCATTTATAAAATCCTAGTATTTTAACTAATAATTCATTGCTTCATTGCTGGAAAAAACGATAATGCCTCTTTCAAAGTGATAAAATATCAAAATTTTATAAATCGTATTTGAATTCAACTCGTTCTCTTATGAGAGGCCTTTAGAGGCCGTTTAGTGGCAAACATTCAAAATATTCGTTAGGCAAAATTCTCCGGAACCTAAATAAATTAATTACGTACAAAGCTCTGAAAATTTACCGCCGGCACCCATTGATTTTCCAACAATCTAGCGAACAATACGTAAATACTTTGGAATAATAAATCACAGTTTAAACCATTAAAATTATTTGGTTTGGACATAATAGGGCGGCAGAATAGTCTGGTGCCCTGAATACAATGGCCGAGGCATTAATTAGTTGTGAGTTATGACGTATGGGGAGGAAGAAATGTATAGGATAGCTCGCGCGGTCCGAGAGGTACCAGGCGGACAGCGGGAGGAAGGAAATGTTTTATAGGAATAATCTATACTTCTATTCTAATGTATAAAGCTGAAGAGTTTGTTTGTTTGAACGCGCTAATCTCAGGTACTACTGGTCCAAATTGAAAAATTATAATTATTTTTGTGTCGAATAGACCATTCATCGAGGAAGGCTTTAGGCTATAAACCACGCAGCGACTAATAGGAGCGAAGATACAATGGAAAATGTGAAAAAAACAGGGCCGGTATAAATCATAACTTATATCTTCTAACCACGCGGACGAAGTCGCGGGCAACAGCTAGTTTTCAATAAACGGCTTAACGGACGCTTGTCTCTCTCCTTTCCCTTTCATCCTACGTTTGTTTGAATCCACATAAGTAGCTAACGAAAATTATTACCTACTCGGTTACAGCTCTTACATAAGTAGCTATAATTAATTAGTGCTTACTGCAGGCGCCGCAGGCTGTTCGATATAGCATATTGTGCCTCTGGGAGTCTGTGCTCCTAGTACATATGTTTATAATACATGTAGTTTATGAGACGAGAGAGGTGTGCTAATTGACTTGCAAGTTGTATAAGAGAATGATTTTGTTACTTTGAAAATAATTTGTAAAGTCGACTGCTAAAACAGGTGTTCAGTATTTATTTATAAGCTAACTATTGCTCGTGACTAGGTTTGCGTTTCAAGATATAAAGTTTTATAGTGCATGCGTCTTCTGCCAGTTTTGGTAATACATTAAATATAGTCAAAGTATAGTCCCACAGTCAAACCATTGCAACGGTTTTGTGGGGCTTAGTTAATAAGTTACCTACCTATTTGTTTAAAGATTAATAAATAAATAAAATAATAAATGTACGTTTGTTTTATTATTGCTCTGCTCCTATTAATATCATCAATATCTTAATGATATTAATATATCTTGAAGCAATAAATGAAGCTAACCTAACACTGAATAATTTTTAAAATCGGACCCGTAGTTGCTAACATTGGTAAAAGTACAAAAAAAGGAAAAATAACATTACTATAGGGGTGCTTAATTCTTATGAAATCTCTAACAACAAAACTGCGATAGAAGTGGTTTTTATTTTCCGAAAATAACCTAACAGAGGCAAGATCTATGAAAGATATTGTACACTACCACAGATACATGAAATATCACCGTTTAGATTTGCTATAAACATCTCAATTATAGATAGGCCTCTTAAAAACATAAGAAGTCAACAAGAGATGTTTACTCAATAAATATTCCAAGAATGTGATAATTTCCCTTTCGTGATGCACTCACTGAGCACAATTACAAAAGCGACGTATCAAAGAATGCACAACATTGAAGTACATGCAGTTAAGCAAAGATCGAATTATTCCGCCATTTTGGAAGCTGCCGTATAAGCCGGCGGCAGGAGCGGCTAATTAATTTAAAATGTGTAAACGATCGATCAGGACGCGCGACATCGCACCACAACGCGACAAGTCGCATCTGCGCCATGATAAACGATCGCAACTTGTCGATACATCTGCCGTGATGACATGCGTTCGCTAATTTGTAAGCAATTTATTTATTAGCGCCATCTATTGGCGGCGATTAGGAATCTAATTAAGGATAATAAATGAGAATTGTTGATAATCATTATAAGCTAATGTATTTTTAAATATGAGTAAAAACTCAATAAATACAGATACAAGATCTAGAATAGTTCAGTTATTTCCTGTTTGTGTTCGACAAATAAGAAAATTAAACACCAAAGTTTACGCCTCTCCAATAATAGATGGCGCTATTGTAAGTTCTAGTACAAAAGTTGTTTCTTAGAAATGAACAAAGGTAAACTTTTAACTGTAGAAATAAATCCGTTGGTTATTATGTTAGGAATGGTGTCAAATATCTCCAGTGACAGGTTTATGTGCTTTTGTAGTCAGTCAATGAGCAAAGCAAGACGGATCCGTTAAGTTTTGAACTTAAAATAAGCTACAACAAATGAAATATGTGATATTTAAGTCCACAATAAAAACGCTGATAATAAAACAGCTACACAACAAGAAAATTAGTCAAAGATGGATTGCAGAAGACAAAATATCACTTCTCATATTTTAGAAGTCTAACTAGTTCCGTAAATTGTAAAAAATAATGTTGCCTAAACACTAGGCATGCATAAATATTTGCCTGGACATCGCACCTGTGGCCGCACTTGATAAATGACAGCCGGGCCTCTAACGACGCCCCGCGAATATATCACTAGGTGTAGCGTAGGTACCAGGCGCACAGCATTCATTAGAGCTGTTGCGACAAACATTTTGATATTTATTCAGCGTAATTTGTCAATTAAATATGTAGCGTCTTTATTTTATGTTGCCCTGGTGTGAGAATTAAGATGTGAATTTATTTTAATGTCTTAATTTATTTTATTGCCTATATATTATGTTATGGCTTCAATGACTAAAATGCTAGACCAATTTTGATAAAATTTGGGAGCTAGATGAGTAATGTAAAAGGTTAAGAATAATCTCAAATTATCGGTTACAAAAAATGGATTCTGTAAAGAATAAAATAAAATATTTTCACGAGAAATTAATTAAGAACCCAAACTCTGTCGCGTCAAATAATTAGGTCATCGATAAAAATGTTTCCTTTCATCTCTTCAAAAAAAATTATTAATTTAATATACTGACAACATTTAAAATTACACAAATGTTGCAACACTGCGATCAAAATTAATGGCGGTCGCGAATTCGTCCAAATGTTTTAACATCTTGATTGAAACTGTCGTTAATCTAGTGAAGCTAGATTATTATAAGATTAACGAATGTCTAAATATTTGCAACAGATCTTAGATGCAACAGATTAACTGATTTCCGTGTGTATTTTAAGATATTAAAATAATGTGCAAGGAATTGATAAAGTGTATGGCCAAAATTTGGATGGCGAAATTATGATTATTTTCCGCTGGAAACACTAAATTTATTCACCAATTAAATAGTAAATAAATAAATCTCTTGAAAAGCAGCCGGAACATATTAAATTAACCAAATAATAATAGAAGAAAATACATTATTATTTATTTGTATCTCTTTTAATTCATGGGAAGAGACCCGGTCCTTATTAAAGGCGTGCACGGGGATACAGGTCCAACATGCACAGGCCTTGTTGAGAGCTGTAATCTAAAATGTGATGGGGTATCTACCAGGGGCCATCCACTACTAGCTGTTGCCCGCGACTCCGTCCGCGTGGAATTTAGTTTACAGAGTTAAACAGACAGACAGACAAAGGGACAGAGTTCTTCATTAATTTAAATGAACAATTTAAATTAATTAAAAATATTTTATTCGACTTCGTTTAACTATGTACTAATTGACACTTAAAAATTGAAACATAGCACAATGGTTGAAGATCTCCGACACCCAAGCTATGATTAAACTTGTGTTATGGGTGTCAGGGCTCTCTCACAGTAATTGACAATATTTAGCGACTGTTTTAGAACTATCATGTTGTACATAGCTTTAACTTTTTTATTACATCAAAAGAAAAATGTAGATATTAAGCCTGCCTGCCTGCGTGTGCATGTGAGCGTGTGAATGGTGTGTGTGTGTGTGTGTGTTAGTGTGCGTGCGTGTGTGAGTGTGTGTATGTATCTATAGGATGTCCGAACAATATTTAAGGCAAATTTCAAAGCCATAGTCCATTCCAAAAAGAAGTTTAAGCCCCCGTTCCACGCCCTTACAGACCTTTCTCCAGTGAAAAAGTAGCCTATGTCCTTCCTCAGGCTCTAGACAATCTGTGTACGAAATTTCTTTACAATTGGTTGAGGAGTTTACGCGTGAAAACGAAACACACAAACAGACAGAGATACTTTCGCATTTATAATATTAAGTATGGATGGCATCTACTGTTCAAAACATAGAAATTATTCATCCCTACTAATATTATAAATGCGAAAGTAACTCTGTCAGTCTGTCTGTTACGCTTTCACATCTAAACCACTGAACTCATTTTAATGAAATTTGGTACAGAGATAGAGCTGACCTTGAGAAAGAACAGGATAGTTTTTATCACAGACTTTTGAAGAGTTCTCTTGGAAACGTGATATAACCGACCTCGACGCGGGCGAAGCCGCGGGCGAAAATCTAGTTTACTATATAAGACTTGTAAATATTGTATTAATGATTGCCGACAAGTATCTTGTGTACATGTATACCGATTACGCTATAACAATGGCAACCGTCAGCCGTTTCCCTCACCGGAGTAGTTTTTGTACGACTCGATGAATTATTGAATATAATTAATTATTGAAGTGTGAGCCTACAGCGTCCGGGTTGAGTAATGTTAGTTAGTTTCAATTTTACGTGAAAATGTTTCTCTCTGGGTAATCAAGGGCAAGTTGTTATTAAAATGACTCTAAAAAAATAAGCAAAATCTGATTGAATTTTTTTGAAAAATGGTAAATAAGCAATATTATTTTGTTGCTATATAGAAAGACGACCTCCGTGATCGAGTCCCGTACGCACCGGTTTCAAGGTGTCGCTAGCTCTGAGGTCCCGGGTTCGATCCCCGGTCGGGTCAATGTAAATATTCACATTTCTACATTGTCTCGGGTCTGGGTGTTTGTGGTACCTTCGTTGTATCTGAATTCCATAACACAAGTGCTTTAGCAACTTAATTTGGGTTCAGAACAATGTGTGTGATGTTGTCCGCATTTATTATTTCTTATGTGAATTGACTACACTGATAGCAGAGTGGTTGCGGTCGCCACTGAGCACGACGTGTCGTGGGTTCGATCCCCGCGTAGGACAAGCATTTGTGTGTGTGTTTTTTTTAAGATTTTTACTTGTAAGTACGGTCAAATTTTGTTGTATAAGGTAAAGAAAACAGACATACTAATATAACTCGCAAAATATTTTTTCTTGGGTAGCTGGTATAAAATTGTAGGAAGTACCAGGTAATCATAACTCTGCAGTAGTTTCTCAATCAAAATGTTTCAGTACTGACGTGATATTTATAAGTTTGCAAGCAAACCGAGTAAGCATTACATTTAATATACTAGGGCAAGAAAATTAGTCAATTAATACAAGCTCGAAATATACGTAGAGAAGTTAGGGCTTACACTCATAAACTAAAAATTAGCTAGCTATTGTATTTCGTAATCCAGGTTATAAACTATCTGTGTACAAAATTTCGTCTAAATCCGTTCAGTAGTTTTTGCGTGAAAGGGTACCAAACATCCATACTTACAAACTTTCGCGTTTATAATATTAGTAGGATGATCGGTGTCATTTTAAGAGCATGTTTTCTTCTGTGTAAGCTACATGTTGTTTAAGAGATAGTGCCCGAGGCCTACAATTACTGCGGAGAGCATTAGACTAAGAGCAGTGTTAGCATGAGGTCTTAAAAGCTCTTCGGTTTTACTGAGACAGGTAACATATTGTAGACGTCGCGAACGAAGGATGTTATTAAAAACATTTTATGATTTAAAACACTTATATCTTCAGAAAAAAGGTTTTATGATAGCAAAGCGTTAGTATTTTATGAAAAAGCAATACATGTTTTTGAGATTTGAATTGTTTTTTTTATAAAAATTGTTTATTCAGTGTCGGGAAAGGACATTCAGCGTATGACAGTGCCAAAACCGTTGATACTTAAGTGATAAAAAACTATTACTCAAGTCTCATGCCCTGTTACACAGAGAAACTCAATACATGGGCCGTACTATTGATTGTCCTACACGGGACTCGAAACCGGGATATATCGCGCTTTGTTTTAACGTGATGACCTTTATAACAATTGGATTTCATGCACTCTTAGTCTTGTTGGACAGGCCATGTGAAAAACTGTTTCTTTTTCTGTCCGAAATGCATGGCAATAAAATGGAGATAGAAATTTGACTAGATCTAAATACAGAACAGGCAAAACAGCCTCAAAATCTTTCTTTTTTGATTAATTAGGCAGTATTGACTCCCTGGTGCACTATCCCAAAATGTCAATGCTTGATTCTGTCTCAATCATCATCAGCTGAAGACATTTCCTACCAGCTCCGTACTAGGATAGCAGACAACACCTGGACATTAGTGTCAGCCCTACTTGTCGACATACATCGCGCGCTGAGCGACGCGTGCGCACCCGATATACTTTATAGATTAGCGCCGCCGTCGCCGCCCGCCGGGCAAAAGAACATACAATATTCATGAAATTTTATCAAGAAGTTTATTAAAAAAAATGTAGGTACCTCTTTAACCGACTCCAAGAATAATGTTTTCTATTCGGCCTCGTTTTTAATTTAGGTACAGCGACAAAAAAAAATGTTTTTCTTTCGACGTGAATAGCTGTCAGTTAGTCAAAAAAAAACTGAACTTGGCCCAGTAGTTTTGTTATAAGTATTATTATTTTGTGTGACGTATTTCCTTCAAGTTTTTCGTTCATATAGAGTATATAGACCGATAGTTGCATCTTATTCAGGTTAACATGATACCAAAAAGTTAATCTTACAACTAAAAGAATGCTCGGATAGACGAGAGCGACGTGTTGCGGGTTCGATCCCCGCTTAGGACAGCATTTGTATGATTCTCAAACACTTGTATTGAGTCTTTTTGTCTCTGCGCATGTGGCGTTAATGTTGAATGGGAATGAAACCTCTCGCGACAAAAGGATTAAATTGACAACTGCAGGATTCTAGACATTAAAAATTAAACGTAAACAGAATGCCGAAACAAATGATATTACCAAATCAGCTAGGTACAGAATGAAATCGGAATCAAGATCTAAACGACCAAAATAACCAAGAAATTTAGGCGTTCAACCCCTCAATATTCGCATTAATTATCCATTACAAAACTTGTCTCCAAATAACCTTGTCTTTATACTCTCTCCAAGACAACTACTCCATATTTCCCCGTCTTCACTAGGGGCGCAGATCACAGCTCCTTACAACAAGTGTTCTCGATGCTTCTATATTGAGAAAAGTGGTCGCTATTGTGGGAGCCATGTTCGACACCACTCAAGGTAAGTGCAGGTGACAACTCATCTTACTGATGACTCTTAATCATTAGGATTTAGGAACTGGTGTTTTGGAGATCTGTTGTGTTTACAAGCGTTTATATAGTTTCGCCTGTTTCTTTGTCTGTCGCTCTGATTGAATCTTAAAAAATGATTTTAATCCATTTCGCGGTTTTCCAGACTTTATTTTTTGATGACCATATTTGTCACAACGAGTTCCTCCGTGTTTCGGAAGGCACGTTAAATTGTGGGTCCCGGCTGTTATTCCTACATCTTTAACAGTCGTTACAGGTAGTGAGAAGCTTGAAAAGTCTGACAACCAATCCAACCAAGGGTATCATGTTGCCCAGGTAACTGGGTTGAGGAAGTCAGATAGGCATTCGCTCCTTGTAAAACACTGGTACTTAGCTGAAACTGGTTAGACTGGAAGCCGACACCAACACAGTTGGGAAAAGGCTAGGCCGATGAGGTATAGATAGGTAATACTACATTTACAGTTTTACAATTTTTGCCTAAGACCCAATAATTTTCAAGACCTGAAAATATGCCCAACCCCTATTTTTAGTATTTCTACCAAGTTTAATTATCTCCGTACCTTATTTATTTATTTTGACGTACCAGGTCCCCAGCATTGGAAAGAGCTATCAACCTCAGTAATTGTAAGGACAAGACGTATTGTCTCTACAGTTACAAGAAAGGCACCAATTAAGACCTAATCGTTTATAACTAAGCTTTCTGTTCGGTTTCTAGCTGACTACCAATTATATCTACTATTATCTCGTTTATGACTCACTGGCTAGGAAAATTATATTACGCATAAACGGCTATATGCCTAACAGTAAACAGTTACGCGACAAAAGGTTTATAAATAAGATATTTTTGAGTGCAAAAATGTAAGTCATAATAGGTCTACTTGCCAATAGCATTATTCGTCTTTTGATGCAGTCGGCTAAGCATGGATGTTTGTTACTTCTTCTCGCAAAAACTACTGAACGGATTTTCATGATATATGGCAAGGAGATAGATTCTAGCTTTGAATAAATACATAGGATACCTTGTACTCGACTTTTATCTATACTATACTACTTACTACTAATATATAAAGCTGAAGAGTTTGTTTGTTTGTTTGAACGCGCTAATCTCAGGAACTACTGATCCAAATTGAAAAATTCTTTTTGTGTTGAATAGAGCATTAATCGAGGAAGGCTTTAGGTTATAAACCATCACGCTGCGACTAATAGGAGCTAAGATACAATGGAAAATGTGAAAAAACAACCGGGCAGATATACCTAAATCATAACTTATATCTTCTACCCACGGGGACGAAGTCGCGGGCAACAGCTAGTATTATTATAACAAGCCTTCCATTTGGTCAAACTAACTTTACGTTTCAGTCAAACATTTATTTATTTGACCGGTTATTGACACTTTTCGAAATAAATTTCTGCACTTTTCTGAACCCATCTAAATCCCGACCTTACATAAATCTCCTTCGCCACAAAGTAGGTACCAGGCGAGCATAAAACACTAGTACAATACTCCAGCGAACAAAAGAAGTGATCGAACACAAAGCGACTCCCATTCTGTGTAGCACTCGGCCACTCCACTGAACGCCAATATTAGAAGCAAATCGATTCTACTTCCCTGGTACTTTAAAAGCCTAAGCCTGTCTCAAATGGCTATATTTAGTACTAGAAAATTCTGCCATTTTCCTAGACATTTCTGTAAAAATAAAGTAAGGTAAGTTTCTGTAGAAATTAAGATATTTTTGGCTTAAAAATAACTTCAATTTGACCAGATTCACCTGAATACTGCATTTTACATCTCGACTGTCTTGACCTCCACAGTTACTGTGACACAGTATCACAATATCAACGTGTGACAGTCGGGCTTTTTAAATTATAATTTTAGAAATCGTGTGTAATTTTTCTTCCTTCTAATAAGACATGTCTTCGCCCGCGGCCCCGCCTGTTTTAATTAATAACAGTCAATAAATATGTCGGTACAAGTATTTTATGTTTGAAATTAAAATAAATATGTCAATCTTCGCTCGGCAGTATGCCATACGTTCCATAGATTATATCACTGCTAATTATATAATTATTGTTGAATATAATTAACAGTTGTATTAATTACGCTGTGCTTTAATAAATATTGTTCTATAAATTATATTAGTTTTGTAATTGAATGTGACACACTACAGTCGTGTCGTTTGTCTTTTAACGACTATCTGTATCTACCAGGGTCTGGTCTCCTGGTTCCCACAGTCGATGTTAGCTAGCACTGCAGTTTACCCGACTGCGTCCAAAGGAGAGACTTTGTTTAAAACTATGATTGTTCGATAAATAATTTATTAAGGACGTCGTGATTATGACTCGAAAAGGTTAATCTAAAGTTAATGAGGTTGATCCTTGGAAGGGTGACCATTCATCCCCTTGATTGATATTTGTCAGTCGTTATGTGATTTCAGTTGTGTCGCGCAGTCTTACTATGTGATACTGTGTCACAGTAACTGTGGAGGTCAGAGAGACAGGCGCGATGTGATACTGGGGCTCAGCTGTCGGGGAGGCTGGGAGCTGGACCCTATAAAGTTTATGAAATGACACTAAACATGGTCGACGATTGTAAAATGTTAGTTTCAGGGTTCAAATATGGCGATTTTTAAGTGATATCTAGAATATGGTAGCAATAATGATGTCAGCTGATAGTCATCCCACTGCTGGGCACAAGCCTCTTCCCAGAAAAATTCATAGCTTATTTCGGGTTGGCAAATATTTTGTAACGATTTTCGCGTATCATAATAGAGGTCAACCTCTATTATAGCACGCGGTCTCATTGATCTAGTACAAACATTATCTAGGAGGCTAAAATGGCTACTAGATCATGCATTTCGTGAGCTAAATCTGTCATATAATGACATGACAGTGTTACACAGTGACAGCATACGTCTGTCGGATCGCCCAGTTTTATAGTTAGACATTTTATTTCCGTTACATCCGTAGATCGCGCTGCGATGCGCTAGGGTTGTGATAGTGCGGATATGTTTCCCGGATATTGCGTTTCTGTGGATTCGAATTTTTTATCGATGGTATTTCTTTTTGTCTTTAAGTAAATATGTAGTAGTTATGTTTTATAAAGTAACATTTGTCTAAATTGTGTTTTTGTAATGAGTTGAAACAATTGAAACGATTTTTTCTCTTTTTAGTCCTCCGTTTTTCGAATAGGAAATTAATTAGTCGTGATTTATTAGTTGCAACAAGAACCCAAAATTCTCCTGAATACCTGAAAATGCTTTCACAAATCTTAAACTATGCCGTATTAATTAATGAAACAACTACAACGATGTTTCATTCACAACGGAATTACATAAAACTTTCAAAGCTAGTATCTGATAATCCATCAAGTCGCGGCACTCTTATAAAACTACATCAATTTTATAGATCATTGATCTTTACCGTCTAATATTAAACTCAGGCGCACGTGTCTTCCATCCCTCTCCCACACCCTACCAACACATACATCTAAAAGAGACAGCTATACTTCTAAAACCTCAACTTCAAATATCTCTATCACTTTTACTCTAAAGTACATTCCTCTTGTTAGAGGGAGATGGGTATATTGGCAAAGATTATAATATTGAGCAGAAGTGATTTGCTATCGTTAATGAATACCGAGACAGATGGTTGAATTAATAGGTTGGAGGTATATTTATAGAATAATGATGCAATGAGGACTGTTGTGGTTTTGTTAAACATACTTATAAATAGAAGATTTAATTGTCTTGTATAACAGAGCGGGTTTCAGTGTTCAATTTTATGATTCTCGTCTTGCATGAACTGTAATATATTAGTGTAGGATTTTAACAACAAACCTTGGTTTATTTTGAACTAAACACTTGAGTTTAAAATACACAAAATTCAATAAACGGAGAATAAGATATGAAAAATGGCCGATGCTAAGTAATTAATTACGTTAATACGCTGATCCTGCAACTTTTCGAGCACAATTCTGATCAAATCTGCTATCCTGGTAATTAATTCATGCACATATTTAATACTAGATCTTGCAAGCGATTCAAAATTAAGTTAGGATTTAATATTATTTTTGATTTTTTTATTTGTATAGTAAGCGTCAATGCGTCTTCTCCCCATTTTTGTAACATTTTAAATTTCTGCTGTTATCCTATTATTTAGATAGTTATGACATGATGGTATACAACATTTAAGCCTGCGTTAATGAGCTATCTAATAATGAAACAATTTTTACATGGAATCAGTAGTTTCTGAGATTAGCGCGTTCAAATAAACAACCATACACATAAACTTTTGGGCTATCACACACACCAGCTAAATTGCATTATAAAAAAACACAAAACAAAACATTCGTCCTGAGTGGCAACCGAACCCGCGACCCCGTTCAGTCGTGTTAATAATCCACTAGGCTTAGTAAAATAGCAATAAACACAACCTAACATTACCAATTTATTCAAAACATATTTACAAAAGAAATATAGCCTTTAATTTTAAAGCATAACGCCTCAGTAAACCCACTTTGCCTCTAATCAATCAACAACTGTTTCAACTCAACCGAATGACGTATCTACGTAATAATCTATGCACCACGCATGCGCCGTACGCACACTACTGTTTAACCAGTGTGCGTGTATTCAGGGTTCCGTAGAGAAATTGGATCTTACTTTAAATGAAACTGCATGTAACCGAACTTACAAAGGGATTGGAGACAAGGATGGCAATAGTTAAAACATGATTTGAAATATGGCAGCCTTCATATAGTAAGACATTATAAATTTAGATTCTTTTTTGAACCCCTGATGCAATAAAAATTGTGTTATAAGTTTGACGTGTCTGTCTATCTTTCTGCCTGCCTGTCTATCTCGTCATAGCTCCCAAATGGACCGAACGATTTCAATTTATTTTGTACCAAATCGGTCGAGCCGTTTAAGAGTTGTGGCTGGTGAAGCTGGAGAAAAATAACCGAATGTCTGCTGTCTTTAATTTTTTTATAGTTGTAAATAGCATTGTCATCCGGTTCGAACCATGAAAATTGCAGCCTGCTAGCTTATCGGGAAGTGCCTCAAAATTGAGTTGCAAAATTTCAACCGGAACGACAAACAAACAAGAAAGTGTATAACAAGAAAGTGAGTGTATGAAAACGTGGGAAAAATGATAAAATGACAACTTTACGTCCTGCAATCGGATAAGGATCTATGATACGGAACCCGTCTCAATGAATCGGACTCACACTTGTCCGCTTCATAATTTCACGGTCGTGATGTATTCGACTATATTTTGGCGCCGGATCCGTCCGCGATCGGAAGACAGTTTATTTCTGGATTATTTATGATCTATCTATCTTGTACCAGGCGATCATACGATTAGAGGAGTTCTAGATGTTTTAGGATTTACTTAGACGAGGGTTTTTACCATCCATTTCCCCGATTCATGAAAACTTTTATTTTTATTCATATTTGTCTTTTTTTAAATCTACTCCTGCACTAAGGACTTTTTATGGTTGTACGTATGTAATGTATGTATGTATGTTTGTCCGCGATTATCTCGCGTTTGGCTGAAGCAATTTTGATGCGGTTTCAGAAAAGTATTTTTTACATTCAGGAGAAGGTTTTAGTCTTTAACCGACTCAAAAAAGAAGGTTCTGAGTTTGACCTGTAAGTATGTCTGTGTTTGAGTGAAGATTTTTAGTTATTATTAGACAGAGTGTTATCAATATATGTTAATTTATGCAATAACAGATTCTGCTTAATGGGACAGTACGTTTTAAACAAATTATGTGTTATCCACAATTTACGAAATAACTCATAGTTGGTATGCATTGATGAGTTACAAATATTTGCTTTAATCCAGTTTTGTGCTTTGAACCTAGAACATTAACGGCTTGAGACAGACGCGACCCATTTTCAATAACATATTTATAGCAGTTTGTTTATTATGATCGTAAACATAATAATTCTATTGATACACGCGCGCGGGGTGATTGTGACGATCTGTCTAAAATTCTCTACGTTATGCATTTTCTTTATATTTTAGTGCAAGTAATTAAAGCTAGTAAAATTTAATGAAGTGAAATTATGTATTCTGTAAATAGGATATTTTATCACTTTTACATGTCTTTTTTGACAACGCTGGAGTCGACATTTCCTATCTGACTACCCTGAGAAGAAATGTCGAAACAAACTCAGGGGTCGCAGTCTCTTTTAAAGTCCAGACAATTTTCAAATCAAGTGTATTTGTAGTCCCAGTGTTGGGCAATATATTCACTAAAAGCTACGTAATATGGCAGGAATTTATAAGGAACTAGCTGTTGCCAGCGACTTTGCCCGCGACAGACCGAAAACGACCACACAGTCACATAAGATGGGGACGAAAAGTAGGTTTTAATCCTAGTTATCAACTATCTGTATATCAAATATCGTCCAATTCTGTTTAGTGGTTTTTGCGTGATTAACAGACGTTCGTACATACTTTGAAACTGTCGCATTTTTATTATTAAAAGGATATGTTGTGTATTGAACATCATTTATATATAAAAACAAATATTGTCCTATTGAGTGATATTAATTAAAAAAACAAAGGTATTTTTATTCTACCGAGAATAGCAGAACTAAAGTATTCATAATCTTTAAAAATATCTTATTCTGGTAATAAATTCGCATAACCAGAGGTTATTGTAACAATCTAGTAAATTAGTAGTCTGATATAAGGTTTTATCTATATCTATACTAATATATAAATCTGAAGAGTTTGTTTGTTTGTTTGAACGCGCTAGTCTCAGGAACTACTGGTCCAAATCGAAAAATTCTTTTTGTGTTGAATAGACCATTTATCGCGGAAGGCTTTAGGCTATAAACCATCACGCTGCGACTAATAGGAGCTAAGATACAATGGAAAATGTGAAAAAAAAACAGGGCAGGTATAAATCATTACTTATATCTTCTGAAGTCTGAAGTCGCGGGCAACAGCTAGTTAAAATATAAATAACATACCCAATGTTGATTTTCTTTCTTATTTCTATTTGTCTTGGAACTTTCGATTTTGAGTTTTGTTTCATCACCGTGGAGTATTTAATCAAAATAGTTTACCTGTGAAACAAAATACATTGATAAGTAAAGTAGTTTGCTCAGCTTACAAATGTAAAACACATAATTTTTAAGCTTTAAAGTCTTTGCTCGCCATAAAAAATGCCACAATAAGAAACACCCCTACGCACAACATATAAAGTCTTCTATACAAATAAAAAAATGTAGAAAAGAACAATTTTTTAGAAATGACTGCTGCTTTTTTTGAAAAAAAAAAGTTTCAAACTCGATGGGCGAGCCCTAACAGCAGACCAGAAGATATAGTGTTTCAAATATCAGATCCCACATATGCTTGCAAGTAGACTGAGGGTGTAACATTCCTATCACACCTACAAACGACCTGATGACCTTGAAGACCTGAACCGATTTCTGCCAAACATAGCCAAGGACACTCTCGACTGATATACGTTTCAAACTAAAAAACCGCATCAAAATCGGATCACCCGTTTGGCAGCTACGATGCCACAAACATACACACACACACACAGTCAAACTTATAACAGCCCGTCGTTTTTGCGTCGGGGGTCAAAAATCAAGGAAATTATAAAGGTAAGTTACGTAATAAGTAAAATAGGCCCCACTCAGGTGATTGTAGAAATCTAAAACCACAGTTGGACAATGAACCCAGATGTGTATGAAGTAAACCGCAGTAAACGGTGAATAAAAATTTAATAACTTTTGTATTTATTGCTGAAGTATTGTAAACCGCGGCCGATTACAATAAAACACGGTTTTCTCAAGTGAAAGTTATATTGTTACAGATTAAACTACTTGACAGTCACTCAATGTTTAGTTGAATGGTTAAATGCGATCCGTTGTTGTGATTTGAAGGATTCAGTACAAATTCCCTTAAGAAAACTATTTACGATCGAAATCGCTCAAATTTATTTATTTCATTAGACTTTTTTGAGGATTTCAAATATCTATACAATGTAAGTAATTTTTTTTTTGACATAATTATATAAGTTTAGTCTAATATAGTTTTAAAATGTAAATATTAGTAATAGTTCTTAATGCTTCATTAAATAAATAAATACTTATTAATTCAGTTATATTTTAAGCAGCAAAAAAGGACAAAAAATCTAATCTGTCCTACTCTATTACCCCTTAGAATGACAGAAATAGGACAATACTTAAGAAGCACTCATAATTGAGTACCGTTATCCATTCGCAAGTACCAGGAGAGCATACCTACAAAGAGTACAGCCCCGGTGAAACAGTGGAGCAATAAAGGTAAGCCTTTAGGTCCATAAGCAATTCAGGTCAGCTGGTAACAGCGGCCGCCATTTTCGCGAAATGAAAATAAACTCGCGGGAAAAAGCTAGTTAATAAATTGTAGATTCAGAAGCTGTAGTGTTCGGATATTGCTCGGATATTTTATTTTGTAAATATTGCGAGTAAGTTGCTGGAAATTTTAAAAGGATTTCTCTTAATACATATACAGAAAGGTTCACACATTCATAAAGAGCTACTTTAAAAAAAAATCTGCTCTTGCACTAAGCCTCTTATATCGCGAGAGGTTTCACAATCATTCAAGTCACATGCACAAAGACAGACACCCAGACTCAGGACAAGTAGTCGTGGATCACACAAACGCTTGTCCTTCGGAGACCGGGCCAGCGACATTCGCGTTTAGTGGGTTTGGCGTACTGAACTGAACCATATATTTGTAGCTTATGGCCATATGCAAAAATAACACTTAATTGAGTGACGTTCCAAATATATACTAATCTGTCTATAAATTCTAATTGTTAAATACCAGGACAGCATGACACCTAAGGCCATCATTGATGCGTTGTACTTCAACACACCTGCGTCTAACAGCTAAGTGCGTTCTGTTTCCCGAAGCTACAGAATATTTACAATCTGTCAAATATCATAAATCCTCTTATCGTATAACGGCCGCAGATCTATGACCGACTGACGATATCGCACCGTTCCGTTTTACGAGCGCCCACATTTTTATTACTTGTTCAATAGTAAACACATTGCGACGGATTTTCTTCCTATAAAAATGTGATGTTTACGTTAAACCAGTGTGTAACTGTCCCACTGCAGGCCTCTCGTACAGAAAACTAGCATTGACAATAACGCTTGTGACCTGCCCCACGTTGGGCGCCATTACCGAAGTTGTTAATACCACCAGCGAGAACAAAAGAACATTGATCACCTTATAGTGATGAAAAAATATCTTTACCCGAATACTTTAGTTTAAAAAAAATCAATTGGAAGTGCTCTTATCATATCCGCGAGACAATAGCGTGAAGTGCGGATACGAAAACGGATATCCGCTCGTCGCATTCCTATGCTTATGGGTCGCGACTGGCGGCTTTTCAACGGGTTGTGGAGCAAACTGGAAACATTTGAAGTCCTTCGAAACTCAGTAGTAGATTTAAATGTTTTAAGTTAATCAATAATAGAAATTAGTTTTCCTTTAGACATTGACAATACAAACGTGACGGTTGTGACGGTTTGTCAGTCAGAACAAGCATTTGTCGATCACACAAATACTTGCCTTACGCTTGGATAGAAACTACACCGTACAGTTGCCAACTCGAAAATATTACCAAAAGTGGTTGAAAAAAAAAAACAGATGCAAGACACAACAGAATAATAATTATTATGTAAAGAACACAAGTAAATTATGTTGTAAGTTTCGAACGTATCACTTATACGAATATCACACAATCTTTTCCAGTATTTTGATACGTCACAGCTAACCCTCTCGACAATGCCGTATCGACCCCGCACCTCATTACTGCCGGCGGAAGTACGCGGGACTCCGCATCCGGGATCCCGGGTCCCGGAGTCCGGGATTACGAGCGCTTTGCGACTGACCTTGTTATGTATACTTAAAGAGTTTTATTTAAAATCTCGCGTTTTGTTTTCGTTTTGCGGAGTTCTTTGTGGTGAGGTTAGATGTGTTGGGTCTGTTGTCTGTTTCAGAAGTTTATATTAATGTTATTTCTGCGTTAAAATATGGAAATGGCATTTAATTTTGATCAGTGTTTTCTCACGTTTTTGTACACTCACTTACTTTTCTTGTTTGTTTGTCGTTCCGGTTGGATTTTGCCACTCAATTTTGAAGCACTTCCCGATAAGCTAGCAGGCTGAAATTTTGAAGGTCGCTTCAAACCCGATGACAATGCAATTAATAACTATAAAAAACTGGCTGGATCGATTTTGATAAAATTTTAATGGAGTCAAGATTTCTAACATTGAATCGATGAGAGAGCCATGTGAAACGATAGTTTTTGGAGAATGTACCTACTTGTTGATATTGAAGAAGCTTGATTTAATCTTTTAACTTGATAAATTCTCAAAATTCTTATTCATTTTTATTCTCTATGTGTGAAAAATGGTTAGATGTCTACCACCCCGAATGTAAGCTAGCTTGAGTAAGTGGTTTTTAAAAATGTATGTCTGTTCTATAACACTCGACAACGGCCTTGAAGATATATGTTTAGACTAACATACAGCCCATGAGGACGTAATAATTACGAATATATGTACAACAAAACAAAACTAAACTATAGGTGACCAACTTTTAAGCACTCGCCTCAAAAACGGAAGGTTAAGCACTACATTAACTACATTTTGGGGATTGTCAGTTAAAAACATTATTAATCTGGGTTTCCTCACAACGTTTCTTTTCCATTTCTCAGTGAAGTCAGAATAATTAAACAAGTACATTTAACGTTGACGAGATTTTTTTGGTATTTTGTGTTGGATGGAATCTGCACCTTATGCATAACGCCTTGTGAAAAAAAACATCTTGAAATAACCCTTTTCTCGAAATAAGTAGGCAAACAAAAACTCCTCAAATAAAAGTTCTACGTCTCCCAATATCAATATCCAGGACACAGCCATCCGAAACACATTTCCTAACAGAATGTCAGCGAGGAGATAAGAAAAATTAAATGAACGGCCAATTTCCCGGAGCGCCGGGATCCCGGCCCCGGGACTGCAGCCCGGCCTGCCCCGGCACTATCTACAAATTGTTTAAACGCAGTATTTATCACTGGCAGGTTACAAGTTGTGTCCTGGACGCTTGCCAGATGTCAACTGTCTAACATTATTGCTGCTATGACAGTTTAAATACTGAAAACATTAAAAAAGTTTAGTTTTTTTTAATTAATTTGTGACCTGGACTGTCAATTTTGATGCAGTTTTTGTGTTTTGTAAATTTAAAGATGAAACTCTATGGAAAATCTCCATTAAATGGCGAAGTTTTGTCCTTCTGTCTGTATGTCTCATAACTATGATAGCCAGATGGTGATAGTTGTACGTAATGATATGATGACTGCTGATGTATTTGTAATATAACAAGGGTTGGTACGGTCATTAATTTTCTTTGCTAATTAGTTTTTCTTCAGCCATTGTGCGAAATCTTAGTATCGCGAGTCGAAAAGGTAACTGAAGGTTGGTAATATGACCAAACTAAATGGTTAAGATGAGGGGAGGCTAAGCTACGAGTACAATCCATCGATCACGGGTTAAGCTATGCTCGATACGGTCGGCCCGTGGACGGGTGAATGTCACGAGGTCCTCCGGGTTGCGTTAGAAAGTCTGACAACTAGTCTGACTAAGGGCTATCGTGTTGCCCAGGTAACTAGGTTGAGGAGGTCAGATAGGCAGTCGCTCCTTGTAAAACACTGGTACTTAGCTGAATCCGGTTAGACTGGAAGCCGACCACAACATAATTGGGAAATGCAGGATGATGATGATCACACAAAATGATTAGCTAGATCTAACAAAATGATTTCAAGATAACTTTATCTGTAGAACTGTAGAATTCATAAAATGGAATTATTAATTTTGAAGTCTTACCAAAATACACCATAATCTATCATTAATCTAACTAGAATCTATAATATTGTGCAATCTTTTAGATAGCAAACCTGCCGGCAATACGGATAGCCGGAAGTATATAATGATTATATACAATGAAGGTCAAATGTACGCACACTCAATAAATGTACATCCAATGTGAGCATGGCTGGTTATATATTAAACACTAGCTGTTGCCCGCGACTTCGTCTGCGTTGTTAGAAGATATACGTTATGACTTTTTCTTCGCTCCTTTGAGTCGCAGCGTGATGGTATATAGCCTAAAACCTTCCTCGATGAATGGTCAACGCAAAAATATTTTTTCAATTTGAACCAGTAGTTCCTGAGATTAGAGCGTTCAAACAAACAAACTCTTCAGCTTTATATATTAGTATAGATTAACTTATAAGTAGATATAACATCAATACAAATGGGAGACATACTAATTCCTACTAATATTATAAACACGAAAGTTTGTATGTATGGATGTTTGTTCCTCTTTCACGCAAAAACCACTCAACGGATTTAGACGAAACATGCTACACAGATAGTTTATAACCAGGATTAACATATAGGATAGTTTTTAACCCGTTTTAATTTTCGATTTGTCACGTGCGGACCCGCGTCTCAAACAGCTAGTATGACTGCTGAATAGGTAGAAAATAAATCAAAATGTTTTTTTGTCGATTTTCTCTCAAGCCTTAATTTGATTTAAATCCTGGGATAACTCAAACACGGTTATCTGATCCCAAGCTAAGCAGAGCTTGTGTTATGGTAACCAGACAACTGATAAACTTACTTATATATTTCTAAATACATACATATTATAGATAAATTACACCCAGACACAGAACAAATGATAGTGCTCATCACACAACATTTGTCCTGGGCGGGAATCGAACCCACGACCTCCGGTATAGCAGTCAGGTTCACAAACCACTAGACCAACACGCCCGTCATTTAAATCGGTTTTCCGTTAATATGTTACAGACAATCATATATACAGACAGATTTACTTTCATTTTATATAAGTAGGTGATGGATCAAATAAGTTAAATAATTACTAAAAACCTTCATACCTTACAGGTCAGACAGAAGAACCTCTTTTTTTAGAGTCGGTTAAAGCTTCTCCTGAATGTAAATACTTTTCTGAAACCGCATCCAAATTGCTTCAGCCAAACGCGAGATAATCGTGGACAAATATACATACATACAAACTGAGACCTCCTTTTTTTGACTAGCAAATATAAAAAATACTGTATACAATAAATAACGTTATTTGATTCCAATAACCGATGTTCCCTTAGCCAGCGAGTACCAGGGCGTCATAAAGTGTAGCGGGTGTCTCGCGACCCACTTCCACTTGGCGTCCGATAGAAAGCAAACTCGCTAGAACCACTATTATATGTTCAAGCTAACTTTCTTACTATTGTCGGGTCTGCAGAGGTGCTAGTTAGCAATACTATGTGTTTATGTGCGCCTAGTAGTTTATGCGTTTTAAGTAGGTTAATTTCTGGATTAAGTTAGAAAATTGAAGTCAATTATTTTTAAGTGTATTTTGAATTTGTACAGTTTTGGACCCAAAGGGTAATTGGACTCCATGCTATGGTACCGCTGTGTATGTCTGTCACCAAGCTATATCTCTTGAACCATCTTGGGGAGGCCTATTGTACTATAGACCCCGATAGTCTGAATTAATTTATTGATCTCTTGAACAGATAGATGATTAAAATTGTCGCAGGTGCCTGTTTTTTTGCCGCCATATTGGATACCTACTAAAATTACCGTCTATAATTATATGAATTTAACAGGTCCCCATTCAACAAAACATGGTTTTGGGTCATTTTATAGCCTAATTTTGCTGTTGTGTTACTTAAATCTTTATAAAACATCCTAAAAACTTTAAAATACTTTAGTTCTTCACGGCGCTCAATAGATGGTTCTGTCAAAAATACCCAAATGAAGTTGATTAATAGTGATCAGTGTCCCTAATATTAATCCCACGTTTAATTGACGAGGCACCCGTTTGGGGTCCAAATTAAATGACCCCTGACCTTACAGCGTCCACCAGGAGTTGACCTCCAGGTCTTTTAATCAGGCACCCTCGGGACGAACAGGGGATGAATATCAAACAGTTTTGTATGTTTTCATGTAAATATATTAAGTTGGCAATTATACTTGTGTCGTAAAGGGAATATTAGTGATGCTTTTATGTATTAAGGCAAGATATAAAAGTATGTTACCACAATTATGCCACCTGATTTATAATTATTTATATATCATTCGTTAATTTTCTTTATACTTAAAATATTATAAAAAGGACTTACGTCCTTTTTAGTTTTAATCGTAACTTAACTAACGTAACTTTTCAAAACGCGAAAAAAATGAATTATAAATGCGAAAGTATGTGCCTGTTTTTGTGTATATTTGTCGCCTCTTCACGTTTGAACGCCCGGACCGATTTCGATGAAATATGGTTTGGGGGCAGCTGATAGTGACCCTGACTGCTATACCGGAGATCGATTCCCATCCAGAACAAATGTTTGTGAGATGAGCACGATCATTTGTTCTGTGTCTGAGTGTAAAAAAATGTCACTTTAAGACGCGTTTCGCCAGCCAGATTCTCATGTTATGGAAGCGAAGTGAGTATGAAATTAAACACAATATCATGTGACACTGACACTCGAGTTTATTTAAAAATATTACAACTCTAGTCTTCAGGAGTTATCAAATATATGATATCTAAAACCCGGTCAAGAGTGAGACTGTGTTGAAAAAGAGTTCCGTACCTTCATGAATACTTAAATATATTTTGATTCAGAATTGATGGCACGGATAGCTGAGTGGTTGAGGTCAATACGCCAAAGTCACTGTGCGACGTGTTAGTATTCCCGCGTAGGACAAGCATTTGTGTGATCCACGAATGCTTGTACTGAGTCTGGGTGTCATTGTGCATGTGATTTTAATGTTTGTGAACCCCCCGCGACAAAAAGATTCAATGCCATACGTTTCTGAGAAATACAATAAATCGTTTTCTATTTTCGTTTCGACAACCAAAAAATATGTTTTAAGCCCAATTATTTTCTTTTCAGCATTTGCTATTATTTTCTTTAAAGTTAATCCAGTATTGTTCAACATTTTTTTATACGATCTACAATTTTTAGCGATTCAAGTGTAAATAAACTGCGCAAAACAAAAAAATATATGCGTAAAACGGGTATAACAGTACTAGAATAGCAAATATATTTGAAAATGCGACATTACCAATTTATTCTTCCAATGTTCCTATTACCCTTACAAGCCCCTGTAATTTCTGGGCGCCTAGTACATTGTGTCACACTAATTATTTGACTCGCACCCTCGCTGACTACTGCTGACCTCAGAGGTCTTTTAATCAGGCGGCCATATTGGGTCCTGTTCTAATCTTTGCAGTCAATTGGTACTTGTTACTTATGGTCTCCTAGTATACGGTTATTGCTACAAGGAAAAATAAAGATCCGAAAAGCAATTAATTTTACTGCTCTGGATGCTTTAACGATTCGCCATAATCTCATTAACGGATAAACCGATTTTGATGATTTCGAATTACACAGGAAACTTTGTTCACATAAAAAAATATCTCATCGAAATCGGTCCATTCGTTTGCGAGCTACGATACCACAGACAGACATTGACGTCATACTTATAAATAACACCTAACTTTTGCGTGCGTGGTTAAAAATATATAGTTATGTATGTATGTTTGTGTTACAACTCAACCACTGTGCTGATTTTGATAAAATTTACTCGGAGGATAGTTTGAATAGCTTTTTATCGAACTCCAAGAAAAGACATTACAAATATTGCAATATACTTTTGTAAACGGAAATAGAGCGAAGCCACAAGAAAAAATAGAGTTTTGTTAAAAAAAAATATGAAA
This sequence comes from Trichoplusia ni, assembly GCF_003590095.1. NCBI lineage: Eukaryota > Metazoa > Arthropoda > Insecta > Lepidoptera > Noctuidae > Trichoplusia > Trichoplusia ni. Next base: position 3,496,745 of record NC_039503.1, read on the forward strand.
AATATTAAAAAAAATTGCCTCATTAATCCTGAAACAATTAAAATATATCTAACACTTTTAAAGTCGTTTAGTATTGGTATAGGTCAGTGCTGCTTAACCCTGTCGCGACGGCGTGACAGATATTATTAGACAACCTGTCACTGAGTGTCGCGATCGCTTCGACCCTTGCCTACATCTGACAACACTTGTTAACTGAAATATTGATTGGTTTACCGATGTCTTAGATATAATTAATTATTTAATTATAAACGGTAAAGTAAATGACTTACTATTTAAACGGCTAAACTTACTTTTGATACCATGCTGTCAATTTTAGAGAAAATCTTTTACAGTTCTCCGAGGAAATACAGGCGGAGCAATAGTATTTATAATGCAAATTTAATTGAGAAAGAATTAAGATGACATATTTGCCCATGAGTGGGGCCTTGATACTTACTCTATTGACCTGAGCTGACGCAAAAAGACGCTTAGACCTTTAAGGTTGTCTCATATAGGAAATGAAGACTACAGCAATTTTAATGAATTAAATATTTTAACAACAAAAGCAACTCTACAAGTACTCTTAAAATAAAAACTATTTTGTGGTCGAGTGGCGTACGCACCGGTTTCAAGGTGTCGCTAGCTCTGAGGTCCCGGGTTCGATCCCCGGTCGGGTCAATGTACAAATTGTCATTTCTACATTGTCTCGGGTCTGGGTGTTTGTGGTACCTTCGTTGTATCTGAATTCCATAACACAAGTGCTTTAGCAACTTACTTTGGGTTCAGAACAATGTATGTGATGTTGTCCGCATTTCCGCATTTATTAAGTCAATATTAATGTAATTTTATAAGACTATTTATGGGAATCGGCTGCAAAGTAAAAATACAGACAAATTGGCAACCTACTTTTTTAAGTCACTTAAAAAAGGATGAAACATCAGATTCTTATTTTCACAATAAATGAATACATTTAATAAAAAAGCCAACACTAGGTCAGTATTACCAGTCCAATCATTATCTCATTAAATAAATACTATCATAAGTACGTGGCGAGTGCAGCCGCGTGAAAAAGAAAGCGGTCGGTGAGCTCCGATCGTGCGCGACGCTTCCCCTTCCGGCAGGCGTATGTAACGAGGGAGGTTCGGTTCCCGCTGCGGTAACACCTCGCTTGCAACATGTAGTAACTGAACCTATGATGTAAGTATTTTTCGTATGGTTGATGTTCAACCTGGGCCCCAATTAAAAGAATGAATGGAAATAGGATTTAAATAGCACTATTCCTATTCGGCGTCGTCGTGGGCGACCTAGGAAGCGGTGGCGAGACGACCTCTACGCTTACCGCGCAGGCTGGTTCCATGCGGCCCACAATAGAGAGTCGTGGAAGGATTTGGGGGAGGCCTTTGCCCAGCAGTGGGACACAGTAGTCTAGGAAAAAAAAATCCTATTCTCCTAAGCGTTTTTGAAACACAATAATTGGAAATTCAGTACACGCAGGGTCAATACAATGAATTTCCAATTATTGTTTTGGCAATAAGTTAATGAATACCTAGACTAAGATACTTATTAATTACCGATAACGGTCAAGCTGTCACTGTAAATTGACAAGTGGCGGTTAAGATACCTTTAATAATTCAGTTTATGAAATCACCAAATAATACTAATAATATAAGCTCTAAAATGTATGGATGTTTGTTCCTCTTTCACGCAAAAACCACTGAACTGATTTAGACGAAACTTGGTACACGGATAGTTTATAACGTATTAAGTTAGACCTACGTGCATTTACTTGCCAATCCAGTTCCTAACCACAGAAGGAGTCGCTTAACCAGAAACACTTGTTTCAATTTGCTTCAAGAGATTTTCAGAGCATTTAATATCGGGCTTCGTAGGTTTGTACGTCGCTAAGTGTGAACTTCACAACCCATCCAATTACTGACCTTGGCGAGAGTTGCTTAACCTGGACTGGCTTTTACGTTTACGATGGGAAAACTAACTGATTAACTAAATAAAGAGTTGATTAATCGTAATTATGAAATTATAATTATTGTGAATCTCATGCTAGGTACCAGGCTCTCAGAAACGTTAGGTTGTTAACCTCAGCTATTGTGAAACATAACGCTACTGGCTTCCGGGACCGGGCAGAGGACCCTACACTTCCTGCTCTTTGTTGCACAACAAAAGCTTTAAAAACGAAATTCATAACCGCATTTTTAATTTTACCAGAATTACACAAAAATAAAAATTAATCAAACACAAGTACCTATTAAGAGTATTTTGTCGAACCAAGAGTCAAATCTAATGGTCTACTGCTTGGTCGTTTGTTCGTCCATCTGTCACCAGATATAAACTTCAGCTCCTAACATTTATCCAAAACATTTATCCAGAGTGTGCATCGAATACACGACCTCCGGTATAGCAGTCAGGATCAATAACCACAAGACCAAAAGACACAAATGTGTTTAAAACGCAGCCTAAGAGAGAGAGAGAGCATAATGTAAGAAAGAAACGAAACGAAAATAAAAGGTGTGTGTAAAAATAAGCAAATATAAAACTGCGTAATAAATAACAAACCGGTTAGCGCTGAGGTTATTTTTAACTGACAATGCAAGATATATTTAGAGGCGTTTTGCTATTTTCGAATTGCTTATGAAATTATTATTAAAAAAAAATCTATCGGAATTTGGTCAAATAGAAAAAATGCCAAAAATAGTTTTAGAACTGGCAACCCTTGAAAAAACTCCTGTTTTTTGTAGTTTTTTTTTACAGTCGGTTCAAAACACTGCAATTTTTGCAATTAGTTAAGTTATTCTTAATTGTCTCTCTGTCACTTTGAAGTGAATAGTAGAGACAAATACGTCTCTCAGTAAATTATCGTTTGTCAATAAGGCTGTATGAAATTTGAGTCTCATAAAAAGTACTAGGCAATAATAAAATGCAGGCTCTCTCATAATTTAAGAATTTTATAAATGTGGCTTGAATTGTAGAAAGACAAAGAGGTTTGGATGGAAAAGGGAGGCATTTTCCCAGCTTTTTATAAGAAAAACTAGCTGTTTTTCGCTGCCCGCGACTTCGTCCGCGTGGTTAGTTATAAGTTATGATTTATATCTGCACTGTTTTTTCCACATTTTCCATTGTATCTTCGCTCCTATTAGTCGCAGCGTGATGGTTTATAGCCTAAACCTTCTTCGATGAATGCTCTATTTAAAACAAGAATTTTTCAATTTGAACCAGAAGTTCCAGAGATTAGCGCGTTCAAACAAACTCTTCAGCTTTATTAGTATAGAGTATAGATATAGATAACTATAAGCGATATTCTCGAATCGAAAACCATCCCTTAGCAAACCTTCAGGTACGTATGTTAATAACTTGTGACAAAAATATGCAACAACTTGCAGTATCCTGTACCAGGGGCGCAGCGCGGCGAGAGGACCGGTCGGCCGTGAGCCAGGTCGACGACCCGCGGTTCATTGCCGGCTGGCTGAGGTCGCCAGATCGCGCTGATAGCGTGTACGTATTGTCTCATACGTATATTTGCACTACAGGTAATGTTGAGATGTCTAACGTTTTCTTATGCCCTGGTTGGGTTTAGCTGTTTTTGAATGCTTATGTGAGAATATAACTCATCTTTCTGGTGTGGGTATAAAATACATTTAATTAAAAAATCAGTATGGGAATGACATTATTTTTCGATAAGTGACGTGACTTTTACTTGTCAGTTCGATAAAAATAAAGGACTTGTATTGGTAATGATTTTTAGATAAACATCAAAAACAAATACTGTAATATTCTAGAACTTTTGATTTTACCCCCAACCTATGATGTACCCAGCTCCCAGCCTCCCCGACAGCTGAGCCCCAGTATCACAGCGCGACTGTCTCACTGACCTCCACAGTTACTGTGACACAGTATCACATAGTAAGACTGCGCGACACAACTGTAATCACATAACGACTGACAAAAACCTAAGGGCAAAATTTTATCTCTTCTATGCGTCTACTGTGCGTCGTTCCTGCGTACATGACAGACCAACATTTAAATTAACTAAAAATTTCTCTACCTTAAAAAGTTTTAAAATAAGCCGCCATAAGATAAGTATATTCCATAAAAAGTATTCTTTACAACCGGTAGCGCAAGTTGTGCCCAAATATAGCGTAGCGCCAATTATATTTATTTATGTAACACGTATGTACATCGTGCATGACCTTGGCTCGCTCGGATACACAAAAATACCTCATAATGGAAGAGATTACAATTAAACAATGTTTTCAGAAGATCTAGTTTATACAATATTTGGGATTTAGATCAAGCTTTCGTTGGGACCGGAGTGTAGTGCAGTGGCATGGTGACCTTGTTATTCTAAGGATGGATTTGTATGAAAAACGTTCTAGATTCGAAACCAGGTTTTCTGTATTACCCTAATGAATGGTGTAGGGAAACGTCTTGAGTAGACTTGGCGCCTAAATAATGGCATTGCGAACAAGCAGGATGATCTATGCTTAAACCTTATCTGTGTGAGTAGGGAAAATGTTTTCCTAGTAATATTTACAGACTTATTGGAGTAATTTTATTGCCTTCTTTAAAACCAATAAAAAAAATAAAAAAAAATGCAAAATAACATATTTTCTCGTACGAAGCGACAAAATGAAACTCATTCAACTTATGCAAATCTATACTAATACTAATATAAAGCTGAAGAGTTTGTTTGTTTATTTGGACGCGCTAATCTCAGGAACTACTGGTCAAAATTTTACAAATTCTTTTTGTGTTGAATGGACCATTGAATCACCGAGGAAGGTTTTAGGCTATATGCCATCACGCTGTGACTAATAGGAGCGCAAATATAATGGAAAATATGGCAAAAACAGGGAAAATTATTCAACTTCGAGGGCTTCCGTTCAAAAATTCCAAACTTATATCATCTAACCACGCGGACGAAGTCGCGGGCAACAGTTAGTAAACAAATATTTAGAAAACGATATAAAGCAAAATATCTTGCTCTTATTACAGTTTAATATAAATATAGAAACTGTATAAAACTCTATCACATATCTCATTTGCGGTAAAACATGTCGGAACAAGAAAAAAAGCAATAACAGAGTCGTCAAGCGATCTCATCGCGAGCTGCGTTTGAAATGATCTCAACTGTCATAATGTGTGAGTTGAGATACTGCTCGTGTCTGCACTGTGACAACTAGATGATTACTAGGCTGTATTATCTATGGTAGTAGTGACCTGTATTAGACTACGCTGTGGAAGGATTCTTTATAAATCGTGTCTTTTGTACATATTTAAATTGTGAATGGTGTTTACAATTGAAATATTTTATTTGACGGAGAAATCCTAATGAGATGGGGAGACGATATAAAACAGATAGTAGAAATAAGATGGTTGCAAATTGGGCAAGAGACAGAAGAAGATGGTATAAACACGGGGAAGCTTATGCCCAGCAGTGGGTTATTCAAGGCAGATAATAATGAAATAATATAAAATTTCACACTACGCCATTTGGCCTATGTTTTGAGTGCTAGATAACTGATGAACATACATAATATATTTATTTCACAAATTTCTAAATACACACTTTCTATACATAAATGGTGTTTGATTTGGCCCAATATTTCTAAGTTTCAAATAACTAGCACAATCGTATATAGACAATGTTCAACGAAATCCCTTTACCACAATAAAATTATATTGCAAATGATTAGAATCAAATATAAGTCACTCTCTACTCCTTACACACTACTCTATGGCACCCAAACAGCTGTCAGCGTCAATAGTGCAAAAATAATTTTCAAAAAAACATGGCAGTTCATTTAACGTCAAAACGTATATCATAATACAAGGCAGTGTGTGCGAAACACAATCTGTATTTAAAAGTTTGAACTGTCAAATATTTCTTCTGCCGTGTGAATTGAAGAGCGTTTTGTTTTTAATTAACTATTTATGTTAATTTGTAGTACTTGAATTGTACTTACCTTTGCGGGTTTTTTTTGTTTAGATAAGTCAAGATTCTTTAAAACATGTATGTAATTATGTTTCACAGATTTTGTTGAATATCTTCTGTCACTCGCTTTGTAATTCATAGGTATGTGACATTAGATGACTCATGTCCAGAGAGACTTACAAATAACGTGACTATTGGTAAAAGTATTTCCAAACTCAGTTGAGTAGATCCTGAGATATTCCCCTACAATCACAGACTACAATACTAACTGTTGCCCGCGACTTCATCCGCGTGGTTAGAACATATAAGTTATGATTTATACCTGCCCTGTTTTTTCCACATTTTCCATTGCATCTTCGCTCCTATTAGTCGCAGCGTGATGTTATATAGCCAAAAATCTTCCTCAGTGAATGGTCTATTCAATTTGAACCAGTACTTCCTGAGATAAGCGCGTTGAAACAAACAAACTAACTCTCCAGCTTTATATATTAGTATAGTCTAGCTGCGAACAAACTTTGTTTTGCCATTCAATTGATTTTTAGGGAATAAAAAAATGATATTAAAAATAAATGTTGTCCGATTCGCAGACCTACCGAATACGTATACAAATTTTCATAAGAATCGGTCGAGCCGTTTCGGAGCAATTCCCTTACAAGCACCGTGACACGACAATTTTATAAGATGCACGGATTAAACTAGACCAAGTTCAAATTACATAATTGTATAAGTGTTACGTTTCGGTCTGACTGTTCACAGATATAAGTTATGAGTTTAAACAAGCTGTTATGATACACATACAGTCTGAAGAAATAATTACTTTCACTTAAGAAATTAATGACTCAAGCACGAGTATTAAATCATACTGCCGACTAGTTTGAGTAAAAAAAGTGTAAAAAAAAGTTGTAAGCTTTTAAAATGATTTGTATTTAGTTCTTATATAGGTTTGTCGTTTTAAGGGGCTTAGTAGCATTAATTTATTTAAGACTAGCGGTCGCACGCGGCTACGCCTGTGTGTGATATCGCTGTAAAGTGTAATACCATTTTTTTGTCGTGTATATCGAATCCTATGTTACTCCTTATCCCTTCAAGACCATGTGTACAAAGTTTCATGATGATCGGTTAAGTATTTTTCGTGTCAAAGCGTAACAAACAAACTTACATCCACATTTATAATATTAGTAGGGAAGTAGAGATATTTGCAGTTGTGGAAAAGGGATGCTGCTCTATGCATATTATAATGTTGTTTCAGTTACACAATTGCAATACTTTTACTGTTAGAGATGGTAATAGTATTAAATCTTAATTCCTTCTACAGATAGGATAGACGTCATAACTTTTACTTATCATTTTCTGTCTACCTTGAGAAGAAACGTCGAAACAAACTTGTGACTGCACGGATAGCCGAGTAGTTGAGGTCACCATACCAAGCCTCTGAGTGCGACGTGTCGCGGGTTCGATACACGCTTGTAGAAGTAAGCAAACACAGAGGACAAATGCTAGTAGAGTCTATGTGAGAGAGAGCCTCTGCCAAATACTGTCTAAAAACATTTTAAAATACTTCGATTCTTTTAGATCTAGACTTATTATACACCTTAATGGTGTAAATTTGCGACTTTTCATTCAATTTAAAACGTTCTTTATCGCAAATATCGGACACATCCAATTAATTGGATAGTACATCAAGTCTATTAAAATATGTAGTTATTCCACAGAAGCGACGTTTTCTCACCGAGAATAATTACCGTCGAATTATTCGCTGCACTTTTCAACCAATTAATAATTTTTCACGCTTTTTATCGATTTTCTGACAAACGTTTTTAATTATATTTTCTTTTATGCATATTAGTAATGTAGTTTTAGATGATTTTGTGTGTGTAGTACTTCTTACTATATTTCATTTGCATTCGATACTTCAAGCATTTCTTTTAAAAGTAATTTCACGGAAACCTGGATATTTTTCCTGCTACAGATAAATTTTATATCATTTGATTAAACCTGAATTGTAAAAATCAAATGTAGGTTTGGCTGATAAGAGACAGATGGATAGACAGACAGACAGTACTTCTGTGTTTCGATCCTTATTTAATTTTTTTTAGTAGCTACCGGGGTGTTGTCGCTTATAAAGAGTCGCAACATAAACGCGAAAGTTTTATGATACGTATAGATAACCATTGAACCAATTTAGACGAAACTTGGTAGACAGATAGTTTATAACCAGGATAAACCCCGATTTTATGTTCCCGTGGGATCATTTTCGATTCGTAGAGTGAGTGACTAGGATATAAGAAACGCGAAGAGTGTTATTTCCATAAATCTAAGAAGATTTCCATTGCGTACAACTCTGCCTTACTCTCAATACCAATGCAATCGTAATGCTATGTATAAATGATGTTTATGATGTATTTTATCGCAGAGCGTGCGAGATACACGCGTCACGCGACTGTAAAACAATGGCCGATGAAAAAATGTAGCAAAAACCGTGTAAGGTCAAGTTCTTAGCTTGTTATGCGCGCCTAGTACACAAGTTACAAGTGTGCCGAGATTACATGCGTTTTTATTAACTTTTAGTTATTGTTTAACTGCGTTCTAACCGTTAACTAACTGATAGCAAAAGTTAAGTTCACTTTGAAGTTAGATTCAGTTAATCTTGAGGTTTGTTTTAACTGTAGCTACATTTTAAATGTCAATATTATTTGTAACGAGAAAAGTATAATTTGTGCCAAATACATGAAATTAAAACCTGCAGACCGACGCAAAAAAATCCTACTATTATTATAAACGCGAAAGTTTGTATGTATGGATGTTTGTTCATCTTTCACGCAAAAATCACTGAACAGTTTTAGATGTAATTCCAGGATTGAGACATGGGATAGTTTTTATTACGATTTTATAGTTCGCATGGGATCATTTTATTTGTAACGGGCGGGCTTGCGAGCAACAGTTAGTTAATTTATATGAAAACTTTATTAAATACTTCAAACCTGACTATTCTTTGACACTCTGTTAAGTTACAACCTAAATATCTGGCATTCATGTATTATTAAATGATTTATTATTAAATGATGTAACGGTTTACTTACGCGTATGTATCGGGGTAGCCCGACTAGTTTCGGACCCAACCGGAGTCCTTAATCATGAGCAGACGCGGCGGGATTTTCGACTCGCGAACTAGTCGGGCTACCCCGATACATACGCGTGAGTAAACCGTTACATCATTTAATAATGAATCATTCTCACGACAGTTACTATCAAAATATTAAATGATTTGTTTAATTTGTGATTGAATACTGTCGCTCCGGCACTTGTCATGTCTTAATTACTTAAAGTCAGTTTTGTGTTTCTCAGTCAAATGAACGTAATATTCTTTATGAGAAATATTTTTTTTAACCAGAAACGTAAATAATAATAAAATTACACGGAACGCGTGTTAACCCACGAACCGTGAACATCACAACACCTAGTAAAGAAAGTAAAACTTATATTTGCATAACTTTGTAAAGTGGAGCAATTATAATATTAATAAAAAAACAGCTTGTGACTGTCCCACTGCAGGCTCGCATACAGAGAACTAGCATTGATCACCACGCTTGTGAGCTGCCCCACGTTGGGTGTCATTCAAGGACTTATTAGCAAGGCAAATGTATTATATTCGAATCCTACACGCTCCATTATCTTTGTGCATTCACAAAATTATTATCACTGAGGAAAAACAGTGAAATAAAAGATCGTAAAGAAAGCAGCCCACTTAAGATTTTTTAAGTGTGTTTTAGGCCACCAGCCTCACGAACGGAAGAGGAAAACCGAATCAGTTAATAACACTAGCCTCAAACTGTGCCAATGCAGGCCTCTCATACAGAGAACGAACATTGATCACCACGCTTGTGAGCTGCTCCACGATGGGCGCCATTACCGACGCTGTTAATAACATTAGCTTGTAGCTGTCCTACTGCAGGCCTCTCACACAGAAACTATAAGCACCATTTTTGGCTTCAAAGACTTACCCCAAACGAAGCTCAATAAATGCACGAATAGCCCAGTGGTTGAGGTCACCACGCCAAACCCACTGTGCGCGACGTGTCGCGAGTTCGATCCTCGCATAGGGCGGTAATCTCTTTTAGATCAAAAATATCAGGTTAGTTGGGTGGCCTGGTGTATAAAAGCCCTTAAGTGAAACAGTGACCTCGATTAATTCTAAATAATTCACATTTCATCGACCCAGCGCCCTATAGCCCGTAACCTTGAAGTAAAATCAATTGCACTAATATCAGCTTTGAAAGCAAATGAAGTTACTCCCGACTGTCACACGTTGACATTTGTCAGTCGTTATGTGATACTGTGTCACAGTAACTGTGGAGGCCAGAGAGACAGGCGCGATGTGATACTGGGGTTCAGCTGGCGGGGAGGCTGGGAGGTGGGTACTATGTAACTTGGAAAAATCTCTACAAAAATGTCTTTGATAAGGCTTCTAGCTTTCAGAGAATCCATGTACATCAAAAACCCGACCTTTACAAATGTTGCTTAACTTACAACCATCTTTACAGCTTACTTACAATCAATAAATTTGAAACGAATAAAAGATAATCGCAAATCGGATATTGGGAAAACTATTTAGAAGAGTAGACGGTCACCCATCCAATTCCCGTCCTTCAGAAATATTATTTAACCTTGACCTAGCGTCGGAAGAATAACGCTGGAAACTCAGGATTTTAAATTGAAATCAGTATTTTATATTCAGCAACTAAAATAAATTACTTTCATGAGTGAATCCGCAGACAAATCTAGTGTCATAAAACGTCCCTGGTACTCGGATATCAGCGCGCACAGGAGGTCGCATATAATATTTATACGGACGTCGTCCATTGCTGGGCGCGTTCCAAGTTATCTCCGCGCCGGCCGCCGGAAGCAGCGATGTAACTGGAAGCCGCTCTGACCCATATGTAGCCAGACAGTTATGGATCGCCCGCTATTAGTTAAGTAAACAGATCTTTTATATAAAGCTCTTATTGCAAACTAGTAGAGCCCCGTGGCTGCGGCCGATCGAATAAGATTAAGTTATGTAAAAATCAGATTTCCATTTAAAACATGAAGATTTTTTTGAACTTTAATGCTAAAGCTCAACTTGGGGTAGCACCAGTGGACTACGATATGCTGATGTCAATGATTGCCAACATATTTTTTACTTTATAAGTTTTATCAAAACCGATGCAGCCGTTTAGGAGTTGAGCTGCATTTGACATGTATGCGTTTAATCAGTCTTCAGTGTCTAAGAAAAGAGTTTTTTTCCAGTAGTTAAGTCTTTACAGTTCTGACTATTATTTCAGTCTTACTGTATGATACTGGAGGCTAGCACAGGACCGAAGAAATAAGCACGAGAAAAGGGAGGCCTGTGCCCAGCAGTGGGAGGATAAATAAGGTCAGATAGGACAGTCGCGCTGTAATAATGGGGCTCAGCTGTCGGGTAGACTGAGGAAGAAGTAGCAATAGTTACCAGGATAACAGAAAACAAAAAAGCATTTTTAAAATTAATATCAAATGTTATTTGCGAATTAATTTCCGCTGGTAAGATTTGTGATCTAACTAACATCGGCCATGGCCTATTTATAACTGACGCCGGCTGGCACTCACACCGTCGCGTACTTAGGAAGTCTTCAATATTAAAACCCATATATTACAAACTTGTGACGTAAAGCGACGGTGTCATATGACGTCACCACACTATGTATTCTCAAAGCTAAAAATGTACTGACGGGAATCGAAGTCGGATCAACGTAAAACGAAATTATCTTGAACATATTTTAACTGATTTTCGAAAAAGCTGGATTTTGATAAATTTGTTTCTTGTAGAAGATTGTGGAAATACTTTTTTAGAAGTACAAAGAAGATGAAAAATTGTATTCTATTTTAAGAAGATGAATCGAAAGTACTAGGCTGTCATAAGTTTCAGTCGGTGTGAGAGTCCGCTACTGGTCATGTGAAGTATTAAACAGCATCCTATGACATTGTTTTAATAATAACCATTCTTCTGAACGTATCTATTTTTAAAATAGCTGTCATTTAATTATGTTAACCTAGTAACTGATATACAAATAATTATTAGCTTAGATTCATGGGTCTGTGCTATTGTTTCAAACTAAAATGGTTTTATAGGACACCGGATGCATTTCTCTATGAAATAGAGATCTCCATAGATCCATAGATAAAAAACAAAACGATTTTTCCAAAAAATAAATTTGCAATTTAATAAGCCATCTATAAAAATGGAAAAAATTTCGTGATGTAAAAAGGAGTTAATTAATAATTATTTTTGCTTTGTAATTTTTCTTATAGCTACATAAGAAATACATCATCAAAATTTCAGTAATCTAACTATGAGGGTTCAAGAGATTGTAAGCTTGTAGACAGACAGACAACATAGCGAAATATTAGGATTCCGTATTCATAGCCAACAAGGAACGGAAAAATAAGAATGCGGATTCAGATAATTAAAAATCTAGTTAGAACTAAGTGCCTCAACCACAAACGATAGACCAGGGTAACATAAAAACCAGCAGTTATTCACAAACACTAAACGATCCCACATCATTTAGCATTCTTAACAGGCTGTGTATAATCCAGAGTTCATTAAAAAGTTCATATTAATAAAAACGCCGACGTTTACATTGCTCGCTACACAAACAAACGTCCAAATGTTTACATAGCGAGCGCGCAATGTAAACAATACACTATTGATCACACATTTTATACAAGATTCTTAAAAATGAATGGCATTCCGGGGTTATTAGTACATTGATTTATATTTATGGCCTTTACTAAATACGCTCGATCAGATTCTTAATAAAACCAGCCTTTATTATATGTCCCACCTCTGGGCATGGCTCTCTCCCTTGAAAACTCCCTGGGAAAAGTTTAGAGTTAGATTTTAGACTCCGGTATTTGAAATACAAGACTTTCCGGTGTCTTAATATAATCAAGAAAAATACATCCAATTTTGAGAGTCACATTTAGCTCGTGTTGGAACCGAACCGCCAACTTCGGCATCCCATCAAAGCTACTTGCAGCACCCCTAGGTTTTCAATAGAGTAATTAAGCTAAATATAGGCAGAATGTATCGACAAACACTGTTTTTACAATCCAATATGGAGATTTTCAAATACTGTCAACTCCAATCCAACGTATAATAATTTCAAAGCTATTTATTTCTTTTCTTTCTTTCACTGAATGAATGAATTGATCGAAAGGGTCTCTATTGCGTAGGTAAGGGAAAGTAGGGCGCGAGGAAGGAAGCAGGCTGACCTTGATATCCAAAGGTCAGCTGTAGGCTATGTACCAGGCGCCCAGATACTAGAAGATGTGGCTAATTACCGAACGAACTAAGTCTACGGTTTAGTACCTATATATGAACGTTTTTTTGCGCGAAATTAAATTGTAACAATATTTATTTGTATTTCGTCGAAAAAGTCCTTATTCCAATTTAATAATTAACAATTTTCACAAACAAAAACCGACTTCAAATTAGTTTCAGTATTGCTTTTTTTGTAAAACTTTGTAAATGCCCTTGAACATTATTTTTTTTCGAAATAGTTTCTATAACCTTTGTAGTGAGTACAGGCGTGATAATATGTTGTGTGATGGCGTAAACAATGCTTAGATATGCTATAGCAACAATTGCGGTTAATCTGCTGTTATTTATTGAAGAGTTCCCCCGATTTCTCGAGATCCCATCATCAGATATTGAAATGGTGATAATGGGACCACACGGGAAGCACAAGCTTTCAAATAAAAAAAGAATCTTGAAAATCGGTTCACCCAATCGCAAGTTACGAGGTAACAAACATAAAAAAAAAAAAAATACAGTCGAATTGAGAACCTCCTCCTTTTTTTGAAGTTGGTTAAAAAATAAACGAGTGATTCTATTTGTATGTATATCAATAAAGATTTAACAGTTTCTCCGTACCTATTAATTTAACTAGCATCCTATAGCCCGGTTCTCGGAAACTCCTTCAAATATAGTTACGATAACTTCTACCAAGTTACCGAGAATTGTAGAGCTTAATATTTGCTCTTCAAGAATTGCTTTTGCACTCGTGGAAGCGAGATGCAACGTGCTGTGTAGTGCCGTCCCACTTACGCATCCAACTACCTTTAACATTAAGAGTTATGGAACAGGTACTCTGGAACTTATAACTCCTTCCCAGCACTGTCGCCCTGGTACTTACTAACTTTGATTGGATTTTTGCTCTGCGGCAACACCTACCTTTTTCTACTAATTAAACAAAGTTAATGAGATCCTCGACTGTTGTTTAATAAAATTAGTTTAAAATTAGTTTTTGTTTCTTTTTATTTAAATGTCAAAGACAGGTAGAGAATATGCTTTGAAGTATACAAAATATTTTATGATGTTATTGATATTAACAATAATTAGGTAAAAAAATAAATGTTAACTGTCTTTTATGTGTAACTAGGAGAAACCGAAAGTATTCACCTTTTCAAAACGACTTGTTAATATAAAATCGGTTTCCATATGAAAACTTGCTGAGCCAGCAAATGTTAGTTAGCCATACAAATTATTTCTGTGTAGGAAAAGCATTAAATTTGAAAAAAGTTATCTCAGGGTATGAAAAATAGAGGTAGTCCGATTCCCAAACCTGCAACACAATATGCACTCAAAATTTCATGATAGTCGGTCAAGCATTTACAGAGGAGTTCAATTACGTTACGTTTTACACACTCACAAGAGAATTTTATAAATTAGAAAAAAAAAAATACTGACCTTTCTACAAAACGTATTTTTTCACTCAAACTCTTTATTTATAACTCGAAACTACTAAATATCTGCTACAATATTAAATTTCATTCATTTGGCTGAGCGTGCGTCCAACATTTTTTAATAATGAACTGTCGAGGGCCAGTCACAAAGACTCCCCAATTGATTTCGACTCTACATGTAGATAGGTATAAGTTTAGCCCTTTGATCTCACCCTAACTGATTTAGATATCAGGTTTGTGATTCATCACAGAACGAATGTTTAAATAATGTACTGTTGACCTGTATTATAATATGCTGTACATTGCTAGCTGTTCTGATGATGATGAAGTTATTTAAAATAGTTGTCAATGGGCAGTATGTACAAGAATTTTGCCATTTACAATCAATAACTTCTTAAATACCTATTCAAATCTTTAAGAAAGAGAGCTGTCAATGAAGAATAGTCGTTGCAGCGTTTTATAATAGAGGTCATTAAAAAATATGACAAAGATACATTGATAAATTCAATAAGATAGAACAAAATATTTCTAAATCATTTTACGCAAAGAAAACAGACTTCAAATTTTGATGTGGACATAATGAATATTCGTATATGAACCCAACATATTAACTTCCGACTAGTGAATTGGACGAGTGCCAAAAACGTATCAAGCAACCCCAGTTACTCTTCATTAATTATGAAAATCAATCTTATATGTAACGAAATACGGTCGCAATTAATTTGAAAGTTACATCGTAACGAAGACCCTAGTTTCGCAAAAACTTGGAATAAAATAATCAATTTCTGAACTCTTTGTCTCGTCTAAGGAACGCGTACGTGATGACAATACAATACTCGGAGACCACCTGTAACATTTGACACGTTTATGTAACTCGATAGGAATCCGGTCTGCACGTTATCGCAGCCGTCACAGCGAGCAGTTCCGACGCACGCCTTCGACACAGTAGCACCGCCGCCCGTGACGTCACTCACATCTGGGCCCGGATACACACCTCGCCAAACCACTTCGTAATCACCCCTCTCACTTACGCACGCAACAAAAACACGAAAACCCCACAAAGAGGGAGAGAGACGGGTATACCTGTTGGGCGTCCCCCAGGGAACGATTCTTGGGACACTTTATTCTCATTTTATACATTGTAAAAGTTTCAAAGGGTTGTTTTGGTAAAGCGTTTGTTTCGTCGAGTTGTTTAGTTTTTTTCTTATTGCCGCCTCGAGATTCGAGTCCTCTTTCCTGGGCTAATTAATTCTCGTAACAATGGAGTTTGAAAGTAATTGGGATGGATTTTTAGGTCATGTTTTTGTGGCGGCACTTAATTACTGAGATGAGAGTCGTACAGATCTTTTGATTAACCGAGATAGGGCTGTTTGTAGGTTACTTGAAACAACAAATGTTTTTCTGTTTGACCTATATTGTGACCTTTGAGATAGTTGAGACCTGCCTTTAAAATTGAAATGAATATTTTTTTAATTTCACAAAATAGCTTTTAATCTTGTTCTTTTATTTTAAAGAGCGTGTTCTATAAATTAGCGAGTCGTATGCTAATGCGGCAATTGCTCGAGACTGGAGTCAATTGGCGGACGACGCGACGGCCGGCTCGCGATGGCGCAGTAGATAACTAGCGCACGGAAGAGGGGTTCGATTCGCGAGCGAGACAAATGTATATTATGTCTTGTTTCTTATACATACAAACTTCGTCTTTAATAAAAATGAAATAGACTTATTTTTGTGACATGAAATTGAATTCTGTTTTAAACACTTGCTTTGCTCTGTTGTGTCATTAAATATCTTGAAAAACAAAACGACTACGAATTTTACTGAATATTTTGCAACTATTGCTCTTATTGTGTAATCTAACTAAAATCACATATTATACTGTAGTATCTTAGTACATATCGTAATTGCTTCGCCTTTGCTTGTTACGCAATAAAACTATTGTTAACACTACCACTTCCATCCTCTCCTTAGAGAATAAAAGCACTTACTCAGGAATTCTGACAGCTCCACTGTTTACTAACCAGAGCCGAAGTGATCCGAAGATGCACGAAGGCATCCGAACACCGCCCGAGTGCATCAGACACGCTCGGATAAATAAACTATCAGATTCCTTGCGTGGCTGATGACATAACATACTAAACACATGAATTACACTACATAGCTTTGGATTTCTGATTGCCTAGTACTGAATTTAAGTCTCCTTGAATAACATGTTGTCTCTGTCATTTTTAAGTGCAGACGAAGAAGAACTTTAAGACGATCTCTAACTTGAGATCGTCTTAAAGTTGAGTTTTGATTTGTAGACTTAAAACATCTTAGTTCGTTTTAAACTACTATTTTTTCTATACTTCAACGACCATAGCAATGAACTTAATACAAAAAAAGACCCTAACCTGTTTTCGCTCTTTGCAAAAAAGGCAAATCTTATTTAAAAAGATCATTATTATAACGAGCACAGCCACACAAAATGACCATAATGTAACATAATAATACTAGGGCCGCAGTCAGGCGCTGGACCATCCAGGCCTCGCGCAGGAACCCGACACCTGCGCGGTTGCCGCTCCGCTCGACGCGTGCACAATGCGTGCACGCAGCGGCAACGTCGCTCAGGTGTAGGGGCGCGCGCCCCGACCGACTTGTACCAACAACGGGGTCATTTAATTATGCCATTTAATTTTTAAACAGGCAACACTGGACATGCGTTTTTGCATAACTAAGTGGTCGCCATTTTGAGTCCGAAATTGATTTTTTAATAGGATGGAGCGTGTAGCGAATTTTATACAGTCTTAATAATTGATATAATTTTGTTATCCTACTAATATTATAACGCGAAAGTTTCTATGTATAGATGTTTGTTCCGCTTTCATGCAATACCACTGAACGGATTTAGAGGAAACTTGGTACATAGATAGGCTATAACTAGTTGTTAAGTTTAACACAAAGGGTATATAATATAGTTTTATCCCGATTTTATGTGGGTTCAATTTCAATTTCTAGCGGGTGAGCCCGTGGTCAATAGCTAGTCCGAAATATTTATCTAAACATTTTAAAGAAAATTACATAACTTCATATGAAAATCATTAATCAATTTCCCCTTTAAAAAAATGTTTTCATTTTCGCTTTCTTCGATATTTCAATCTCTTCATCCATTCTGTCAGCCTAGTACCTCCTACTTCCGTTTTGATTTATGAGACTTATTTAAAATCATTTGATAAATAACATACTCGTATTATAGTTATGAGTCCGACCTCGGGATTTTGTGGCATCATCTAACTAACCAGTGCTCAAGGCTAAATATAATTTATTGAACTCATTTTGCTCGCAAATGTATTAGAACGAAGCTTTGATATATCTCCAAGTTACATAGTACCCAGCTCCCAGCCTCCCCGACAGCTGAGCCCCAGTATCACAGCGCGCCTGTCTCTCTGACCTCCACAGTTACTGTGACACAGTATCACATAGTGAGACTGCGCGACACAACTGTAATGACACGACTCACAAATGTCAACGTGTGACAGTAGTAAGGGCAGATTTCCGCATGAAGTTTTTTTCATACTATTGCGAAAATGGGTCTCAAAATTAATTCACAAAATTGTTCTGAAAACTCGCTTAAATTAGGCTTATTACTAAGCGAAAGAAGTCTTAAAAATGACTTATATATACAACGTGTCCCAAAATTCAACGATAAGCCGGCGCCAAAAGGTAGACCTGCTCATGAGTACATAAGGAAAAATAATAAAAAAAATATAGCTAGTTTTTTTTTTAGTTACAAGGAAAATTTAGAATTCCTTTGAAATTTTACACCCATCATGATATTTTGAACGACCACGATGACAATTTCTCAAATATGCTTAAGATTTTTTTTTTATCTTATACCTAAATAGTGCTATTATACACCACAACTCTTAAAAACACCAAATTGCCCGCAGTTTTTACACAAAAAACGTTCAAAATCATTTTTTTCCCTAAAATTATGAAATATTTTTACTCTTAGTGTACTTTGACTCATGGTCTTGTAAAAAAAAAGTATGGACACCACTATGGCAAGTTGTTTTTAAAATTGGCGCAACTAATCAAGATTCTAAAAAGGTATAATACTCCAAAATAACTGGCCACAAAAAAAAAATATGTCTACCATTTGTAAACAATACCCAAATTCATTAATTGTTCATGTTGTTAGTAATAAATATTATAATGTTCCAAAAATGAATCAAACAATGGAAACTATTTTTGTAATTAATTTATTAAATAATTAACATTACAGTAAATGTTCAAACTGTTTTCCTCCGGCGTTAATACAGGCACGACATCGCCTTAAAAAGGACCTTTTTATCTTTCTTGCATATCTTCTTGCATTGATATGTGCCGCAGTCTGAGTTATTTCATGCCGAAGCTCATCTAATGTCGCAATCGGTTTCGCGTAGACCCTGTCTTTGAGACAACCCCAATAAAAAAAGTCCAGGGGGTTTAGATCGGGTGATCGGGGTGGCCATAAGATAGGACCAAGTCGCCCGATCCAACGCCCCGGGAACTCTTGGTCTAGGTATTGTCTCACAGGACTAGCGTAATGAGCTGGGCAACCATCATTTTGAAACCACATATTTTGAAGGTCACTTAAGGGGACGTCTTCTAGTAATTCTGGCAAATTATTTTGTAGAAAGTTCAAATAACTGTCCCCATCCAAGTTTCCTTGTAATTCAAAAGGCCCAATCACTTTTCCATTTAATATTCCCGTCCATAAATTAACCTTAAATTGATATTGGGATTTCTCTTGTCTCATCACATGTGGATTCTCATTGCTCCAGCTGTGTAGGTTGTGAAGATTTAAATAACCATCTTTCTTGCAGGTTGATTCATCCGACCATAATATTTTTCCCAGGAACTGAGGGTCTTCCCGGTGCTTTTGAAGCATCACACGACAAAATGCGATTCGCAGTGGATAGTCCCGAGGTAGCAATGTTTGCACACGTCTGTAATGATAAGGGTGCAATCGGTGACGTTTTAAAATTCGATGTGCTGTACTTTTTGGGATTCCCGTAGTTGCTTCTATGGCACGTACTGAGGTAGTTGAATCAATGTTTATTTCATTGAGAACTTCTTCATCACATTCCGATCTAGGTCTTCCAGCGTTTCTTCTAGCTGAAGGCAAACGACCCTCCGAAAACGCTTGATGCACATTAATAAATACTCGATAATCAGGATATCTTTGAGCGTTCGGGTACCTTTCTCGATACAGTCTGCTCGCAGCGTTAGCATTACACCGACATTCGCCATAAATGAGGTGCATGTTAGCGTATTCTACCGACGTGTATGGTAGCGGCATGATAACGCGTAACAGCCCAAAATACGGCAAAAGTCCAAATCACAAAACAATGTCACAGTCCAAAATAATGCCAGGTCAGTTCAGTTCACAGATCACTTAAATTCAGTCCAAAATGTAAAGCCAAAAGTCGTTAGTACGAGAGCTACGTCAATTGAATACGGATATGCGCAAGCAATACGGAGGAGCAGAGCGTACTGACTTGCTGAGAACATGATCTCTCTACTTGAATTATTGTCATACAACAATATACCTATCTATCCCTCTCTACTTTACACATCTCGCTATCTCTCTCTCTCTCTCTAAATTTTGAATGTTATCGTACATTCCATTAAAATTCTAGGAATTTGCAACATCTGGCTAATTTTGTACAAAAAGTAAAAGTGATTTCTACGAATAAGAACAATTGAGAAATTTGGGTATTGTTTACAAATGGTAGACATATTTTTTTTTTGTGGCCAGTTATTTTGGAGTATTATACCTTTTTAGAATCTTGATTAGTTGCGCCAATTTTAAAAACAACTTGCCGTAGTGGTGTCCATACTTTTTTTTTACAAGACCATGAGTCAAAGTACACTAAGAGTAAAAATATTTCATAATTTTAGGGAAAAAAATGATTTTGAACGTTTTTTGTGTAAAAACTGCGGGCAATTTGGTGTTTTTAAGAGTTGTGGTGTATAATAGCACTATTTAGGTATAAGATAAAAAAAAAATCTTAAGCATATTTGAGAAATTGTCATCGTGGTCGCTCAAAATATCATGATGGGTGTAAAATTTCAAAGGAATTCTGAATTTTTCTTGTAACTAAAAAAAAAAACTAGTTATATTTTTTTTATTATTTTTCCTTATGTACTCATGAGCAGGTCTACCTTTTGGCGCCGGCTTATCGTTGAATTTTGGGACACGTTGTATAAGCAGAGATGTTTCACTCCAAAATAAAATAAAAAGCACTTAGCTCTTATTATTTTAGACAAAAATGCACGAAAATGTAACAAATTAGTAGAATTAAAAAATCTAAAAATACACGTTTTTAAATGACACTCTATTCAAATTTCATCAAAATCGATCCAGTAGTTTTTATTGTTGTAAATTGCATTGTCGTCGGGTTGAAGCTTCCCTGAAAATTTCAGCTTATCGGAGAGTGCCTCAAAATTGAGTTGCAAAAATCCAATCGGAACGATAAACAAACAAGAAAGTGAGTGTTTAAAAACGTGAGATTTTCTGTACAGAATTTCTTTTCTAGAACATTTTAAGTATTTTTCTCTAAAATTTTTTTTTATAAATCGATTTATACAAAGACAATTTATATTCTTGCATCTTAAAAGCACTATTGATTATTAAGTGTCACATTTATCGCGTAATAAAAACGCAAAAAAACACTAAATTAAAAAAAAACCTATTTTAAAATTAATTATCTTCAAAATGTAACAAAATATCCATATTCCCACTAGTATCGTTGTATGCTAAACAGTAAACATTATTCGATACTCAGAATCGATTATAATCGATCATTATTCGATTGTCCAGTAATTGCGCGTCACTTAGCGTCGCCATGTTGCTCCCTACTCGGCGCGTACACGGTACTTGGCAGTGATTGGAATTCATTAATTTGTTGCATATAATGTGCTTCCATAATATTACAAGGCTTACATTATTTGGACGGTTCTTTTTAGGGATCCGCATGGAAAGGGTAAAAACGGATCTCTTTCTGTCTCTCTGTCTGTCATGAACGGTAATAGTAAGAATGTTAAAATTTTGGAAGATTTTATTATGTTACTGCTGCAAAAACAAAAAAAAGTGAAAATCTAGGTTAAGCAACGCATGCTACGGTCATAAATTAATGATCCCGGCACGGATGAACGTCTTTTTGAATTCATTTCTGTATTACAATGAAATAATCACTTCTAGCCTTTTGTGTAAAAAGGCATCTCAGACCAAAACAAGCATTCATGGATCACAAAAACGCTTGTTTGGGGATCGAACCCGCGATTTGCCTTGGCTATCCCATTGTCCCAGGTTCTTAAATGAGTGCAGTGTGTTTTATTTATAAAACTATTGAAGAGTCCCATGAGTCGCCATAGTCAAAGTGTGGTGCTCTTTTTGAAGTGGTTTAAAAATAATAAACTTCACAATAATTATTGTATTCAATGGCAACCAAGCGAATGTTCTTTCTAATTAAATAAATGAAAATAAAACTCAGCTAGTTTTTCTGAAGCTATGAGCTCTCGCCTACCAGGCTAGCATAATTAAAATGGAGCGATTACAATACAATCCACTTTCTAACATCTCTGATAGATTCGTTTTACTAGGTATCGACAACTAGGTATTACTTAAATCTATTTAAAAAGTGTGTGTTTTTTTGACATAATGCCTGCTTCCATAAGTTTAAAGGTCTCATCTTTAACTATTTTTCCCTCTTTTGAGACGCATATAAACACTCCTATTGTTTATATGTGAAGTTATGCTCTTGAGAGCAGTGCAAGTTTTGTCAAAATCGGTTTAGTAGTTTACAACATAATAAGTGTAAGAGTGAAACTTATTGTAAAAAGACATCTTTGAGGAAAAGTCTTCTGAATATAAATCCAGCCAGAAAACATTTCCTTAAAAATAAAATATTTCGAAATAATCTGCAAAAGCATGACTTAAAATTTGATTAAAGGAAACAAAACATGTACTCTGCGTACCACTTTACGACATAGCGGGATATTAAAATGGCGATCGTAGAATACAACAATAGATTGTAAACATTCTAGAGTCCAAAGAGAGTATCTGTGCGCTCTCGTTCCGCGGTTGACCGGCCATGTTTTTTTACAAAACGAATCTGCAATCAATGCTATGATATACTTTCTAATCGTCATCGATTTCAACCTGCTCGCTTTTCTGCCAGCCTGGTACAAATTGTTATGAGAGTTGCGTTTTTTATTTAATTTTCACCAGCACTATTATAATCCACAGACAGAAAAACGAAAATATGATGAATATTGTAGTTTTGTTTTTCGATCTTATTTAAAGTATCTTATATATTATGTGTTTGGGTAGTAAGAACTAGAATTGTAAAGGAAATTAATAATTTAAGTAAAAATCTCTGTAATTTGCATTCTAGTGCTTACTTACTTACATTTACATACATGGCCGAGGTTTTTTTAATAGCATAATTTCATTGGGCAGGATGTAAAATTAAAAACAAATTGAATTGAAAAAATTCAACCTGAACGACAAACAAACAAGAAAGTAAGTGTATAAAAACGTAGGAAAATTGTCTGGATTTGCCCCTGACTTAGTTTCAATTTTTTTTTCTCAAGGTAGACAGATATGAAATGTCATCTCCAGCGTTCTCAAAAATTCTACTTACAGAATAAATATATCATTTAATTAAAACCTTTTTGTCATAAGGTGCCAAGGTAAATAAAAGAAGAAAATACAATATCTCGGTCGGGTAGAAATATTTGGATCCAACTCACACTTGTCCCGTTTTCTTTCTTTCAATTTATGAATAACGAAATATTTTCTCGAAAGATACGTTTTTCGATCCAAAATTCATTACAGATTCGTTTGTATCACAATAAACAGGTTTTTGTATTGATTCCACACAAAGGCAATTCTTTCGCAATAAGTTGTTTTTCCGTGAGCTGTATGTTAAATGTGGCTGAGGTGGCTCTTTGTTCTCTTCAAACTTATGATGACCTGGTACATGGGTACCCTTGATATTGACGACGACCGACCCCGAACTTAAATGAAAACGATCAAGTGCGCGTCGGACTTACGAGACGCGGTTCCGTACGGAATTGTATAAAAATTGATCACTAACTAATTTGTGACCGTAGTAGATGTTGCTTAACAATAATAAGAGCTATTGTTATAATATAGGCAAAACATTGCTGTTCAAGAGATGCTGCCTGGTGACAGGCATACAGACAGATAGCGAAGCCTTAAGATAGGATTTTATTTAAGAAATGGGATCCCTAAAAATATCTAAAACCAATGGATAGACTTAATTTGCAATTTTAGGTAAAGCAAAGCCGGTAATACTGCAATTAGAAGTAGCAAAAGATGCACAATTATCGCAGTCAAAATAACAATCCGCGTAATCCGCGTTACGTATCTCATAAAACAGACAAATTATAAATTAGTTATTTGACAAACAATGTACAATATTCGCTGTCAATTTTCTATCGCTCGCTGCGGTGTTATTACAAATATTGGTTTCAAAGAAACTTCACCATTATTCAGACATATTTCTGTCTGTCTGTCACTCGCTATTAGAGCGTGTCTTCGAGTATAGTTTGGCACCACTGTTTGTGGATCATTTATTATAATATACCTAGTATAATCTTGTGGTATGGACGGCAGATGGTATATCTTGGCACGACAATTTAACTATTTGCATAAAAAGGAGCAATTTCATTAAAAATATCATTGCAATTTAATTTTTTATGAGCCAAACGTGGATAGGTCATCATCGGCCTAGCCTTTCCCAACATGTTGGGGCCGGCTTCCAATCTAACCGGTTTCAGCTAAGTACCAGTGTTTTACAAGGAGCGACTGCCTATCTGACCTCCTCAACCCAGTTACCTGGGGAACACGATACCCCTTGGTTAGACTGGTTGACTGAACGGATTTCGACTAAACTTGGGACACAGATAGTTTATCAGGAGGATAGCTTCTATCCCGATTTTATGTTATCGTGGCATCGATTGATTTGTAGTGGACATTCGGAAAGAAAAATAAATTAAAATATTATTTTTTTGATGTAAAATTAGTAAAGGTTGTTTAAAAACGTCATATTTACACCGCTTAGCTATTATCAATCATTAGTTCATTTGTTTAAGAGCCTATAAACGCCGCCAAGCCAAACTGATGGAGCTGAGATAACGGTGATTGTGTTTTAACTGCTTCATCTGCGGGTTAAGATGAATAGCCTGATAACTTAGATTGTACAGACTTATAAGCCAAGGATATTAGAGTTCCTTAGTCAAACGGTAAAAACGATTAAACATTGTATACTAAGACTCTACTGTGTATCCGTCTGTCTGTCACCAGGTAAGATGGTTTCAGTTACAATTCAGATGTAGAGGGATCAATTATAAACAAAATTGAGGTTAAGCAGCGATTGGTACTGTCATAAATGTGATGTGACAAATGTTTCTTGCAAATTTCTCTTCTTTCGCCAATGTGTATTGTACGGAACTTTTTGTCTCACGAGTCTGTCTTGCACTTGACCAGTTCGGTTTAAATATAAGCGTTTAAGATATTTTATTGTCTCATAATAGTTATAATGAGCTGCCCCACGGTAGGGCGCCATTAATAATACTAATGATTTCCTCAACATTTTGACAACTCGATTCTTAAGAATTTAAATAATTTTAAATCCTTTTTAAGGAAAATTATATTGAAGAACTTTTTGTCTCTGTGTAAGAAAAATAAGATTTATGTTACCTGGAAAGATTTTTTGTAATTTTTAAAATAAATACACACGCCGGCACAATTAGGGGAACACTAAAAAAAGGTCGATTTTCTTTACAAAGTCAAGTAATACATATTTTTTTTTAGTTACACAATTATTTGTTGTACTCAACCTAACAAAACTAAATGTTTTAGTAACTCACACAATATTTATTCTTGAAGAATTTAACAAAATTACAAATAAATAACATGAAACGATTTTTCTTTATGATTGAAACCTGCCAAAAACTTTAAAGTTCACCCATAAAAGAAAATTTTAATACCGGGTATTGCCGCCACGGGCTCGAATTAAAGCCTGTATACGATTTCCCATGCTTTGGATAACGTTGTCGATCAGTTCTTGGGGCAAGTTATTCCACTCTCCCACTAACGCCGATTTAAGTTCTTCCACATTGTTAGGGGCTGGATTTCTTTGTCGAACCTTTCTTCCCAGGTAGTCCCACACATGTTCTATCGGGTTCATATCCGGTGATCGCGCTGGCCAGCCCATCTGAGTGATACCTACTTCATTAAGGTAGTCACTCACTATGCGTGCAGTGTGAGGCCGTGCGTTATCATGCATGAAAATGAAATTTTCACCAATAGATGGAGCAAAAGGCATGACATGGGGTTCTAACACTTCTGTAATGTACCGCTGTGCAGTTAGCGATCCATTACTGATGGTCACTAGCTCCGTGCGGGCTCCCAAACATATGCCACACCATACCATCACTGACCCTCCACCATACGACACAGTTCCAGTGAAATTTGCTTGGCGATAACGTTCCCCTCGATGTCTCCACATTCTTTCCCTCCCATCCACGAAATTTACACAAAATCGGCTCTCGTCACTAAACAAAACACGGCCCCACTCACTTGTCCAATCTCGATGCTCTCGAGCGAATGCTAATCTTGCTACACGATGAGCTACCTCGAGTTTTGGAGCCTTTGCTGGCACGTAAGAGTTTAAACCAACTTCATTTAACCGTCTTCTAACAGTCCTTTCACTGACATTCACATTACGGACTTCTGCTAAACGATTTCGGGTCTGAACAGCTGTTTGACGACGATTTCGTAAAGTCTGCATGACCAAGAAACGGTCATCTAAGGCGCTAGTTGCCCGATTTCTGCCCTGCCCTCGTCTGCGCACGTACGATCCAGTCTCCCTATAACGTCGGACGACGCGATAAATCACCGATGTCGATACACCCAATGCGCGACTGACTGAGCGATAGGTGTGCCCTTCCTCGATCATGGTTACAGCCCTGGCTGCAGAAGTTGCTGGTAAATCACTCATTTTGTATCGGAACAATGTGCACTATACAAATGTAAACAGTTAAATGACCTACAGTTCCCTTTAGCAGCATCCACTGAAGTTCTTATCAGAATGAGTAAAAAACGTTAAGTGAGCAAAATTTTAAAAACCCATAAATTCTTGTCAAA
The DNA here is from genome assembly GCF_003590095.1 of Trichoplusia ni. Classification (NCBI taxonomy): domain Eukaryota; kingdom Metazoa; phylum Arthropoda; class Insecta; order Lepidoptera; family Noctuidae; genus Trichoplusia; species Trichoplusia ni. Next base: position 3,523,642 of record NC_039503.1, read on the forward strand.
ACACTTACAATAAGACTTGGGTGTACTTAAAGCAATCTGTTATGATGTTATTAACACTTAAACCAAAAGCTCTCATAGAAATATCCTACAATGTTAGAAAAAATCAACCTTTTTTTTGTGTTCCCCTAATAGTGCCGGTGAGTGTAGTTTAATTGCGGACAACATCACATACATTGTTCTGAACCCAAAGTAAGTTGCTAAAGCACTTGTGTTATGGAATTCAGACACAACGAAGGTACCACAAACACCCAGACCCGAGACAATGTAGAAATGTGAATTTTTACATTGACCCGACCGGGGATCGAACCCGGGACCTCAGAGCTAGCGACACCTTGAAACCGGTGCATACGCCACTCGACCACGGAGGTCGTCAAAATTATTGACGTGCATTTCTTTTTGTCATTTTGTTCTGCCATTAGGCAAAGTCAAGGCAGTCAAAATTAACTTTTTATCTTCCTAGCAACGCGAACGAAGTCGCGCTTAACAGCTAGTATTCAATAATACGTAATTTCAAAACAAGAGTCCGTTTAATTTAGTCTAATTTCTCCGAAGGCGTGGAAAGTGACACCGTGTTTACATCGTAAGTACTAGGAACTCATAAATTATGAGCGAGTGCATCGGTCTCATGCGATTGTTGTGTAGCTGCCGCGGAAAAAGACATGTCTTAATTACCTTCGTGACGTAAGGCAGGGCATTGTGTTATCTGCGACCGCTGCGGTGAATTTATAATCTGTGACTGGCTTTTTTTTGGCTTCATAATATAATTATAGAGAAAAATGGTCTAAAATTTTAGTTTTTTCGTTCCTTGAGAGAGAGTAGAAATGTCCTTTTGTGCCATTCAAAAGGAAAAAGCTTCGCTAGTTTTTCTTCGAAAGAATAAATGCGAAGATTTTGATTTATCCTGGAATAATAAACATTAAACTGTATCTGTATCTTATTGAACATAAAACCTTTTTATGATTTACAGCGATAGCCGAAATCAACGGCTCAAACAGTGGACGAATACCTAATGGTACAAATGTGAAACGAAAGAAAATAATTACTTTTAATTTGTAGAGATTAATTATTTATTTCAGTCGTTGCCGCCTTGCAATTGATTATATGCATGGGTTTGTCGAGGTGCAGGTTCGTTTCCAACGCAGACAAACTACGAATATGACATTTTAAAAGAAAATTATGTTCTTTCTTAATGATTGTAAGACGTACTTATCTTTTAGGAAATCTTCGTGAGGAAACTTGGATTCGAAAAACCAATTTTGATACAGTAATAGACCTGCGCCCAGCAGTGGGATGTTCGTATTATTTTTAATTATTCTGTATATGTTTTTTTCTTATAAAATAATTGAATAATTAAAAATTTGACCAGGAGCGCATACCTATTCAGGAGGTTAACTTAACTCATAAAAAATCCGCAAATATTCTTGCATTACGAATGTAAAGTCTGCAAGTATAACACTATATAGGCACTATAGGTACCATAATACCGCCTTACTGAGTCACAATGGCATTGACCTTCATACATTGCACCATACTTAACAACCTTCCAACGAATTCAATTCCATTGCTCGGTTTCTGTACATAAAGCATTATAAATTCACACTTAGCCAGTAATGGATAGTGTATTATTTTGAAAGATTATGGTGCAGCTTTATGCACTCCTGGTACTTATAGTTTTTTTTAACCACTTTTAAGAAAATAAGAATTAGAATTTTGAAGTATTTGTTCGTATTTTTATATCCCTAAGAGAATAAATAATCAATAATCTGCTGTTTTTCCTTATTTTTTTCGACTTAATTAAGTTTATTCTAACTTAATAGCCAGGCTTTTTTTACACGATTTGCGTAATAATTCATATAAGAATATTTTTTGCTTATAATTTAGCGGCATTTAATTCTGCTTAAATACTGTTTTAATTATTAACTAAGGTTTCATTTTATAGTGTTAAATGACAGTATAGAAATATTCCAGGTTTAAAATTCTTCTCATAGACCAAAATCTGTATGCCGAACACAAATAAAATAATGTATTTCTCTTTTAAATTATGTAACTTGAATTTGTCATGGTTACAAATAAGTTTTTAATACTGCTCTGTGTTTTTGTATGTATTTAATATATTTCGTGTTTGTATGTTTGTTTAGACATATCAGCTTAATTTGACAAAGCGGAGGTTTAATTATTTGAACAAACTTTATAAATATGTAACTTTTTTTGTTAATTTATTTATATGTGAGAACAAGATTCCCTTTTGCGTTGTTTTAAACGACTCCCGCATTAAGGGTTTTAATCTTTGTGTCGCCGGAGTTTCATTAACATTCAAGTCACATGCACAAAGACACCCAGACTAAGGACAAGCATTCAAGATACATACGCACAAAATGTTGGACTCCCCGTAATTAAAACTGAAATCTCTCTTTTTCTCATTAATCTCATACGTGTGGTCTATAGATGGACCTCAAAAATTATTTCGAGGTTTCTATAATCCAAATGACAATACATTTTATACCGGCTGTCCCAGCGAACTACGTACCGCCCAAAAGCACTTTTCCCTATTTCATTACCGTTTTAACCTTTCCTGAACCTCAACGCCTAATCGGTTCAGCCGTTCTCGAGTTTTAGCGATACTATAATATAACGAACAGCAATTCATTTTTATACATATATTTAAAAAAAAAGAAGAGATGAAGATTTTGTACTTACTGCTTGCTACATAACCCTTCATAGGCGATTCAGCATCGCAGATAGACGCTTTTTTGTATTTTCCATGACAATGAAAAGTGTGATAATAGTTGCCATGCAAAATAACATTGATTGACCAAAATAAGAGCGAAGTGAATGTAATTTTTGAATTTCGTAGAGAAAATAGTATTTGTTATGGATTTTCCGATAACGCTTGAATATTTTAAACTGGTTTCCATCGCGACGACATAGTCATGAAACGACCAGGAGTGCAGAATCGAAAGGTGTTAAAGGGATATTAATGAAAGACTTGTAAAATATTCGTCAGCCGTCTCATACGGATTAGAAAACATCTCATAGCTATTGAACTTATTATTAAATAAATATTATTTATTATAATAACGTATTTATAAAGATATTTCTGCGTCGTCCCGCTTTGGAAACAATTGTCTATCGGACAGCGCCGCCTTTGTTACGGACTCTCATTATTTAGATATTTATATCTATTGTGTGGTTAAATGGAGATGCCTGGCGTTCATGCTCGCCTGGTACTTAGAATAATATCAACCTAGCTATTGTCTGTGAATCTGTCTAGGTGTCCTAACTCAAACTAACTGCGGACTAAGGACTTATGTGAGCAAAATCGGTCTAGAAATTGTCGATATTTCAATTCATTTTTGGGTTTCCTTGTTTTAAAGGTTAAACGGATTCCTATTACTGAGATTCTGTTGACTGTCTGATCCTAGTTTGTTGCACATAAATCGTGATAGAAAACCTGACCTGGTTTATGTTTTACCGCTTTTATGCCAAATACTGAACAGCAAAACAAAATAAACTAACTTCTTCACTATTGACTACAGATCCCTTCGTGTCTAGGTTCGACTCGCACTTGACCAGTTTTTTACAAATCAGAGTTCTTGAATGTCACTATAGCTGCAAAAACGATTTTTAACGCAGTCGGATAAAATTGATTATGTGTTAAACCAAAGTATAAGCTACCTCCTCGAATTTCATCGAAATTGGTGCAGCCGTTTAGGCGAGACGGAGTAAGAAACATACTCACACACATACACCAACATATTTTCGCATTTATAATATTAATAATGACTATCCATCCTTCATTTAGTCTTTTGTTTTCATATTCTCACAATTATTTCTGATTTTAATATGTAGATAAGATATTATATTATTCACTAGCTGTTGCCCGCGACTTCGTCCCCGTGGGTAGAAGATATAAGTTATGATTACCTGCCCTGATTTTTTCACATTTTCCATTGTATCTTCGCTCCTATTAGTCACAGCGTGATGGTTTATAGCCTAAAGCCTTCCTCGATGAATGGTCTATTCAACATGAAAAGAATTTTCAATTTGGACCAGTAGTTCCTGAGATTAGCGCGTTCAAACAAACAAACAAACTCTTCAGCTTTATATATTAGTATAGATAAGATTACAATTAACTTAGATGAGACCTATATTTAAAGTAAACATTAAGAGTCTTGCTCTATATACCTTGTGATGTTGTGATCTTTCTCCGTGTAATAGTAAAGTAGCCATTTTGCGAAGTAGGAAAGGTTTTGTGAAAAAGGTTTAGATTGCAATACTTCTGAAAATAATCTCAAAATCTCACCGCAGTCAAAAGTTTGCTTCGAGTTCTTGAGAATTTCAAAAAGCAGGTTTTATTCGTTATTGATACCGTAAATCTTAACCAATTATATTTATTACGATTTAGTATAACATTGACACATGTGTCATTAATGAATTAAGAGTCATTTAGAGTCACTAGTTCGGTAATATATCTTTTCTCAAGCGAGTGTTTTAGACCTACTGGAAATAAAACATTTTGATTTTTATAAACGAGAAGTTTATAAGCGAATAGAATTGTTATTTGTTTGTTAATTTGTTGAAATGATACTTCTTTATTGGCGTTGGATGGAAAAAAAAAAATTTAACCTTATAAAAATTATTAATATGAGCAAAGCCCGTTTCTCAAGCGGGGTCGAGGTGCCATCTTATTTTTTTCGAAAGGAGTTTGTCAATTTTATTCTTTTTCTTTTTTTGTATTTTGACCAACTGCAAAATGATCGTTTAAGTATTTAGGACTTAAATTCTCCCCATTAACCAAGTGTGTGGAAGGAATTAGCCCATTACGCTTAACAAACAATACTTAATAGTTAAAATCTGTTGTTTTGCTTAATTGGTATCTTGCAATTATAATACACAACAATTATTATAAACTACGCCTTTATAATGCGTGCTGCTGAGGCAATCGCATCCTGCTCGCTATGAAGCCCTGGTACCTGCCTAACTAATGAAACGTTATCAATCAATGTTAATTTAGTTATACTCCCAAATATGTCCAAATTAATTTTAAGACCGCTCTTAAGATATTTTTTGTCCCTTTTTTTTACATTAAAGTGACAGAACAAAGACACAAAAGAGACAAAAACTTGAAGATAAGTTATTCTACCAAAGCAGTAATAGACATTGGATCAAAACTTAAGGATTTCTTTCCAAAACCGAAATTAATTATAATAATTACTATTTCCGATTATTTTTTTTCGGGTTTCAAGAAAGCCGATGTTTTCTGGATACACCAAGTTTAAGCCTCACCCACGTGGTGGTATTCGTTGGTTTCATTGTAGATCTTGAGTTAAAATAATTGCAATAACGGGCATGTGTAATAGACTAGTCCCAAAATATATATCAAACTGGGAAAATAACCAATTACAACTGTTGTCCAATATTTTTGCGAAGTATGATGAAAAAATTATAAAGAAAATTACATATTCTGATCCTTAGATTACATTTTAAATATGTATTAAAGTAAACAGTTTCTATGTAACTCCCTGTATTAAAAGAAACCTCTTTAAATAATGCTTTTCATGCCTGGATATGAAGAAAATTCTTAATTTTGTTTTTTATCTAAATAAGCCATGCTCATGGCACTTTTCAAGACAAATCAATAAGCAAAAAATACAATGGGATTTGGTCGTTTCTTTACTGATTTCTTATAGCCAGAATGTGGGTCCAACATCACTCATCCGTCTAACTTGAAAATATCATGAATCAAATTGCAACGTCAGGAAATTCCTGTAAAACGAGAAATTTGCATCACTTTGCATCCTTACGGGCCCCAATTTTGCTATTTACAATGGCCATTGGATTCAATTTGAAATTATTGATATTCTCTTAAGCATTTTGCCAATACAATAATTGGAAAATCATTGAACTTGAGTGTATCGTCCCTTACTCAATTTCCAATTATTGAGTAGAAAGATGCTTAAGAGAATAGAAAGGTGTAATTTGAATCCAATTTTCATTCATTCATCGTCCAATGTACACCTTCATTTATAACTTCAACTCTATGTGACATATCTTTTCCCCCGACTCCGATTTCCCCACGATATTTTACTTTCATCCAATAGTATCTTAAGAATAACTGAATATTATTGTTTGTAACATCAATGACAAGTCAACACAATATTTATATGTGAGTGAATCAGAATTGTCAGAACAAAATGTTTTTGTTGAACATTCCGGATTCATCATAATAACAACGGAATGTACAATACGTACATATGTACCAACATTATGTACATTCCAATAAATGGGTGCTCATAAATGTATCGAATTTACTGAGGATAGTGCGTGGCCTTGCTTTTAATCTATCTATACTAATATATAAAGCTCAGGAACTACTGGGTCAAATTGAAAAATCTTGTATTGAATAGACCATTCATCGAGGAAGGTTTTAGGCTATATACCATCACGCTGCGACTAATAGGAGCGAAGATACAATAGAAAATGTGAAAAAATCAGGGAATATTATTCATCTTCGAGGGCTTCCGTTCATAAATTCCTAATTTTTATCTTCTAACCACGCGGACGAAGCCGCGGGCAACAACTAGTTATGGAATAATTGCAGATACAAATAAAGAAATGTTTTGTTTAAATCTTTCTGTTGTGCCATCATTATATTATCTGGTGCAGTGGTATCAACCATTGTTCTTATTCTCACTTCGCAAGCCATCACAAAAGATAAAACATTCTTCAGATAATATTGAAAAGAAAATGCGAAATGTTTTCAATTTTAAACAAAACTCGAGTGAACTGTTTAATTATGGATCGCGTTGAAGTTAGATGACGGTCGCGTCGCGGCGTCAGCGCTCCAGCGGCGACTTACAAACGTTTACAACTTATTTCTTAAACGTTAGAGTTAACGAAACCTCGGGTTTCTGAGTTCCTTAATTATAGCTTTTTCGCTGAATTAAACTCGTGAATAAAATCTTGCGTTGCGAATCTTTTTGCGATATCCCTTCTACCATTATAATTATTTCTTGTACATTATTTTTAAATTTAGTTGTTATTAGATATATAAGATGGTTTTATAGCTCTACATTTGTGTGTTGTGCTATCGACAGGTCGGTTTGTCTCGGGCAGAGGGTCTGTATGGTTTACGAGCGTCACGGCCGCGGCCCTACTGTCGGCGCACAAAGCAAACCAGTTCGTTAACAACAAACAAAAACTAGTTACGAAGGCTTTGTTTAGCCAAATGAGGGAATCGGGTTATTGTGGAGAGCCTGGCAGAGATCGACGGAGATACAGGTAAACGACCGCGAGGGTACCAGGCTGACAGACACGAAAAGAGGATAATAGTGTTTTTAAGGCGAAGACGCCACTCCTTAAAGTAAATGAGTCGTGACAAGTCACAGAGTGATGAGATCTGGAGTCGTCTGTCGCCGAGCGTGAGCAATGACCCGCGGAGGATGCAAAAACTATTGCTTACAGTTACTTTACAAAGCAAAATAAGTGAGTGCAGGCGAGCGCACTGCTGTAACGATCTGCTCGCGGGTTGGACTCGCGGGCTGTGCGGCGCAACAGGAACAAGGCTGTTTACAGCCACGCGACGGACACGACACGACACCGACGAGCTCGCCGACTGCAAGCGAATCGATTTATTGACGAAAGCGATGTGTTCTGTACCCCGAGTGACTCCGGCGCGACTCCAGCGCGACTACCACACAACTTACATTCAGAAACTGAAGCAACATGTTCTCGTACGATTCTCGGTTTTTTCGCAACACAAAGCGATCGGAATCGATTCCCGTTTGGACGTGAACTCAGCCCTGACACGAACGAATCGATTGTCTCGATCAGACGCCAATTGAACGGAATTTAATACTATTTATAGTGGAGGTGAGCTTCCGAGCCGTGGACAAGCCGGAGCCCGGAGCCCCGCGAGGCGGCGTCACACGCGGGGCTCGGGACAGCTACCAGGAGACCAGACTCATGAGCGGGCGCTGGAGAAAAAAATATAGAGCGACGTCGTCGTATCGACGTTTCATTCGCCGGTCGCTGGAGCGTTACTGGACAGACGCAATGTCGCGGCTGCGGCGCGCCCGCCGTACATAACAACACTTTATAGGCATTTTTTATGGCTTCGACAAGAACTGTGGGCACTGTCACTGTATCACTGACGCACTGCGCTCACCTGAGCCTCACGGGCGGCGGGATGTTGAACGCCGGGAACAGTTTCGCGTTGGGACTCTCAAACAGCATCGCGATTGTTTTTTTCACCGTGCACGCATCGTGCATCCGTCCGCGCGGGTTGGCGGCCGGCCGTGTACTGCCGGCGCTGCGCCGCGCCGCCCCGCGCCCCCGCGCCCCCCGCGCCCCCGCCCCGCGCCGCGGTGCCCCGCGCCCCCGTGACGTCACGCCCGGAACGCTAAGCTAGGCTTCTTCGTGACAACCGTAGCGCCCCGTCCCGCTCTGCCGCGGCGCGGGCGAGCAGGACGCCGTGTGTCTTACAAAGGATATTGCGTCGATGCGTATTAGCAACCGGCGGCTGCCCTGCTCGGTAGGGCTTCGCCCGCGGCGCGCACCTGACTCGCCGCTCCACTAGAACAGGCTACCTACAAACACGTCGCGGGCCCCCGAGCCCCCGCTGATCAGCTGTGTGCATCCCGCCGGGCCCCGCACACACTAGCCCCCGCTAACTCACAACAACTCATTACTTATTCACACCGGACCGCTGAGGAGGCAAAAACTTCTGACATGCAAGTCATGATGTTTGACGACTAACTCAAACTCTACATACTTCACTTAGGGATCAGTTAGTATAGTATACTATTGAAAAATACGCATTACTGAAATCACCTTTAAGCCAAACTACTTTCGACACTTAAAGGCATAACAAGTCCATAGAATATTTATACGAAAGTTATCTTCAGCTTGTTCTAAAATATCTATCCGACTCTACATTATACCAAAGTGACAAAAACTGCGTAAACATGAATACAACTTAAAACTGATAATTTATTGTACTGAGATTAAATTAATATCGTAAACTGACTCTACATTCTTAAGATAGTGCAGGAGCTATCACGAGACAGCATCTTGGAAACTGTACCAAAAGAACTGACTCTCCATTTTTATCTAGCCGCCTGTGTCCCACTATTGGACAAAAGCCTCTCCCAACTCTTATCCCGGGCCACATGGACTCTACATTACTCAAACTAATGTATAAAATAGCTAAATTAATAAATTCACTTAAAGTTATATCATTAAACATCATGTGGTGAGGAAGGTACGGTAACTACTATGTGATACTGTGTCACAGTAACTGTGGAGGCCAGAGAGACAGGCGCGCTGTGATACTGGGGCTCAGCTGTCGGCTGTATACGACATAGCTTCACTTGGAACTAACCACGCAGAGAATAATCTGAAAGTCGATTGTTTTAAATTTTACTATGATTAACGTAAACACGGCTAGCTCAAAGGTTATTGTGACTCGGGCTCTCCGCTCTCCGCCGTGAGAAACTATCGGTGAACAATAACAGGCATAGGATATGTCAATGACATTATCATTTTACTGACTCTTTTAAAGTTCTCATGAAAAAGCCGTGATTCTGTAATCACTAGGTATTTGAAACGATGATGTCACAGCTATTGTTTTTAAGAAATATTCTTTTAATTTTAATTATCATGATTAGAAGTATTGTTTTCTAACTTGCGTGGAAATACGTTGGGGTCCTCAAATAGGTTTTAGCGGGGGGGGGGGAGTAGTACTTTAGAAAGAGCTAAAATATCTTCACTATCGCTATATAACAGTGGTATTAGGTATCTTGCAAAAACAAAAAGTATCGCGATTACGTAACATAAATTTGCAATTCAATAGCAATCACTCTTGTACCAATCATAATTTTACTCAAAATGTTTAAACAGTCGAAAACGTCTTTTTGACCGTTTTTTAACCTATTTATTTAGTCCAACGCTGGGCCTCTCTTCCCTTCACAGCCTTAAAAATACCTTATACCACATTTCACCACCACCAGGTACCAGGCTATCATACCAGCTAGGAGCGCGCGTGACGAGTGTCTTCAAGCACCGCGTTGCCCCTGGCAACCGAGTTAGAAACACACCTCGCTTTGAAGCAATCTTATAAAAGCTAGACCTCTCCCACAATATACACAGGGCCTTAAGTTCAAGCAATTTGTTAGTTTCAATATTGTATCTTAAATTGATTGACCTATCCGAGGAAGGAGTGTTGAAATATTGCAAGCGTAAGTGAAAAGTTTACACTTTTTAGGATTCCGTACATAAAGGTTAGAAAAGGAACCCTTTTCTGTCCGTCCCTCTGTCAAATTATAGCAAAACAGTTGATTTTTTTTATTCTCTGTGATACAACCCGCAACCCCTGGTAAATACTCTGTTAACATCATTGCTCCATAGGTCTTGAAGGCTCCCACACTGCTTTTGTTTATTTGACTGGCCTGTTGGTCTAGTGGTTAGTAGCCCTGACTGCTATACCGGAGGTCGTAGGTTCGATTCCCATCCAGGACAAAGGTTTGTGTGGTGAGCACGATCATTTGTTCCGTGGTCTTGGAATCTATTTGACAGCAAAATGTCTTAATTACAATACCAGCGAGAGATCTCACAGCGTGGAAAATACATGTCTAAATGCCATAATTACATTAAATACGACTATAACTATATCAAAGACTGCACGAACAGCCGAGTGGTATAGTTCACCACGCCAAACCCACATGCGCAACGTGTCCCGAGTTCGATCCCCGCGTAGAAGAAGCATTAGTGTGATCCACGAATGTTTGTTGTAAGTCTGGGTGTCTTACCCTGTATTGCTCTGTAACGCGACAGAACTTTTAAAAATGCGGGAATCGATTAAAGAAATACCATACAAGATACTTAATCAAAACGAAATATAAACACGGCATCACCCACCGCTCCCTAGCCGCTATCAATCCACGCGACCCGGTCCCGGCAGGACTCGCGTGTCACCACTAAACTGTGTTCAATACAACCGCCGCGCCGTCGTGAACCGTACGTAGCGTACGTACAGCGCACACGCCGTCCTCCAGGGAGCCCTCCGAGCAAGCTATGACGCATCCGTCATGAGTGTTGGAGCTCACATCACTTAATCCGTACTAATATTGTAGAAAGGTAAAGTTTGTGAGTCTGTGACGTTGTAGGGGGTAATCTCAGGATATACTGAACCGAATTTGGTGATAGTTTTTCCAATAGAAGACTATATTTGTGTAAAAGTGCAGTTTAAACTAGAACTGAGGCTAAAACACAGGCTAGAAGGTTTTAATTGCTTTTTAAATTAATCATCATCGGCTTAGTTTTTGCCCAACTACGTTGGGGTCGGCTTCCAGTCTAACCGGTTTCAGCTAAGTACCAGTGTTTTACACGGAGCGACTATATGATTTCCCCTACCCAGTTACCTGGGCAACGATACCGACTGTCAAAGATGTGTAAATAACAGCCGGTACCCACAATTTAACGTGCCTTCCGAAACATGGAGGACTCGTTATGACAAAGATGGTCACCCATCAACGGACCGACCGTGGCAAGTGTCACTTAATTGCTTTGTAAAGCGCAGAATGACTTAAGAAGTATAGTGCTTACCCGGATTCGAACCAACAGCCACAAGACTAGGTTGTAACTGCTGCTTTTAAAACGGAAGAATTAAAAGAACGAGAAATTAATAGATTTAAAAAATCTAAAATCCCACATTTATAAATGTCACTCTAGTAAAAATATCAGCCTACTAGCTTATCGGGAGGTGTCTCAAAATTGAGTTGCAAAAATTCAACCGGATCGACAAACACATAAGACAAGTGAGTTTGATTTTTACAAAATATGTTTTTGTGAATTGACTAATATTGAATTGTTTTCATGAAACATAGTTCACGATGGGACTTCCGGTTTGTGTTTGTTGATTAACACATGTGGAGTTTCTTTTTCTAAGCTTTTGGGCAGTAGAATTTAGTTTTTCCGATTTTATTTTGGGTGTGTTTTACTTATCTGTGTGTGTCCTTTGTGTTTTGTGTTTGTGAGCGTCAAATTTACCGGTAAGTACACGGTACTACCTTGTTTTATGCGGCAGCCGCCGCGCGATCATGGACGCTGACGACCGGCCTCCGGGCCGCCCGCCAGATCCCAATGATCAACCCCCACATGAAACCAACCCCCAACCCGACCCCAATCCCCAATCACGAGAATTGTTTGAGTATACTCCCGTGGTAACAGCTCCTTTGGCGTCTTTTGAGGCTATGGAGACTCAAACTTCCCTACCGAAGCGCAAAAGACCGATAGATGATAAAGGAAAGGACCAGTGTAACGACGACACCATAACGCCTTCGTCAAAACGCGACAGGATCTCTGCACCATCCCTTATAGCTAGGTCTAAATACACAGACACTGACGTTGCCCCATACATTGTATTCGTGTCGTATGCGGACGTAGACCCTAAGGCGGGTTCGACCATGCACCCAGTGAGGTTTGGACAGTTGCTGTTGAAAAATAAGGTTAAAAACATTACTGAAGACGGAATTAAAAAAATAGGTAGAAACCGTATCTCAGTAGAGTTCAAAGCCCCCAAGGACGCTAATGCCTTCCTAGAAAGCTCTTTCTTGAAGGACAAAGGATACTCCATGCTGATCCCTACTTTTAATATAACACGTATGGGTGTAGTAAAAGGTGTTCCAGCAGACTGGTCTGACTTAGAATGCTCAGACAATTTAAAATCGCCTTCAGGCAGTGGTCAGATTCTAAAAATTAGACGGCTGAATAGGAAAGTTACCAATGATGGCAAATCGGAATGGCTGCCCACTTCTTCAGTGGTCATAACTTTTGACGGTAGGGTTCTCCCTGAACGTGTTTTTTGCTGTCATAACTCCCTCCTTGTAGAGCTATACAACTATCCCACCATTCAATGCTTTGGATGTTGTAGGTTTGGGCACACCAAGACCCAATGTAGGTCTAAGCCACGGTGCTTCCGCTGTGGTGGAGATCACTTTGGGGAAGGGTGTACATCAGAGGAGCCTATTTGCATATTTTGCGAAGGGTCCCATCTGGCCACCAGCCGGCAATGTCCAGAGCACCAAAGGCAGAGGAACATAAAAACCTGCATGTCTCAAAAAAATCTGTCCTACTCTGAGGCAGCAAAGTTGCCCCTCTTTCCCCGGGCTACGACCGACAGGCTCACCAAAACATCCTAAACAGTTTTACCCTTCCCCAACCCGCCAACGGTTGTGGACTTCCTAACAACCTTACCCCTCCCGAAAACGTTTCTGCTGTCGAGCAGATAGTGATGTTGCTCACAACTATTCTTTCTTCCTATCCCTTACCAGACCACGTTGCCAAAAACATTGTAAACCTCTTCTCCCACCGTCACATTCCATCTCCTCCAGTGGAACGCCAGGGGTGTCCTCCCGAAAAGACATGAGGTCACTCACCTAATAAACTTGTATAATCCTGCAATCTTTGCAATTGCAGAGACGTGGCTAACCCCACGTCTCCATTTTAATATCCCCAGGTATAGCGTGCTCCGTGATGACCGTCCTGATGGTTATGGCGGAGCCGCTATACTTGTGAATAATTCCCTCTCCTTCTCCCCTCTTTCTCTTCCTCCCCATGGCGATGAAGTTAGTGTCGTGGGTGTAAACCTACTCGGCATTAATTTTATTTCTATATAATCCCACATGTTTCCAATATATTAAAAATATTTGTTCCGTCCAAACCCCTACCATAATCCTGGGTGATTTTAACTGTCACCACCTCCTCTGGGGATCCGACTACTGTGATGGCCCGGGGTTGGACCTTGTCGATTTAATCGATGAGGTCGGGCTCTGTGTCGTCAACGGTGGGTTGGAAACCCGCCTTCCCAGACCTGGCCAAAATAGAAGTTGCGTGGACCTCGCTATCTGCTCGAACAGCCTGACGGGTCAATTGGATTGGCACCGTATTAACCACACCCATGGTAGTGATCACTACCCCATCCGCACCACCCTTATTAATAGATCACTACCCAGTCGAGACAATCCTCCCCTCCTAAGGTTCAAGCTTCCAGGTGCTAACTGGGACTTGTATTCCCGATACCTAGATTCCCTAGTCCTTTCTATGCCGGAAGTTACTCCAGACAATCTCGACGCCTGTATAGAGCAATTTTCTGGTGCTATCTCGTTGGCTGCCGAACGTAGCATCCCGCTTAAGAACTCGGCTTCTGGGAAGCTTTCATCTCCGCCTTGGTGGGACCGTGAGTGTTCAGCCATGGTTAAAGCCCGGAAGGAAGCCGAGTCCAGATACGTCGGGTCTATGACGGTGACCAACCTGATGGAATATAAACGGATCCTTGCTAGATCCAGGCGCCTCTTCAAAAAGAAGAAATACGAGGGTTGGAAGAATTTCTGCGCTTCCTTGTCTCCTTCATCCCCATCCTCAGTCATTTGGAAAAAGTTTAAGGGATACAGCCGAGGCTGTTCATCCCAAAGTCCTTCCATAATTCCTCTTGACCTCGCGACCCCCTTCCTCTGTAAGCTAGCCCCTCCCTATGTTCCTCTTAACGAGGAATGTCCTTCGGCCCTCGTCCCTTCCTCCATCTCCTATGACCCCTTGGACCTGCCATTTTCGTTACGTGAGTTAGAGTCAGTGCTCAACCACGTCCGTGACTCGGCCCCGGGGATTGATGGCTTTCCCTATTCCTTTTACAAGAGGTCTGGTGATCGTTGTCGCCAGTACCTCCTATCCCTAATCAACTCCTGTTTCACACTCTCCCATATCCCAGAAAGCTGGAAAACCCAGCTAATCATCCCGATCCTAAAGCCAGGAAAAACCCCCGACAATATTAATAATTTCCGTCCGATTGCTCTCTCACCCGTCATTGGTAAAATCCTAGAACATCTTATTAAAAATCGATTGGAGTGGTTTGTGGAGAACCGCAATCTTTTAGCAGAGTCACAATTTGGTTTCCGAAAAGGTGTCAGCACCATGGATGACATTGGCGTCCTTGTCACGGATACGCGTATCGCTTTTTCAAAAAACGAGTCCGTTTTAGCGGTCTTCCTTGACATTTCAGCTGCATATGACAATGTTCTTCTTTCCGTGCTCATTAGTAAATTACGACAGATGAGCATCCCGGCTAAGATGCGACACTGCATCTGTAACTTATTTTCCGAACGCTACGTCAAGCTTCGCATCCCTGGTGTAGATTCTGAATCTAGAACCCTTTGGAAAGGTCTCCCTCAAGGTTCGGTCCTTAGCCCCCTACTTTACAGTATATACACCTCCGACCTTCATAGATCCCTCAACAGTGACTGTCGGATCTTGCAGTATGCGGACGATCTCTGTCTTTATCTGCCGAAGGCATCGATTGATCAGGCTTCGGCGTCCATGCAAGTATCTCTCGACTCCCTAAACCACTGGCTAGTTTCTCACGGTCTCACTTTGTCTGCCTCTAAGAGCTCCGCAGTTATCTTTACTCGGAAAAGAGTTATTCCGGATGTTCACCTGGAAATTGAAGGCTCCCCTATTAACTTAGTGGGTCGCGTGAAATTCCTGGGTGTCATCCTGGACTCAAAATTATCTGGTGTCTCCCATATTGGCTATGTCGTTGACAAATGTGAGAAGAAGCTAAATTTGTTGCGTGCTCTCGCAGGCGTTTGGTGGGGTGCTCATCCGTTCACATTAAAACTCATTTACAATGCCACAATAAGGAGTCTGTTGGATTATGCTAGCTTTTGGATGGAGCCGTGCAGCAAAGTTGCACTGGCTAGGTTAGACATCGTCCAGTCCAAATCCCTCCGCATTGTATTGGGTTGCATGAGATCTACACCGATTAACGCGCTGCAGGTTGAGAGTGGCGACCCTCCCCTTCTCCTTCGCAGGCAATACCTTGCTGACAAATTTATGTATAAGGTCTTCTTTAATTCTAACCACAAGTTATTGCCGCGACTATCCACCTTGGATATCTTGTTTAGACAAAGTCCATATTGGAAACATAAAGTCCCCCCTTTAGTATTAAACTCATTTCGTAAATTAAGTATGGTCGGAGAGTCTGCCCCGATTCGCCAGTGTTGTAAATTACCCGTCTTTGCCTCCCCATTCAACGTCGTACATTTTGTCCCCAATTTCATCCCCAGTATTGGTCTCAATAAAGAGACTGTTCAGGCGAATCAGTACTTTTCCCAGGTTGTAAATGATAAGTGGCCGGAGCATTTTCGATTCTTTACAGACGCATCTAAATTTAGCCCAGACGGCAAAACTGGGGTTGCCGTCTACATTTCGAACCAACAAACTTTTCTCCAATTCCAATGCCCTCCAGAGACATCAGTGTTCACTGGAGAGTGTATTGGCATCCTAGAGGCATGTTCATACATCTCTTCGCATAGTAATATTACAAAAGCGGTCATTTTCTCCGATTCCAGAAGTGCCCTGGAAGCAATTGTCAAAAATTCTTTAAAAGATAACCTCCGAAGTCCAATCATTATAGAAATTAAAATCCTTTTGCATCTTCTTTCCAGTAAGGATATAGAGGTAATACTTGTATGGATACCAGGCCATATGGGCATCGCAGGCAATGAGTGCGCGGATACAGCCGCTAAAGCGGCTATCTCCAGTAGCTTAGCCGACAAGTCCCATTACAGAGTAGAAACTTATGACCTGATCCATAAGGCTAAAATAGACCTCTTCAAAGCCTGGCAATCTTACTGGTCAGAGACCAGTAAGACCAAGGGCGGAGCACTCGCAGCAATCCAACCCTCTATCCCCTCCAAACCTTGGTTCTATAAATTCAAAAAGGTCCCAAAGTGGGTTACGTCAGTAATATGCCGTATCCGCATTGGTCATTGCTGTACTCCAATCTTCCTTCACAAAATTCGTGTCCGTGACAATCCCCTTTGTGGATGTGGTCTAGAGGAGGGCTCCCTAGACCACATTTTCCTCAACTGCCCCTGCAACAATTCCTTTAATATGGATCAAGTCATAAGTAACTTAAAAATCCAACACCCAGTTAATGTCCGTCATCTCCTTTCCTTCTTTCCCAATCCCCAAATTATATGTGCCTTTATTAAATTTATAATAATTAACAAAATAAGATAGTAATTATTTTATATGTAGTATTATATATTATATGTTTGTACATAATCTGTATGATAAGTATTAATATTTACTAACACCTATATTTGTGTTGTTTCAGGTAAAAAAGAAACAAAATATTAAAGGAAACTGTCCCAGTAAATAATTACAATTTACCCATGTGCTATCACTACACGACACTGGCAGAAATTGTTGTAAAGAACAGCAGATTGCCATAAACAAAAAAAAAAAAAAAAAACAAGTGAGTTTATAAAAACGTGCTAAAATTATCCTACTACTATTATAAAGGCGAAAGTTTGTAAGTATGGATGTATGGATGTTTGTTACTCTTTCACGTAAAAACTACTGAATGGATTTGAATGAAACTTTACCACAATATAGCTTATACATCAGCTCTTGCGCTTACATTGCAAACGCTGACTGAATCCTACAAGATAGATAGAAGGCAGATAGATAGAACGCAGGTATAAATTATAACTTATATCTTCTAACCACGCGGACGAAGTCGCGGGCAACAGCTAGTTACAATATACATAAAACTTGATCATGAAACATCCACCACCATTCACAATCCTTACTATTACCTTCCTCAAGTTCTGCCACCAATTTGTCAATCGATCGTCTTCATTGTGACATCACTAGCTAATCGATCGATTGTACATCATTAGCTGCCGGACATTTAATTGCAAGACAAATAGCTGAGGAAGCCATCACGAGCCGCCATCATGCAAACAAAGTGATTCACGGCAATTTGTTTTACAAGACCACGTCGAAAGCGTTTTCCTTATTCAGTAGTAGAAAACATTGTAGTTTACTAGAAATTGTTAGTTTCCTATCAAATCTTGAGTCTTCGTTTACCAGGTTAGAGAAGATTTTACATTTTTGTATGCTTCCGTATCTAAAAGATAAAAAAGGACCTCCAACACTACGGCCTCGCTGTCTCTCCGTCCGACTATACTTATATATTATATAATAGCCACATTATTTTTACACACATACTTGCAATAGTTCTGCATCTACTTTGCGTTCTTTATGACCATTCTCCCATAGAGCGGAGGTGAATGGTCCCTAAGAGACGCTGGACCTGTGTCCCCGTGCATGCCTTTAAAAAGGTCCGGGTCTCTTACCATGAAGTTAACCCGTCAATGAAAAGAAATATAATAATATTCCACAACTTTCATACAACGCCATCTAGTGCCAAACTAGGCAAAGTTTGTATTATGAGTACTAGGCAAGTGATAAACATACTTATTATATATTAGACACAGAAAAAATGATCGAGCTCATCACACAAACATATTTTCTAGATAGTAACCAAACCCACGACCTCCGGTATAGCAGTCAGGATCACTAACCACTAGACCAAGAGGCCAGTCATCGTTAATATAAAAAAGTTGACTTACGCCTGTGTCTAGATCGCGGGAGTAGTTTCGGACCCAACCGGAGTCCTTCAAGAGTCGCGTCAGCTCAGTTCAATCATCAGTAAACCGATCTCAAACAAAAGTAATCATATTCTAGGATATATCATAATATTGAGTCGAAACTTGACAAACGAAAAGAAATCTGTAATCGAAATGAAGTCATTTATTTAAATTAGTCTACTAAGTAGCACTTTTTGAAGGCCAGATTACATTGAACAGCACCAAGTTAGGCCATTCATCGCTTCCTAAGTGCTTTCGCTGTAAGAGAAGAAACAGAGCAACACACTCCCCAACAGCACGCTGTCTTTCCGTTTACAATATTATTATAATAAATATTTGAAAGTGCCAAAATAACAAATATTTGAGGTCGCTGTACCTAAGGCACTATGAAATGAAACTGTTACAATAAAACAAAGACTAACTTTAATTATTAATTTATTAATATTTAATAGAAAACAAAAAAATGTCATACATATTGCTAGCTATGTACAGGAGACTCAACAGTGTTATATACCTTACCACGTCGCAATGAAGTCGCTTTTCAATCAACAGGGCTATATGTACCTCATACAATTTTCTAATTCTTGACAGATATGTAATAGACGCCATTTTGTAACAGATAATAAATACGGACAGACAACGAATGTACATTAATTATTATTTATTAATATATTAGTGAAGTAATTACAATAGTTATGAACGTCGTTAGAGATGAAGAAGTTACGGAACAAATAGGGTTTTAGAAGATTGATAAGGCTGCCAAAGGTCGCAAGTTTGAATCCCGGGATGCACCAATGTGTGCAAGTGTGTGTCGCGTCACGTCAGAGGACTACGGGCGGGGTACACTCTGACACCAGAGGGTACATCAAATAGACGATATCCTACTAATATTATATGCGAAAGTTTGTTTTTATGTTAGATGTTTGTTCCTCTTTACGCAAAAACCACTTAACTGAATTTAAACGAAATTTGATACAACACAGGATTTTATGTTCCCGTTTTTATCGACATTTGATGTTCCCGTGCGATTATTTTCGATTTATAGGGGGTGGGCCCGTGGTCAAAAGTTGGTGAAGAAATAAAATCGGCTTCCCGCATAACGCACCAGTTTTGTTTAAGAGTTACCACAGCCACGTCAATGTAGGAAACGTTTGTTTTGTGGAAACAATATTTATACCATAGCAGAGAAGTACGGACAGCAAGAGAAGTCTGTTATCACAAATTGATGTATAAAGCGGCAATATTATTGAAAGTTAAGCAATAGTTGTTAAGTAAGATCCTAAAAATTACGAATGGTTTTCTAACCGAACTAGTTAAAAAAATAAACAGGAACTAAATACATTTGATTTTGCATAGTTTCGAAAATGTGACTTTTAACTGACTCCTGTCGCTCCCCGTACTGGTGACGGCGTGATGACGGCGTGGTGACGGCGTGGTGATGGCGTGGTGGTGATGGTGTTCAGCGGCCGCAGCCGCCGCCGCCGCACTTGGACTTCTTGGGGGGGCGATACGAGGAGGTGGACGCGCCCGCGCTCAGCGGCAAGTAGTCTGCTGTGGAACATAACAGAAGCTTGAGGCAGGGGCAGTCATGATGATAGATACTGATGGTAAATGGATATTAGAAAGGTATATAACTACAATACCAGAGTTCGAATAAATAAACCTATATTTAGATGTGATTTCATAAAATGTTTAAATATTGGTGTGGTTGGCTGCATGGATAGCGTAACGGTTGTGGTTACCACCGCCAAATCAAGTGCGCGCCATGTATCGCGGGTTTGATCCCCGCGTGGGACATGCATTTGCGCGATACACGAATGCTCGTTATTTATGTGATACACGAGTGCTTGAAGTGAGAGTTTGTGAAGCAACGGATTGAAGAATTATATTCCTTTAAAGTCGCTTCCTAATATTATCATTACGAATGTAGCAGCGAATGCAGCGATCAACGACTCCCATACAGACTAGAATCCACAGCCAAAAGGTAATAAAATACATCCAGCAATATTAGTCTAAACTAATCTGTGAGGGTACAGGCTGCCCCCCCCCCCCCGCATGTGTACTGACCATCCCCACTCCCGAGCTTCTGTCCGGCGTCAGGTCCGTACTTGCGCATGCGCTCCGCTGCCTCCAGGCGACGTTTCTCTTCACGCTGGAAACGTAACAGTTTATTATAGAATCAATAAAAACAATCTTCTTAACGTCACGATAGGAGATGATCGCGGTATGAAGAGAGCGTATCTGGGACGACCAACAGGTAGACGCCCTGTTGGCCGACCCAGGTATCGCTGGAGGGATACAGATGAGGCGGACCTTCGGGCGCTCCACGCCACTGACTGGCGAGAAGTGGCCAAGGATCGGGTAAAGTGGCGCCCTCTCGTATCAGAGGCCAAGACACGATTTGAGTCGCCGAGGCCGCCGAGCCAACGGAGTAAATAGCAAGCAAAGTTGATGTAATCCCTGGTGTCAGAGTGTATCCCGCCCGTAGTCCTCTGACATGACGCAACACACTTGACAACATTATTTAGGTCTTCGACGTTTTTAGCAAGTAAAATTATTTTGTGGCACGCAAATGCCACTACATGTTGTGTACTACGCTAGTGCTACATACGTACCTCTCTCTGCAGCTCGAGCGCCCGCTGCGAGGCCTCCTCGAGGCGGCGCTGCTGCAGCTCCCGCGCGCGCTGCAGCGCCTCCAGCCGCGCCAGCGCCGCGTCAGGGTCTGCGGGGACACCGAGACTAGTACATCGTGAACTTACAAGGACTATATAGAATAGCGTAGTAATGTTTTTCACCCTGACGCAAAAGCAGAGGTATTGTTAGGTTAACGTGTCTGTCTGTGGTATGATTGCTCTCAAAGGAATTAATTCATAAATTGAGACTAGTTTTTTTTGTCATCTTCATCATCATCAGCTCATTTTCGGCCAAAGCTGGACTTATGATGACGATTAAAAGAAACAATAAAACTATCATTTTTATAAGAGGTAAGAACCATGACTCCCCACAGGAGTGAGTCACACATACTCCTTGCTACATAATATTACTGTAAAAATGAAAAAGAAGATTAAAAAAAGAGAGAATCATCGACAGTTTTGCGAGGTGTTGGCAACAAACCCATAATATAAACACCCGACATTAAAATAGACTAAACTTACCTCCATCTAGAATTAAAATGCTCAACAAAAGTCCCTACTACATGGCAGTCAAAATATTTAACAGATTACCTAAAGACCTACAAACTAAAAATAAATAAATAATATTTAAGAGAAAATTGAAAAGAATCCTAATAACAAAGTGTTTCTACTCAATAAAAGAATACTTCGAAAAAGAAAAATAACAAAACTAAAATTGCCACTTCATAAAATAACATCAGCAATCACCAACAAAAAAGTAAAATAGAAATAGATAATTATAATATAATGTTAAACAACACAAATCTGCTGTTACTTGTTATATTCTTGTTTCGATTGTAAGTTTAGAATTTAAGTAATAAACAGTCATTTTATAGTAAGTAGAATATAAGCCCTCACATTTTTGCAACGCCTGAAAAAGGCCATTAAGCTGAACTTCAATTATATGTATTTAACAACTGTATAACCTTAACATGCAAATAAACATTGTGAATTTTGAAACTACATCTTACATTGAGGGCAACAAAACCACTGTTAGATAAGTTTGCTTATAAATCAACTGTAGTTTTATAGTGTATATTTGTAGTAAAACTTCAATTAAACAAAATTAATAAACCCCTTTATTTGAATACTGTGGCTGCATTTATGTAATGCTGGATATTCCTCCTTACTGCCATGTTCGCGGGCTCTACAAACATCAAGTATATGAGTACTAGTCCTCACTGCGGTGGTGCTCGGCCTCCTCCCTGGCGTCCCTCCTCCTCTGTATGCCGGGCCGCAGCCGCTGCGCCACGTACAGCAGCAGCGCGCCCGCGCCCACCACTAGCCACCCGTACGACGCCAGGAACTGGAGCACTGTGGGGACACACGGCATACAGAGAGATGTATGTGTTTATACAAACATTTGTATGATACACTTATGTTTTCTTCAAGTCTAGGTGTTTTTGTGCAAGTGACTTGAAAGTTTCTGGACATAGATTAAATTTAAAAAAAAGATGCCTCAATTCATAACAATTGATTCAATAATAATAGTACCAGCTTACAAATGATCCATATCATACCCAGGGACCACTTTTTAAATCGAAAAGGCTTGAATATACAAGCAAAGATTTTTAAGTTAATAGACTTCTCAAATATAACTTATCTACTATATTACTTTAATCATGAACATAAAAACATTGTAGCAGGGCTTTACTAAACACCAGCCTGACTAAACCAGCCCTCTATTATCTGTAACAGATTGGACATCCTGTGGCATTGTAACTATAACATCACTAGAAGCTGTATACCAGATATCGCTTTTAGTGATAAGACTGCCATTGTACCCTAACATTGTATGTATAAAGAATCACTGCTGCAACTCCATGGTGTACAATAAAGAATATTGTAATCTAATCTATGTTTATTACAAGTTTATATATTTGAGAATTTAATTCTATTGCCATTCAGTAAGCTACATTGTGTAGCACTACTGGTATCTCTCATCTTCATGCTCTCCGCTATATTATTATTCAGCAAAGAATTAAAGGTTTCCAGGGTGTTCTTTAACTATTGTCAGCACATTCTATACATCTACTATGTCAGATAACATATGTAACTAAAATATGTATGTCAGTATCAATTGGGCATGACTTATCAATGCACTTTTATTGTTGATAAGTTTTAAGTGAAATTGGTTTAGTAAGTGATGTTCATGCAAATTTGTTTGAAGTCATTGCTCCACAATAAGAGCACTGAACTCATGTTTATTGAAAACTATCTAATATTTAAATAAAAATAACTTATGTTAATGCCAACTCTGTCAAAAAGGTCTTGTTTACCGAATACTTTTTACCTAAAAAACTTATTTTTTTTTACTTACCCATGCCGATGGGATTGAAGAAGTCCTCTTTCGATGCGTAAGTGTTATCTACATAAATAACTGGATCCATTTTTGCGGTGAAACGGCGAAAACTTCAAGTTCAAAGTAAAACAGGATATTTCTCAACTTACTCCCACACAACGCTTCAACAAACGATTTTAATTTTAAATATATTCCAACAATTAAGCTTCTATTAAATTAATTAACAATAAAAACTGTTTTGATGTATCTGTGAATGTTTCCCGTTATTTATAAGTTATATATCGTGTCGTTGTTTGGTTTGTAAAGTCGAGTCGAACCAAACATGACGTGTTTTTGCAGTTTGTGTCATGTCATTGTCAAAGTGACAGCACTGGACTGTGCTTTTTTGTTGTTTTGATTATTGTATCTTGCCTTCGTGTCTTTTGAGGTACTGGGAATTATCGATTTTTATTTATCACAGCCGTAGTTCATGCAACGGCATCTAGAATATTCTTTATTGCTCACTACATAACTAAATCTTTCGATAAAGATGAATAATATGGCCACATTGAGTGGTTTTAGCTCTAAGAGCGCTCTTAAGGATCATGAACACAGCTTAGATT
The DNA here is from genome assembly GCF_003590095.1 of Trichoplusia ni. NCBI lineage: Eukaryota > Metazoa > Arthropoda > Insecta > Lepidoptera > Noctuidae > Trichoplusia > Trichoplusia ni. Next base: position 3,547,712 of record NC_039503.1, read on the forward strand.
TCTTTTTTCTCTTAATACTTACACATTTTCCTATCATTTTATCATTAGCCTAGCTGCTTTCAGTTCCCAACTGGTTATAATACAGGTAAATAAGTATACAAAAATAAATCCCAAACATTTGTCCTGGGTATAAATTAAACCCACTGAACCTAAACGGAGGTCACCCCGGTATAGCAGTCGGAACTATTAACCAATACTCCAACTGGTTACTGATATGCTTTCATACCGTTTCTCTTTTGTATTTTACGACTCCCGCGCGCCGACTAATGATTATAATTTTAATCCTAGTATACTATGTATAACATTCGATTTAAAACGTCGTGACGACACAGCTGTTCCGTGTACGGACACGGCGCGTTTCAGCTCAACGCCGGCGATCAATTTAAAGTTGTATATATTTCAAATAAAAGGTTAATGAAAACATTGTGAGGAATTGAATGCCAAACATTGATATGGGAATCACCCACAGTGAGCTAGCGTGGTGATCTATGTTCAAACCTTCCCTATATAATTAGAGGCCTCTGCCCAGCAGTGGGCAAAAAATCACAAAAAGACATATCCCCTACCATTAATTCGAGTTAGACGATCCCTGCGTAGAAGAGTTTGTGTGATGCACGTATGCTTGTTCTGGGTAACTTCAGGTCTTGAATGTTTGTGATAATAAAACAATAAAACCAGACATTGTTTTACAAAATATTCATTTTATTCGGTTTGGTATCAACACATCGTCCTCGCTACCACGCACACATGCATACCACATTATGACGTCACACGCGCATACATCCACACACACATACAAATATACATAAGTACAATGTACACACTATTACCTTAGCTTACATCTATAACTCGAGCAGAGTCGAGCAGTGGTTGAGCACAGTGAACAACTCTAGACATAGACATGTCTGAACAAGAACACTTCGTATTGGAACACGCTGCACACAGTGCTAATGTTGCCAGCCTCGACGCAGTCATTACAGTAATTATTTAAGTTTAATAAATAACTGAGATTCGATGTGGCAAATCTATTAAATTTATAGCGGAATGGAAATAGTATTGCCTTGTATGTTGAATTCATTATCACTTAATTCAACTTAAACTAGGTGACTGGCAACACAAGTTTCAAAATCTAATTTAAAATTCTGTATAAACATACCAAAATAGCAACTGATTCACCATTAGTTAGCACACGAGCGCGAGTAGTCTGGCAACACTGTCGCACACAACACAGTGTTTGTGCGTTGTCTCTCACTTGCAACACTATGACACTTGGTCTAGGCGGGCGAGCGCATATCACAAGTACAATATAACACAACCTGTTTAAACGGAGTCACAAACATCAGAATTTTTGAAAACTATTCTTTCATCTTCGGGACTTTAAATAATCGTTTAAGTGCGAGTCGGACACGCCACACTAAGAGTTCCGTATATACATACAAACAAGAAGAAAGGGGAGTTTCCAGTCAAATTTATGATCGTAACAAATGTTGGTGAATTCGTTTATATTTATTGTTCAGCGTCAACAGAAATACATGATCTCTGAACATTTCAACTGTGCGTGCGGACCCCTAAATGTATTGACATATACAGCCTATGACACTCACAATTAAAGTGTCTTTCGATTGGTAAAAGTAATTCCAGACTCGGTCCAGTAGATCCTGAGATTGCCTATAACAACACAAACTCACAACTTTACCCTCTATAACACTAGTACTGACGCCACGACTCCGTTTAAAACGTTGTTCATTACACATTACAAATTAACATTATTCCGTACAAAAATATCTGCATTCATTGTAAAAAAATTATCATATTATAATAAAACATGGGCCGGTGTTGCCAAGGCAGAAAATTCATTGTTTTATTTGTCAAGCTATACTGTAGCTCTATTGATGAATGTTTGACATGATAATTAGATCAGCATTACAAGTGCATATTGTTAAATTATTTGTTAATTATAAATTCATTAAAACTGAAAACAGCGGTTTTCTCCCGACACTACTTAGTTTTGGATTCGATTCTCGATTCAATCGAATCCAAGATAGTGTAGTGCCAACTAGTACCACTTTACGTATTAGCGCTAGTGTCACCATACAAAGTACCAAAACGATTGCCACAGACGTTGTTTGTATCGGGAGTAAACCTGTGTCTGATGAATACTATATTATCAGAGCGACTGTCTATCGAAACGATAAGAAATGATGCGTCTGGTACAGTCCATGGAACATAGAAGAGCAGACGGAAGTGTCTACAAGGCCGCAGTAAGGGAACTAGCTTAAAACTTATTCGCTATCAGATCTAGGCTTTGTCAAAATACATAATATGGTCTGAATCGCGTGACAAAACATTATTCCTAAAATGCGGTAATCACATTTTCAATCAGTTTCGTAAGACTAGCAAGAGCGATATCTTAAATTTTAAACTGTAACAGTTAATTCTTAGTAATGTTGATCATTACCTCCTAATGACGACACGGCACGTTGTCCAAGAAAACACTTCCTACTACTGTTTTATGTTCCATGTTTACGTGTTGTCTGGTCACAGACCGAGCAGTCATTTGAAACAAAACCGTGTTACCTGTGTAGTCTGTCTTCGCTGGCTTGTCTCCGTACATTTATTGTAAGTATCAGACAGTTCAGTCTATGATGTTTAATTTTAATAACATATATTATGTAATTAAAAAGGCGTCTCGACAAAGTCCAAAACAAGTTGTGATTATTGTAATAATTGAGCGTATAATGTAACAATTATAGTATACAATAACGAATTGAATAAACTGTTTTGTCTCAAATGAGCTCTCTTAAGAGACAGTCTCTCTGTGATCCAGAGGTATTATGAATATGTAATTGCGGATACTTTATGATGTGATCCGAACTTAACATATAACATTATGTTAAATGAACACCAATTTGTTGAATATTTCACTACTTATACATAATGATAAGTACATACACAACGCACACACACACACAATGTATGTGTGCCGACCAAATACAACGTATAAATCATTTGGACTATTATCAAATACATAATTATATTAAAATTATTATTTATACAATGATTTCATCACAAATTATTATTTTATTCAGAATCAGTTTGCGTTGTAATTACACGTGTGTACAGTCGTCGGCGACAATGGTTCATATTGAGCTGCCTTCAAATAAAACTGTATTAGTTTTAGTAGTAAAACTAATTTCATAAATAATACAATAATATAAATACGTTTTGTACAATCACTCCCGGCGGCGACTGTACACGACGCGAGCGTCCGACACGACACCCGGACCTGTGTTAAGTACTATACACTCACACACACACATACGTGTTGTTCGTGCCGCTTCGTGCGCGCTCGTGCGGGGTCGTGTCGCCGCTGCTGGCGCCCGACTGGGGCCACACTTACGCTATTCTTACATTAATACAATGTTCACAATTTACACTTTCCCTTACATGACTACACTTATTATACAAGTCACCGCGGGTCACACTCAGGAGCGGCGCTTGCGGCGGCAGCACTAGTGTTGTGCTGGCTAGTGTTGCGCCGCGCCGCTCGCCGCGCTCAGTCGCGCAGCAGGCCGCGCGCCTTGGCGGTCAGCTTGCGCACGCGGCCGCGCGACGAGATGGACACGCCCCCCGCGCCGGGCGCCGCCCCCGCCCCGCCCTCGGCCCCGCCCTCCGCCCCGCCCTCGGCCCCGCCCGCCCCCGAGCTGCCGGACGCCGCGCCTGCACCCAGCGACCAGTCGTACCAACAATTACACTACAAGTATTGTTAGTCTTAAAGCCTCTATCACCATCTAATAGTATTCAAGTTCTAGACATTGTTAAATTGCGGTAAAAAAGATATAAAAGGCATACCATTTCGAATGGATGTCTGATGTTTGTGAAACCCCCGCGACACAAGGATTTAATTCCTTAGCGCGGGATTCGTTTTAAAAAGAAAAATTAAAATAAAAGAATGCTTAATCAATTTAAATTTAATTCGGGCTCTGAGATTGTGTAACTGGTATATGGAAATCTTATCAGAAAGTCTAATACAAGTGTCACAAGATCACTATTACTCAGAATGCAGAATACTCGACACAAAATCACAAATGAATGGGGCTGAGGGTGGGAACAAAGGTGATGGTCATCACTGTCCTATTATTGCTCAAGTAAGAAATGTCATAAACCTTACTAAGAGTCGGTGACGGAGGCCTTAGCATTAACCACACAACAAGCAACATACAAGTCAATTGTTACTCAACCGTTTTAAATTACGAAATTACTATTTATCTATATCTGTTAATAATTAATAGATCTTAAAATGACACTCTATTCAAATTTTATCACATTGCATTGTCCTCCTGAACATTTCAGCCTGCTAGCTTATCAGGAAGTGCCTCAAAATTGAGTTGCAAAAATCTAACCGGAACGACAAACACACAAGAAAAGTGAGTGTATAAAAACCCTAAAACAAGAGGAAGTAGGAGGAACAAGATTCTAATGTTAGTTCGCATACAGCAGACCTCTTGTACTGTTTTGAATCCGATTTTGATTCCATTCCATACCAAAACATCTTGGTTGAGATCGAGTAGCGACTGTCCATAACACTAGGATACTAAGGCCCATTCAGACGATGCAAGAAATATCGTGCATCTTGTAATACATAGCTCGCGATATTACTTAATGAAACGACATGTTCACTTTAAAAGAGACTGTGACCCCTGAGTTTGTTTCAACGTTTCTTCTTAGGGTAGTCAGATAGGAAATGTCGATTCAGCGTTCTCAAAAAGACATGTAAAAGTGATAAAATACCTTTTTTGCAGAATAAATGATTTTATTTCATTAGTAATTTTCAAAGCCGAGTTAAAGTGTTTTAAATAACATGTTCCGAGACATGATATCTGTGACATCGTCTGAGCGCGCCCTATGAGTACTGACCGTGGTCGTGCGCGGCGCGCGCGTGCCCGTTGAAGTAGTTGTGGTCGCTCGTGTGCGACGCGCTCGCACTGCCCTCCGCGCTCGCGCTCTGCCGGGAGGGGAGCGTGGTCAGAGTGCGGTCAGAGTGCGGTCAGAGGGGGGTCAGAGTGTGTCGGGTACCTGCTGCGCGTGATGGCGCCGGCGCCGGGCCACGTGCGCGTGGTGGGTGCGCGCGTGGTGGTGGTGCTGCAGGCGCTTGCTGATGGCGGCCACGGAGTCCTCCTCGCTGTCCTCGTTGTAGCGGCGGCGCGAGGCGCGGCGCGCGCGGGGGGCGCGGGGGGCGCGCGCGCGGTACCGCTGCAGGGGCGCGTCCTCGTCGGACGACACGCGCGGCCGGTACGACCGGTCCGACGAGTAGCGCCCGCGCGACACGCGCGACGCCTGCGACCCGCCCGACGCGGACGACGACGAGGACGACGACCACGACGGGGTCAGGCGGGAACGAGTGCTACACAATGCATTACAAAGTTAATATTTCAGCCACATTTCAGGCACTTTCCAAAATTTTCGACATTCCTGCAGATGCTTTCTTTAGAGAAACCTATAGGGAACGTAACACAACAATTAGTCCTGTGCAAGCAGTAACACGTGAGTACTGACCGCTTGACGGGCCTGTGCCGGGACCTGTCGCTGCTGCTGCTGGTGGCACTGCTGCTGGAGGAGGGCGCGGGGCGCGGGCCCCGGGCGGGAGGGCCCCGGGCCCCGCGCGCCCCCCGCCGCCTCTTCCTGCGCGCGGGGCTGTAGGAGAGCTCGACCTCGTCGTCGCGGAGTTCCTCCTCCACGACGCGGATGTTGGAGGAGCCGGAGCCGGATCCGGAACCCGACTCGGAGCCCGAGCCCGCCCACGAAGACCCCGCCTCCGCTGAGCCGTTCACTGGCTCGTAGAAATCTGTTGGAGTACAGATATTTGGTCAATATATAAGAGGTGCATCTGAATGAAACTAAACAAATGAAAAATTGGGGCAAGGACAGGGGAATGTTGAAGACATGAATGACACAGAAGCTGTCTGTGACACTAAGTGCGAGGGGGGTGAGAGCGTGTGTATGGTTTTGGTGACAGTAGGAGTGAGTGTCTCCTATGTGTTGTACCTGGTGGCGGCGCGCGGCTGGTGGAGGGTGCGGGTTCGGCGCTCGCGCTACTGCTCTTGCTCTTCTTGCCCACGCCCTTGCCTGGACAAACACGGGACTCATTAGTAAATTATACATAAACAAAGCAGATGTGTCTAATAATTAACCCATGGAGGACACCCAGCGAAAGTCATAAGGAACGGAATGCAAAATATCAAGAACAAAGAGAATGTTAATTTCTTTTTGCGTATTGATCAGGTTCTAACTTACTAAGTTATACTGTTCGTCAAATGATTTCAAATTATCAGTATTTTATACGATTCCCATATCGAAGGCTTTACTCAAATCACATAGTTATAAACAACACTTTTTTATGAATATTTCCGTGAAGTTACCTTTCCTATGCACGTGCAGCGGCACGTCGCTGTCGGAGGAGTCCGGCGCGTCGTGCTGGTCGCGCGCGTCGTGCGCGTCGTGCAGCGCGCGCGCGGCCCCGGCGTGCACGCGGCGGGAGGTGGCCGCCAGCGTCTCCGAGTCCGAGCTGGCGGATTCCGCCGCCGCGGAGCCGTTCAGCATCTCTGATGCTGTGGGGAATAAGGAATTTTATCCTTCTTGTCACGGGGATATCGCGAATATGGTTGTAGTGCATATGGGTATGCTGACCTGTGTGTTCCCTGGCGGCGCGGCGCGTCCGGCGGGGGGCGCGGGGGGCGCGCGCGGGGGCGCGGCGGGGGCGCGACGACTGGTAGCGGGACCACAGCGCCTCGAACAGCGCGGACAGGCGGACCGTCATCGAGTAGATCTGCGGACCGCGAGGGGAGAGTGAAGCAACATCTCACGCGTACAGAATGTGTGTCAGTATGTCTGTGTGCGACTGACCCGGCTGCGCTTGTTGGTGTTGTAGAGGCGGCTGTTGGCGAACACGCGGCGCACGTCGGCGGCGAAGTGTTCCGCGCGCGAGTAGTGTCCGGCCGCCAGGCGGGACCGGACCGTGCCCAGGTCCATGGGCGAGGCCACCACGGACAGGTAGTCCGGGGCCTGCTCCGGGGCCACGGGCTGGCGGAAGGGCTCGGCGTCGGCGGACGCGGACAGCTCGCTCAGCAGGCGGGCGCAGGCCTCGCGCCAAGCGGGCGGGGCCTCGTCCTCGCTGCGGTAGGCGGCCGCCAGCTCGCGGTAGGCGGCCAGCACGTCGGCGTCCCGCCAGCGCGCGATCAGCTGCAGCAGCAGCTCCGACACCAGCCGCGCCTGGCGCACGATGGGCGCGTGGGCCTCGTTGAACAGCTCGGCGTTGCTGGCCAGGTAGCGCGCGTCGAACATGGCGGCGGCCGCGCGCCGGTACCACTGCGCGGCGAAGCGGGCCCGCATGCTGGCCAGGTCCACGGGGTAGGCCACGCAGCGCGCGTAGGCGGGGTAGCGGGCCAGGTCCACGGGCGCCAGGAAGGGCTCGGCGGCCGCCAGCGACATGACGCTGGACAGGTGCGCGGCCAGCGCGCGGCAGGCCGCGGCCCGGTCCCCGCGGCCCCAGTCGCCGGGCGCGGGCCGGTACAGGACGGCGTCCAGCTCGCGCGCCAGGACGGGCACGGCCCCGCCCGGCTGCGGGGGCAGGCGCAGCGGGTCCAGCGGCTCCAGGTCCCAGGGCGACAGACGCTCCACCTCGCCGTTGTCCCAGCGCACGCGCAGCGCCAGGAACTGCTGCGCGGCGGCCGCGGCCCAGGCCTGGGCCTCGGGGCCCGCCAGGCCGGGCGCGGGCGCGGGCGCGGGGGGCGCGGCGCTCTCCAGCACGACGCCCGTCCACCAGCAGTCGTCGATCATGCAGCGGAAGCGGTCCCCGGGGCCCCAGGCGCGGGCGGCGGCCGCCTCGTACTGCTGCTGCAGGACCAGGAAGTCGATGACGTCGGGCATGTCGTGGTAGCGCACGGTGAGGGAGCGCGGGCCCGCCAGCGCGCAGGCCAGCCGCAGACACGCCACGCGCGGCGGCTTGATCACGTACTTCATGCCCACCACCTTCACCATCTCGCACTCCTGCACGCACACATAGAGACGACCTCGTTACAAACTCCTGCTGGTACTCCCCCTTCCCCCTGCCCCCCCCCACTCTACTCACGTAGACGTGCGTCCGCTCCCAGGGCTTGTCGCGCGGGTTCACCTTGTACACGTCCTTCTCCGCGACCGCCTCGAAGTACCGCTGGTGGCCCTGCACGTAAAGTGTCACGGTATGAGTTGGTGTGGTGTCAGTGTGGTACTAGCGTGTGTCGGCGCGACGCTCACCAGTCGGAAGTAGAGACACTGGTCGCCCATCTGCGGCTGGTAGGGCGCCTTGCGCGGCTGCGTGGCGGTGATCCAGTCGCCGGGGCGGTACACGTCGGGCAGGTCGTCGGGCGGGGGCGCGGGCCCGGCGGGGGGCGCGGGGGACTCCGCCCCCGACCCCGAGGGGGCGCGCGACGAGCGCTTCGCCGTCACCGTGCTGGGGCTGTAACTGAGACGGGCTCGTCAAGCAGCGCCTACCATACATGTGGCATTTGACTAAACTAATAATAAAAACTTGTAGTCCGTCAGACAGATTTACAAAAATATTGAATACGCACATAAAGCACTTTAGTTTAGTAGTAGGATGTAAAACATCACTTGCTAGTAAGAAATGTACTAGTAAGTGACGTCACACGAGACTCTCAAGAAATCAACTTTCACAAAATCTTTTTTTTTTTAATTAGTTCAGTTCTGTTTATCATGAAGCAAACTGAACATAACTTATTTATTATTTATGTATAATATGTATGTAAGTGTGTACGCACCGGTTGGTGGGCAGCGGGCGGCGGCGGGCCCGCGCCGGCGGAGCGAGCGCCGCGCCGGCCTCCCAGTCCGAGTACTGCGAGGAGGACGACGAGCTGGGCACAGACAGACAGACAGGTTAGCTGTGAGTGGCTGTGAGCGGAGGGAGTGTGTGTCAAACGTAGCTTGGATACTCAGTGCGTTATTAGAAAGTTCTTTAGACAGGTCAGTGTTGTGCTTAATGTTCAGATTTTGGGCAATTTCATAACTTGATAAAAGTTTCCTTTGAGGATGGATAGTGAACATAAATCTGTCACTACTTATTTTTAAACAAGTTTCAGAAATAGAATGGCATCTGTTTCATATGATACGGTTCTATAAATTGATGAATATTATAAAGGTCATTTCAATGTGGTAAAAATATCTGTCCGTATAATAATAGACACCTTGAAATGAGATAGAACATCATTGCTAAGGGGTGTGTGTATGTGAGTGTCGTGTGTTGTGACCCACCTGTCGGTCTTGGTCCCCGCATGCGAGCTGAGAGAAACGTGCAGCGTTAGCGATGCGGAACACAATATATATGTATACAGAGACTGTGAGTATGTATGTGAGCGGGGTGTGGGTGTGTGGGAGGTACCTGGTGTCGGTGTCGGAGAGGTCGAGGCTGGAGTGCGGCGAGTCGTGGTCGGGGCGGCGCTCCCACTCGTCCGAGCTGTCGCTGGCGGGCGGCGAGGCGGGCTCGGGGGGCTCGGGGCGCGGGGGGCGGGGCGCACGGGGCCCGGGGGCGCGCGCCGGGCGCCGGCCCGGCCGCCGCCGGGGCCCCGCCGCGCCCTCACCCGCCGTGCTGATCATGAGCGGGCGGCGCCTCATCTCGCGCCGGTACCAGGCCTGCTCCAGCGCGTTGAGCTCGGCGGCCGCGCGGGCCACGCGGGCGGCGGCGGCGGGCGCGGGCGCGGCCACCACGCGGCGGCAGCGCCCCGGCGCCAGCAGCGGGTCCCCGCGCTGCCAGCTGCCCGCCGTGTAGCGCACGCCCTCGCCGCGCCACACGCCGCGCGCGCCCCCGCCGCCCGCGCCCGCGCCCCCGCCCGCGCCCCCGCCCGGCGCCGCCAGCGCCTCGATGAGCGAGTCGATGCGGGAGCGGGGCGCGTCCGCGGCGGGGATCAGCTGCGACAGCGCCAGGTTCTCGCGGCCCGGCACCAGGCGCTGGAACTGCGGCGGGTGGGGGGCGCCCTCCACGTCCACCAGGAAGGGCGGCGGCAGCAAGTGCGGGGGCGTGTCTGTCTGCTCGTCGTGGGCGCCGCCCAGTGCGTCCACCACCACGGGCCGGTAGTCGGTGTGGAAGAACAGCTCGGTGGGCAGCTGCGAGTAGAGGCGGTGTCCGCGGCCCAGCCCCAGCAGCAGCAGGTGTCCGTGCGAGTCGGTGGCGGCCACGCTGGCGGCGCCGCCCCACTTGGCGTCGAAGATGGCGCCGTCGCCGTGGCCTTCGATGCGGTTGTGGAAGCGCGCCAGCGGCTCGGGCGCGTTCGCGTCCCACACCAGCAGCTGGCCGTCGTGGCCGGCCGACAGGAACACGGCGGGCAGGAAGGGGTGCGCCTCCAACACGTAGGCCTCGTCGCGATGCCCCCGCAGGGCCCGCACGGCGGCCCCCGAGCGCGCACACCACACCCGCACCGTGCAGTCCGACACGGCCGTGAGCACGAAGGCGTCGCTGCGGTCCCAGCACACCATGGTCATCTTCAGGCGCTTGTCGCCGGGCGCGGGCTCGGGCCGCAGCAGGACGTGCCTCCACTGCGTGGCGTGCAGCGTCCACAGGGCCGCGCTGCCGTCCTTGCTGCCCGACACGAAGCGCAGCCCCCTGTGCGCCCAGGCGATGCTGTCCACGGCGTCGTCGTGCGCGGGGGTCTCCAGCACCCGCTTGGGCCCGCCCGGCTCGTGCTCCACCGTGTAGATGCGCACGTGGTGGTCCGCGCTGCCGGCCGCCAGGAAGGCCCCGCCCGCGGACCAGGCCGCACAGATCATGTGGCACACGCCCGGCCTCATGCGCTCCACGTACTGCACCGGCTGCGACAGGAAGTGGCCGTCCGGCGAGCACGTCCAGAAGGCCACGGAGCAGTCCGTGGACGTGGAGGCCAGCCAGCGCACGTCCGCGCGCGCGGGCGGCGCCCAGTGCACGGACGTGATGGTCCCCGCGTGGGCGGCCAGCACTGCGCGGGGCTCGGCGTCCGCCAGCGCCCACACGCGCACCAGCCGGTCCACGGACCCGGCCGCCAGCAGCGCGCCGTCCGCCGACACGCACACGTCCGTCACCTCCGCGCCCACGCCGCGCAGTGTGGCCACCAGCCGCGCGTCCGCCGCGCTCCAGATCTTGATGAGCATGTCGTCGGCGCCCGTCATCACGTAGCGCCCGGTGCAGTCCAGCACCACGCAGTACACGGCGGACAGGTGGCCCAGCGTCCGCCGCTGCAGCTGCAAGCCGCCCAGCAGGCGCGGCGGCAGCATGGCCTGGCCGCCGCGCCCGCCCGCCACGCTCGCCGCGCCCACGCCCAGCTCGCGCGACACCAGCCGCCGCACTGCCGGCCGCACACATTGGTTAGTAACCACACCGCACACTCACCTAGCTCGCTAGGCAGCTCGCAGCTCGCTACTCACCGAGCGTGTGGTCCTGCTTGAAGGAGGCGTACTTGGGCTTGGGGCGCACGAGGGTCTCGCTGAGCAGCGACAGGCGCGCGGCCAGCTCGCCCCCCGCGCCCCCCGGGTCCGCGTCGGGCGCGCCCCCCGCGCCCCCGGGCTCGGGCGCGGCCTCGCCCCCGGAGAGCGCGGCGGGGGCCTTGCGCGCGATGCACAGCGCGCGCTCGCACACCGACACGAGCCGCCGCCATGATATGTCTGCATGTTGTGATGCCTACACATACACGTAAATGTGACACAATATGTATAGAGTATGTAAGTGCGTTTGCATGTCTGTGTTTATGTTTGATACCTTTTTACGCTCATACGACTGTAGCTAATACCTTGGATTAACAATCCGAGTTTACAATTGGACAAAACGTTTTACGAATAATACATCGAGCACCAGCAAAAATTAAAATGCTTATGGCAGCAAAAGCGTCAGAGGAGAATAAGTAAAAATGCTTCCAACTTCCACTTCATAAGACCACAACACCAAAACCCAACATATAATGACTTGTTGACTGAACAGAAAGTCTTGTTTCTATATTTTCAGAGTGGATGTATCATTTAGCTATTTTAACTTCAAATAGCACAGGTAGATATTGAGAAGAATGTCTCAAAAGTGTTTGTTTTTTACGCGTATTAAGACATAATTCTTTAAATAAAGCAACAGCGAAATACGCAAAAAAACAAGTAATTTTAAAGAAAAACTGGAAATTTTTAAAATGTATTGAGTGCTTAGATGTGCTTTTTTCAAGACTGCATCACCAGATCATTTTGAAAGGGTGTGTGGCGTCATGTCAGAGGTCTACGGGCGAGTTGTGCATCAACCATATAATAAAGAACAGAAGAATACAGATATGGATACAAGTTATTAAATTATAAATTAATTAAAAACAACCTCTACTTTACTTCTTGCTTTGAATTCACTGAATTCGAAAAAAATAATTCAAATAAATCATAACTTGGCCTTGAAATTGAGTTTTTTTAAGGAGTTCCTATGACCACCTTCCATGCTTAAGTATCTGATCAGCTCTATGTCATGTCATAATATTGCACTGTCACGCAATTAATTAACAGCATTATCAAAATACGTTGTCAAAATATCACCTCAATCGGAATCCGGGAAGTGGATCAAATTCAACTAGCCATATTTGATTGCAGACAGACCGACAATAGGACAACTACAACAAGGCAACTAGGTGACACTATATAAAATCTACTAAAAAGAAACAAATATTATATCTTCATTTTATTTAGTGAGTATAACATCGCTAGATTAAGGTTGAATCAATAATATTTCAATTAAAACTAATGCACATTAAGAGGTCACTGAACATTACTAACATGCTTTCTTCATCCATCATTAATCATTCAGTTATTGAGTGACAAGTAAGGTGACAGGGGAGAAATGAGTTACGGGGAATGGATCAATGGTCAAGAACTAGAATTTTTATATTTTCTTTAATGATTCTACATTCTTAATAGGGATATTCGATTCTCAAAACTAGCTAACCCAGAAAACATTCTTTTGCCATATAGAAATGGGGGGTTGATAGTACAGGGTTGAATATGTATGTTTTATAATAAAAAAATTGTGGTGGACCAACCTTATCATTTAGGAACACTGAAAAATATGTTTGGGCTGATTCTCAGACCTACCTCTATTCTCTAATATGCACACAAAATTTTATAAGAATTGATCTAGCCTTTTCTGATGAGTTCTAATTTGTGCACCGTGACACGAGAATTTCAGGTATATAAAAAATAAGTTTTTGCCCGCGACTCCGTCCGCAAAGACTTCAGTTTATTAAAAAAAAAAAACATTATTTAAGCCTAACATCAAAGCCATAGTTAATTCCAAAAAAAAGTTACATACAAACTTTGATCCCCGATTACCCCCCCCCCCCCCTTAAAAACCTTTTTTCCAGATAAAATATGTCCTTAAATTTCATTACAATTGGTACAGTAGTTTTGTCATGAAAGCGAAACAGACTGACAAACAGTAATACTCTCGCATTTATAATATTAGTACTGCAATATTAGTATAAATACTTAGCAATCCCCATACTCCCTCAACTTCTTCACTCAAAATATTTCAAACAAGATTTCTTTGACAGATAATACTCTATTACTAACAGTTGTTGTTATTGCATACCTTAATTATAATGTAAACTTGTAGAGTGCCTTGGTACTTCTTCGAGAAAATGAAATTATGGCAACATGTACCTATGTTAAGTCATTCATCTTAACGATAAGTAGTCTCGCTAAGACTACAAAATTTTTTGTATACAATAGTTGTAACTGCACATGTGAGGTATATAACTGTAGTCTTTACTAATATTATAAATGCGAAAGCAACTCTGTCTGTCTGTTACGCTTTCACGTCTAAACCGGATTTTAATGAGATTTGGTACAGTGATAGAGTCGACCTTGAGAAAGAACGTAGGATAGTTTTTATCCCGGCCTTTTGACGAGTTCTCTTGGAAACGCGATATAACCGACCTCGACGCGGGCGAAGCCGCGGGCGAAAAGCTAGTATTACATACAACTTTTATTTGTTTTGTCCTAGGGACAGTTTGTAGATATAAATTCATTTGATCAATCAACTCGACTTTTCAACTAGCCACTCCTAAACATTGTTTAATAAAACTGATACAAACTAGATACTTATAACTTAAAAAACTTGCGATGAAAACTATGTGGCAATCCAGGTATAAACTAGCTATGTACTAAAATTCAACCATAATCGGTAAGTAGTTTTTTCATGAAACAGTAAATAAAACCCATACTTTTAAACTTTCGCGTTTATAATATTATAAACATTATTACGTAACAAGAAAGATAAAAAAAATTAAACCTATTCATAAAAACAATGTTTTGTTTTCAATTCTAAAAGTAGGTACAATTTACTATTGGCATGACTTAAATAGATGGGATAAGATATTATTTTTACAAATCCTTTAAATTAAAATTGTCACTAAAGAATAAAATTATTGTTACAATTAGGATAACATGACTTGTTGTTAAAAGAGAATTTATGTGGTCAGCATTGCAATAACGTGCTATTATTGATTATTAGAAAATTATTCCCAACATCAGAGTAATTATTAAAATTTTTCTTCATAACACTTATAATTTTGTGTAATACGAAAATATTTTCATTCGATCGCGAATGTAAACAATAGTGTACAAGACACGAATACGAAACATGGCGCCATCCGACTGACGTCACGCCATGTTCGTACTAGTTCGGCGGTCGGAGGGAGCGCGCCAGCCAATCACAGCTCAGCGCGGCTGCAGTCGGCGGTAAGAGCGAGACGCCGCACGACAGCTGCGCACACAAGCGTGCGACGAAAAGAGACAGGAGTACTTCTAATTACGACACTGCTCCTTCCCAATAGTGCATGATATAACAATTTTTTCGCAAATTAGCCAAAAACATTAAATTTATCACTTAAACACCGCAAAAACATTTTACACGATATTCCACGGTATTTTCACGATCAAATTCGTGCATAATACATTTTAAGATTTTTTGTCGTTTTTCCACAATTTAATAATTTCTCTTCGCAAAACTCGCAGCAAAACGTAAATAAACACAGTTTCCCATACGAAAGCCGCGAAAACTCACCAATTCATCGTAAGACTGGGCGTGCTCGTTGCCCTCCCAGTCGAGTCGTCGGGGCAGCACCTGCAACCGCACCGAACGTTAAACAACTTTTCAGCGAAGTTTCAGCGAGTTTGACAGCCGCAGCCACGTGCGTCCGCGACCAAAACAACAATATAAGCTCAAACCCGGCACTAGGAAAAGCTCAGACCTACCTCTATCGTCTCGAGCTCTTTTAGCAGTGTCTGCAACAGAAACGGCCAAAATTACCACATTTGTCGACATATAATCATTATACGAAGGTATTTGGAGCCAAATTACCTTTGCAGTTTCTTTCAGAGGACCGCCCGACAGAAATTTCGCTATCAGAAAGTAGAGCTCTGAAATCGGGGAAGCTAACATTACACGACCTCGCACAATAGACACTCACATATTCGAGCCTTATTTTACAAGCACCACGCTTACCGGGAATGACCCTGAGCTCCTCGTTCGACTCCTCCATAACCCTAGATTTATTCCCGAGGGTTAAAACTTAACTTCACATTACATTTACTGTAAAAATCTTGCAAACATTTCACTTTACATTGTTGACGAACAGATAATGCAACCTTCTGTAATAATAGCAAAATGGCGTTTGATCTGTCAGTCAAACAGATTACTGTGTGTTCGTGATGGTAAAACGGTCCACACAATGATTTGGACGATACAGTCTAGATGTCGCTACTGATGAATAAAATGTTTTCTGATTTCTTTCAATAATACTTGTATATTTTTTTCGTTTAATATTTAAAATAGAATAACGCTATTAGACTCAGTGTAGTTTTTTACTTAAAAGCCAAAACAGGATGACCTTTAACGTGACCTGATTAGCAGTCCTTGACCCCCCGTTCGCCAGGATTGACCCAATAGTTTGGTGCTAATTTTCTGCTGGCAACTTTAGTATCATACGTCAATGCGTGCCGATAATGCGAGTTTTGTTGAAAAATCGTAGTAAAATGTATAAAATCGTAATTATATACGATGGGGTTTGGTGTTGATCGGTGTTTAGTGTGTGAAACTATAAGTGATAATAGTAGTTTTAGTGAAGACATTGAGTGTTGGAGGACATTATTGCAGCGAAGCCGGGGCGGTGTCGAGATCTCGCGAGTGCTGCACCTCTGAGGAGCGGGAGACCCGCGGGCGCCGGCGGAGCCTCGCCCGAGCATGCTCCTGCAGCAGTCGTGTGCGCTGCTCACCAAACACACATGTACGTGACCAGATCCTCGTAATTTGGGTCACTGGTGTTCAATAGGCCGTGTTATGATCAATATGTATCGATTGTAGGCTAAATATACTCGTGTCCTGGTGTCCCAAGCACTGAAGCGGCTGCACACAGCCCGCCCGCAACGAGGCCACCCTCTGGAACATTCCAGAGAGTTCCTATCACTTAAAAACACCATTATGCAAATCTCGAAGATAGCTCCACTGATAACAACTGCATGCTATTTTCGTAAACAACAAGTTTTAGAACTAACAAAACATTTACTCGGCCTTTTAAATATGTTTTAATACTTCTTCTCTACTTTTTCTTGGGTATAATATATCTATATTTTAAGTATAAAATAAGAAAAATAGAAAACAGAATGTACTTTTTTTTGTTTAACATTATTATTATTTATCTCTTTTCCAATCAGCCCTGGAATCACTTGTGTTGATTATTTTAATCTCTTATTTGTGTATCCACTGATGTGTCATCTCCCACTTTTGTGGTATCATCACAGTAAGGCTGATATTATACTTAATACAAACTTATATTACTATCATCTTCTTTTACACATTTCTTTTTGAATTTAATATGCTGAAATTGTAATTTCAAAATTTTATGTAAGACAAATTTGTCTGACAAAATAATATAGAGATAGTTTTGAGCTAGGTTGGTAATGGAGTCAGCAAGTGCCTTCAGCTGGACAATAAATGGTAAATTGATACCTAGTCTTTGGGTTGCATGAACTCATATTTTCACAGCATGAACAACTTTAGAAGTCTGAAAGTGATTTTCACAGGAGAAAGTAACAAGATGTTTAATAACGCAGTTACTGTTGAACATGTAATAATTAACAGATTTAAAAAGTCTAAATACCCATGTTCTTAAATGGCACTCCATTCAAATTTTATCAAAATCAGTCCAGCCATTTTCATAGTTGTAGGTTACATTGTCATCGGGTTTGAGGCTACCCTGAAAATTTCACTCTGCTAAACTTATCGGGAAGTGCCTCAAAATTGAGTCGGGTACAAACAAAAAAGAAAGTTAGTGTATAAAAATTTAGGAAAATATGTTGTATTATTCATATGGTATTATTTGTATAATAATGTAATTATGTTGTATTATTTATACTTTATTGCACATAAATAAACAACTTGGATAAAATGTTCTTGGAAATTTCATGTACAAAGACGAGCTTCACCCAAAGTTGGGTTCTCTTGGGAAAATGTATAGTATTCTTTTAATATAGAAACATATGTTTCTAGAAAATTTACCATCATTTTTAGTGCAAGTTTGAATTTTTGAAGGGAACAGTACCTACAAGGGTATATTGGCTGACAGTTTTTTTTATATTATTACGACTTTCCTGAAAAAATACAAGGTAGCTTTATTTTTGAGGTTCATAATAAATAGATTAAAAGGAGACAACCACCTTGTTCAAAAGTATTTTATTGAATACAAGTGAGGAACCAACACTAATGGATTAATTTGTGCTTGTAGAAACTACCGGCATGTCTGTCGCGTCGGCGAGCGGTAGTGCGAGCGCAGGCGGGGGCGCGCCCAGCGGTGGGGGCGCGGCCAGCGGCGGGGGCGCGGGCGGCGGGGGCGCGGCCGGCGTGGGCGCGCTGGGCGGGCTCGGCGGCTCGCTCGAGGACAAAGACTGCGACCTGCTGTGCCCCGTGTGCTTCGAGCTCATCGACGAGGCCTACGTGACGCGCTGCGGCCACTCGTTCTGCTACGCGTGCATCAGCAAGGCGGTGGAACTACACCGCCGCTGCCCTAAGTGCGGCGCCGCGCTGGCCTCGCGCGAGCACATCTTCCCCAACTTCCTGCTGAACGAGCTGGTGGCTCGGCGGCGGGTGCGAGCCCGGGCCGCGGCCCCGGCCCCGCGCGGGCCCAGCGTGCGCGCGCTCGTGGCGGCCGAGGCCCGCCGCCTGCCGCTGGCCGACGTGGACGCCATGCTGGAGCTGCTGACGCGGCGCAAGCGGCTGCTGGAGGCCGAGTGCGCGGCCGCCCACCACCGCCTGCTGTACGAGTTCCTGGCGCAGCTGCACCGGCTGCGCGCGCAGCAGCTGCAGCAGCTGGCGCGCGAGGCGGCGCTGGTGCGCGGCGACATGGAGCACGTGGCGGGCGTGCTGCGCGACCTGAAGGCGGGCGCGGCGGGGCTGGCGCGCCTGCCCGACCCCGGGCCCGACGCGGCCCCGCCCGGGCCCGACGCGCCCGCCGGCGACGCCGTGCGCGCGCTGCGTCAGGAGCTGGCCGACCTCGCCGACAGCGTGGGCGACGCCGCCGCACACACTGAAGGTAGTACCTTGGGGTACTCCTCTTACAGGAGAGGCACTTTTAACTGTGATAGATAGATCATTGCGAGTGTCTGTGTACATATGTTATGTTAATCCTACTGTTGTGAGTTGTTTATTAACATACAAACCATTAAAACATTTAGCAATTACGATGACTGGTAGATATAATTAATGCTCTACTGTATCAGAAGCTGCAGTAGTTCCCATGTCGGGCAGTTTTCCTTCGCATGTAGTATATCGTGGTCTCTCCCGCAGGCGGCAGCCTGGTGGGCTCGGAGGAGGAGAGCTTCGCGGGGGGCGGCGCGGGGGCGGGGGACGCTCTCGCCGCGCGCTGGAGGAGGCTGCACGCGCACTTCGATGACTTCGTGCAGGTAACGTGACGAGCTCGCGCTGAGCGGCAATAGATTTGGTTATAACTTGGATTATATTGCTGCGTTTCCCGAAATTTGGTTATTGTACTTAATACGACGGTCGTCTGTTTGAACTGTTTGACCCCAACACAACATGTCCTCCGCAGTGCTACTTCGCCCACCGAGCAGACGAGCTGTATTTCCCCGGGTCGTCGTCGGCCACGCCCGCGCCGCCCACCTTCACCCCGGCCGAGCCCTGCGCGCTGCTGGGCGCGCCCCCCGCGCCCCCGCCCGCGCCCTCCGCGCCCCCTCCTGCGTCCTCCGCCGCCGCCAACGATGAGAACCACGTACCACTGGGGCCCACAGAGCGCACGCCGGCCGCACACGGCGGCGACCAGCGCGCGCCAGACGAGCTCACAGGCGACCCCGGGCCCAGCCTGGGGCCCACGCCTGGACCCACGCCGGCCCCGGACGGGTCCCCGGGCCCCGACCTGGGCCCAGGCAGCACCCGCAGCGCCAGCCGCGGGCGCGGGCTGGACGCCTTCCGCGAGGACCTGCTGGCCTTCACCCGCTACCGCGCGCTGCGGCCGCTCGCCACGCTCTCGTACTGCAGCGACGCCATCAACTACTCCACCATCGTGTCCACCATCGAGTTCGACAAGGACGAGGAGTTCTTCGCCATCGCGGGCGTGACGAAGCGCATCAAGGTGTTCGAGTACGAGAGCGTGGTCCGCGACTGCGTGGACGTGCACTACCCCTGCGCCGAGATGCAGTGCTCGCACAAGATCTCGTGCGTGTCGTGGAACGCGTACCACAAGAACGTGCTGGCGTCGTCGGACTACGAGGGCACGGTGAGCGTGTGGGACGCCGGGACGGGGCAGCGGTCCCGCGCCATGCACGAGCACGACAAGCGCTGCTGGTCCGTGCACTTCAACCGCGCGGACGTGCGCCTGCTGGCCTCGGGCTCGGACGACGCGCGCGTCAAGCTGTGGGCGCTCAACGCCGAGCGCTCCGTGGCCACGCTGGAGGCCCCGCTTCAACGTGTGTTGCGTGCGCTTCAACCCGCGCTCGTCCTGCCACCTGGCCTTCGGCTCGGCCGACCACTGCGTGCACTACTACGACCTGCGCGCGCCGCGCCAGCCGCTGGCCGTGTTCCGCGACCACCGCAAGGCCGTGTCCTACGTCAAGTTCCTGGACGCGCGCACGCTGGTGTCGGCCAGCACGGACTCGGCCCTGAAGCTGTGGCGGGTGGAGTCGCCGCGCTGCGTGCGCTCCTTCACGGGCCACGCCAACGAGAAGAACTTCGTGGGGCTGGCCACGGACGGGCGCTACGTGGCGTGCGGCTCGGAGAACAACGCGCTGTACGTGTACTACTCGGGGCTGTCGCGGCCGCTGCTGGCGTACCGCTTCGACGCCGTGCGCGGCTTCCTGGAGCGCGAGCGGCGCGACGAGGAGCCCAGCGAGTTCGTGTCCGCAGTCTGCTGGCGGCGCGCGCACGACACGCACGTGCTGCTGGCCGCCAACTCGCAGGGCACCATCAAGGTGCTCGAGCTCGTCTGAGCGCGCGCAGACTCTCATCTATACAGCCCGTTACGTGTACACCCCGCTCCAATGTGCTCTGATGTAAAATAAATGCGGATTTACTTACTGAAGGTCTGACTCTTAATGAATCATCGGCCTAGCCTTTTCCCAACTATGTTGGGGTCGGCTACCAGTCCAACCGGTTTCAGCTGAGTACCAGCGTTTTACAAGGAGCGACTGCCTATCTGACCTCCTCAACCCAGTTACCTGGGCAACACGATACCCCTTGGTTAGACTGGCTGTCAGACTTTTTCAAGCGTCTGACTACCTGTAACGACTGTCAAAGATGTAGGAATAACAGCCGGGACCCACTATTTAACGTGCCTTCCGAACACGGAGTAACTCGTTATGACAAAGCTAGTCACCCATCTACCGACCAAACCGCGTCAAGCTTAGCTTAACCTGTGATCGAATCAATTATGCGGTTATAGCTTAGCCACGAGCTCTTAATGATCAATCGATAATTATTATTGCTTGTTGAATCAAATATCAGCTCGTGTATACTGATATATGGCAGTGTTGTGGTCACAAGCTCAGGTCCTAAGTACGAGACGTCTAGTCGAATCCAGAAGAAAAATATTTAAGATATTTTAAGAATTCTTCTCTCGAAAAAGTCATTCCTTCCTTCATCATCATCATCATCATCCACAGCCTTTATCCTCCCACTGCTGGGCATAGGCCTCCCCTTTTTCGTGCTAATTTCTACGGTCCTGTGCTAGTCTCATCCAGACTCGACCCGAGACCTTTATAATGTCATCGACCCATCTTGCTCCCGGACGACCGACGCTTCTTTTGCCTTGTCTTGGCCACCATTCTGTCACCGCCTTAGTCCACCTGCCATCACTTCGTCTGGCCAAGTGGCCTGCCCAGCTCCACTATTCCTTCCTTAGTCTATAAATATTGAGTGAAATTCTTTGGCTTTCATTTTAAAGGCACAGGTTTGAATAAGAGGGTTGCCATAAGCAGGGTTGTCATAACAAAAATAAATAATAGAACAAGTTACTCAGACGAGTCTTTATTTAAAAAATATACTCATAATCATTTTCTGAACAGTGTTGCCATGCCGCACCATAGCTAATACAATATTAACAATTCTGATACAACATAATATGATTTGGAAGCTCTCTCGCTACTGAACACAAGGGGCCACATCAATGACTCAGCATCGCAGTACACTGCAGTGTCAGGTGGCGGAGCAGCAGATCTCTGAATAATCAAAAACTGACTCAAAAACTATCCACAGAAAGTTCACAATGTGCGTCAAGTACTACGTCAAACAAATATACAATTAATACGAACAGTTTTAAAGTCTGTATTCGATCGTCAAACACACGCCGTCCCTGACACTGCAGTGCCCGCACAGTAACCTGCAGGTTGTGCTAAAGCTTAGCGTTCGGATTGTATAGTTTTGCGGGATCGCGTCAGTTTCTTGGGGGCGAAGTCGTCGGACGAGTCGGAGGCCTCCTTATAGGTGCAGCTGGTGCGGGAGGGGCGTCCGGGACGCGCGGCCGGGCGCGGCGTCCCGGACGTGTCGGACGTGGCGGACGTGACGCCGCGCCGCCGGGCCGCGAACTGGCGCGTCACGTCCGAGTAGCGCAGCGAGCGACGCTGACCGGGGGCGTCTGTGTGTACCAACATACATGGATATCATTATAGCAATAATAAAAAGACAAGTTGTGCCGACCCCAAATCAAATAATTGGGATGAGGGCAAGGGAATGATGATGGTAATTATGAATTGCTGATTTCACTGCTCGGATAGTCAAGAGGTTTAGGTCACCACGCCAAATCCACTATTTGCGTGAAATTGTGTGATCCACGAATGCTTGTCCTGAGTCTACATATTTTGGTCTATATGTGACTTGAAAGTTTGTGCAAAGACTCATTCCTTTCAGTGGGAGTTGTTAAAAAATGTCACGTTATTGAATGACTGTGACTGGGTAGACAAGTTTAGCATTAAATGAAAAATGCGAAAGTCTAGAAAAAGAAGTATAAAACGTTGTCATATTCAAAATCAAAAAGTTTTTTTATTTCAAATAGGCCTGTTGCGTTTCTCAGGCACTTTTAAAACGTTAAATTACTGACTCTAGTTGCACAGATCCAAAGCGTCATTTATTAGTATTTTGATAGTTAATTAAATTAGTTGTCCTAGCACAGGCTCTGTGGCATAATGTTCTTTTGTTGTAATAACTTTCGTGAGAATAATTCACAATTTGATACAATGAAATCGTCCAACATGTTTTCCTGTCTGTCTAGCATAACCACCCGTGATCAAAATAGAGTTGTTGTGTTACCCTTGTCTGAGCGCGCGTCGTGTTCGCTGTCGCTGGAGGCGGACGGCGGCTGGCGCGGCGAGCGACCGCTGCGAGGGGACTCTGCAGTAAACAAGCACTTTGTAATAAAATTGAAAACAATACTTTATCTGTATAATAGGGTTTTGTCAAAAAATATATGTTTGGTCCATCAGACAGATCTCAAAAAAATAACGCACACAACATATTTTTAATGAAATAATTAATTCTATGATATTTTTACAATAAATTAAACTAAACTAATATTTACATTTTTTTTAACTATATCAATACAAAAAGAAAAATATACATTATTTAAAAAGCGTCAAAAAAGACATCTTCATGCCAAAGTCGGGAAACGTGCCCAGAAGGCTGACTGCATTGCCAATTCTAAATCTAATCTAATCTATCCGAAAAACATAGATTGAAAATTTTAAATTTTATTATCTATAAATTTATTAAAGGATTCTTCTAACATTGGGGACCCTAGAAGGCAAAGTGAATACTGGTCTACAACTTTTGTAATAATGATTGATTTTGAATTAGCATAAAACGAAGGGACACCTCGTGTGACGTCACTTACCAGTACGCTCTTTACTAACAAGTGATGTTACTAGCCCCTACTATTTTATTATCATAAGTGCTGTTCGCCCTAAGTCTTTTTTTGAAAAATCTTTCTGACGGAATAAACAGATTTATATTATTACATTTAGTTAAAAGCCCTACATGAAACATGATTTTTGTAATTTCACATTATGTTGTCAAGTAAATCATGTCGCAGAACCCTTTTCCCAAGCAGTGGGCTGCTACAGCCCACATGATCAGTTTGCTTACTTTTTTGTTGTTCACAATCGGTGACTCGTCGTCACTGGACTCTGACTCCGATGAGCCGGCCGCCACGCCTACGGGGACACATTCTATTTTATATTCCACATCTTTCGACGCCATCTAGTCGCAAACTAAGCAAAGCTTGTATTATGAGTACTAGACAACTATAATAATTCTAAATACTTAAATAACAAAGACACAGAACAAATGATCGTGCTCATCACACAAATATTTGTCTTGGGTAGGAATCGAACCCACGACCTCCGGTATAATACTCAGCGTCACTAACCACTAGACCAACAGGCTAGTCAAACATCACATCCCTATTCAACAAATCGACATTCCGTAAATAAACAACTGAAATATTTCAGTTTTAAATTATATTTGGTAATCTTTTGTCGCTTTACTCATGAATTATATCTCTAACTTGTTTTATTAGATAAACTGCAAAGATATTTTACATCTTTTTAAGTATAGTTATCAGACAGATGTGTGCAAGGTAAAAATACATTTAAAAGTGATGATAATATTCAATTCGCATAATAAATTTCATTGCAGCTGAGAGTTGTCAAGAATTGCGTTTTATTCCAAATCGTTACGCACTGTAGCCTACATATGAGGTATGTGTGTCTGTGGGTGTTTGTGTGTGTGTGTCCGTGTATAGTTACCGTTGTGCCTGCTGGGCGCGGCGGAGAGTCGCGGGCTGGAGCGAGGCGGCGGCCGCGTCTGGACGCGCGGGGGGCGCGGGCGCGACTGCGTGCCCTCTGTACACACACACGCATGGAGATTATCATTAAATATCATCAATGTCTGTCTGCTAACTACTGAACCGATTGTGATGAAATTTGGTACGCAGATAGTCTAGACCCTGAGAAAGGATGTGGGATACCCAGCACTGTAAACTAAATTCCACGCGGACGGATTCGCGGGCAACAGCTAGTATTTTTTAATTTTTTTTTCCTACTGCAGGGCAAAGGCCTCTCTTAGATTCTTCCACTCTGTCCGGTCTATTGCTTTTGCCATCCATACAACAGCTAGTATTATTTTGATTTAAAAATTTCTAAGACCTTGACAAACGATGGTGAACACGATGAAGAAACCTGGTTAACTGCTAATACTATCGACTTAAGTTCAATCAAATTGTGAATGATTTAGTTCTCTGGAAACCGACACCAGAGCTTGATATTACCATTTTAAGGCACACAAAACAGAACCACGTCAGTTTCGGGAGTGTGCTGCTTGTTGTTTTCATATATTTCAATGGGATGGCTCACCGCTGTCCCCGCTGTCGGGCGGCCTGGCGGGCGCGGCGGCGCGGCGGGCGAGTCTGGCGCGGCGGGCGGACGCGGCCGGCGGCCGGACGCGCTGCGGACGTCCTCCTGCTGGAAGATGGACGCGCGCCGCCCGCCCGCGCGGGACCCCGCCCTCATCACACCTGCACACACACACATCAAAGACAGCCTTCAAAAAGACTGTCATCAAGTCACCCAGTATCTGACATCTATAAGATTACAAGGCTGCCTCCAAGGCAAGTGCGAGCAATGCATGTAAAAATGATGAGGTTTTCCTAGTGTTTGTTTTATTCTATAAACGATCTTAATTCGTCTAACATGAAAAAATTTATCACCGGGTGTTGTGGCGTCATGTCGAGTATGTAGTGAGTACTGACCGGTGGCGGCGGCGGCCCTCAGACGCGACACGTCGGCGGGCGGCAGGCCCAGCGCGCCC